>NC_068558.1:1810000-2413333 GCF_022201045.2 Citrus sinensis | reverse complement strand
ATTACTTGTGAAAATGAGGGCAAAATAATTATTCAAGGTGTGATATTTTAAAATTAAAATTAAAATTTGACCCCAAGTTATTAGGATTAGAAAAAATAAATAAATAAAGGGTGGTGATATTTCTACCCCACAAATTCTATAAATCTACCATACTTCTAAAAGAAAATTATAAAAAATTCCCATTATTTTTATAAATTTCAAATACAGAAGAATTATGAAGAATCAATCAAGTAAATCCTTCTTAAATTCTTAATTTATTTTTTTATATCTTAATTTATTTTTTGTGACTTAGATTTTTTTTTATTATGTTTGAAAACTAAGATTATTTTACCCTAAATTTAAATTGACTATTTTATCCTTAAAAGCTAAAAGCACCAAATATTTTCTTTAACTTCAACTTTTTTTAATTTATTTTTACAAAATTTATTGTTTTTAAATAGTCAATTCTACTTTATTAGTATGATTATTAGCCCTTAATTAAGCTAACATAATGTCTTTATAAGCCAATACTCATGTAAATTATTAAGCTATCAAATTTATGCCATTTATATGTGAAATGTTGAAAATTATTAGACTTCATTTAGAAAGTTAATCTAAGTAAAAAAAATTAAGTAGCTACAATATTAAATATAAGAACACATATTTCTTCACGTAATTGGTTCATTTTATGTCATAAAGATAAAATGATTAAATACAACTTATATTAAAGTAACCTTAATAGTAAAAAAAAAAGTAAAAGAATAAGAGTGATTCAATTGATTAATTATGCCAAATATTTTTGTTGATCTATATTTATTAGAAATAATGTGCATTTATTGTGAATATATTTTAGAAGTAGAGTGGGCTTACAGAAATAATAAGGTGGAAGTATCCTCGCCCATAAATAAAAAATGCAAGCACTATTTTAATAATTACATAAGTCTAATCGTTTTCATGTTCTCTTAAATTTGGATGTGAAACTACTTAGAAATATCATAAAATCCTATAAAAAAAGGTAAAATAATAAACGAATAAAAAATGTTAATTTTATATGTTATCTCTAACAGAATGAATGAAATAGATAATAAAAATATAATATAGATGTAAGTAGTAAACAGAATTTCTATGACATGCATTCTTCGACCGGATGAAAAATGGAGCATATGGGCCCCCGTTACTCCCCCGCTTTTATAAAATATATGGCGCGTGGAGTAACCACACGATCGCAACGAAATACGGACAACCGTTGGCCGTTCGGTATAAGGTCTCGATCACCTCCGTGGCGATAACAATAATCAAAAACCAAATTCAAGTAGACGTTAAAATTAAAAATAATTTCTATTCAAAGAAACTAAACACGACACACAGAGAGAGTTAAATCGAGCAGCATCCCCAATGCGAAACCTTCCCCTTCGCTTTATCGTCGTTGATGCAGTCTGTAAATGGACGGCGGAGATTCTACGGAGAACGCGGCCGACAAGGACGAGGACGAAGCGCCTCCACTTTCGGAGTCCGAGACCTTCTCCGGCGTGGGCCTTGCCGATGCTCCGATTCTTTTCCTCGTTTATTTCCACAAGGCTCAACGCGCCGAGCTTGTCGAGCTTCATCGCTTAGCGGTTACGGCTTTGGAGCGTGGATTTCACGACCGGAAGCTCATACTCGAGCTCCAACGGAGATTCGAGTTCTTGAAAGTTGTTTATAAGTATCACTGTGTGGCTGAAGACGAGGTCATCTTAATTCACTCACTCACGCACACTCTAATTCATACGCTTCAATATTTCTGTTTGGTTACCGAGAAAATGCTACTAAGAAAAGTCAAAATAAACTCTTTTAGTTAAACTAGTTCATAAGTAGGATGAAGCTTACAATTTCGACTATGCTCAAACCTTTAATTTTAAGAGGGAAAAAACATCCCCCCCCACCCCCAAAACCCAAAAAAAAAAAAAAAGCTTTATTACAAATTTGTTTGGGGCAATTCTCAGAGAACTCAATTTAACCGGTGTTATTATTTTTGTTTAGCTTCTTTTAGAAACGTGCCATTTTTATTTTATTTTTTTGAAAACTGAGCAAGTAGTTAAATGAAGAGATAATTGATGAGTTTTCAAACTAGATTTCCATAATTGTGAACTGCGGATTTCTAAGAGGCTGCATTTGGATTTATTTGATTTTCCCGGGGCCAATGTTTTGGGGTATTATGATAACTTGCTCTAAGAACGTAAACGTTGAATTTTTCAGACTCTGACTTCCATTAATTAAAATCTATATAATTTACTGGGCTGTAAAACTTTATCAAGTCAAACGAGTAGGATTTAGGAACGACCTCAGTTACAATTCTGGACGTATATATTTAAGCAATTTGACCAAAAGGTCCAAAAAGTTGGATGTTAGTCATAAATAAAGTGAGAAAACAGGAATTAGTGATAATGTTGTTTTTAGCTTCTGATATTTGTTATCCTTTTCCCCAATTTTCCCTTCGTTTTGCATTCCTTGTAAAACACTATGGTTTCAAGAGTGAAATTAACTTATATTTTCTTGACAGGTGATCTTTTTAGCACTAGACGCACATATAAAAAATGTGGTCTCTACATATTCACTTGAACATGAAAGTATAGATGAGCTCTTTGACTCTGTTTTTGATCTCCTGAATGTTTTACTGGGGGGAAGTGAAAATGTATCCAAGCCATTTCAAGAAGTTGTCTTTTGCATCGGCACCATCAAGACCTTCATTTGCCAGCACATGCTGAAAGAAGAAGAGCAGGTAGATATATATTTTTCTACACCTTTACGGTAATGTTGCTTGGTTGAGGAACTTCATAGGCTTATATGTTTTCTCATAATTCAAGTTATTCTGGTACACTTTTAGCGCTAGTCATGAATTTTGCTTCTTACCTAGTTCAAACAACTTATGGTTTCTCACTTGGTAATCAGTCGGTAAAAACTTTTAAATTAATTTGACATGACTACTACATTTTTCTAAATTAATGATTTCAATTTTGAATGATCAGCTCTAAGACCTCTGGCATGACTTAGTTACATATCATTCTACAACACATAATTAATTAGAATTTGATATGGCATGGCATTTCGTAAGTATGTTTTAAGTTAAAAATATCCAACTGCTTCACTTGTTAATTAAGGTGGCATTCATGAAGATGAGCTAAATTAAACAATCAACAAAGTGATTGTCAACTTAAGATGAAATTTACGTTCAAGCGCCTTAAACTGCTTACGAGGTAGCCTTTTATGCAGCTAGCATGTAGTAGAACAAAGAGAGTGGATGATAATATTGAAAAAGTTCACTAGTGAGGAGATATAATGATTTAGGATTGGGGAAATATTTTCAGCTTGCAGAACTTCACATATTCTAGTGGAGTATTGCTGATAATGTCAGTTTGGTCAAAATTCAGCATATGTTATCCTGACTGTGAATGTTTCAACATTGGAAAACATAAATGAGCATTTAAGAAATACAAAGAAATCAAGAATAGGCATCGGATGGCTAGCAGTTCCTCCCATTTTTTTCAGCCTTCGGTCCAGTTTTAAAAGAATGTACCACATTAAGCATATTAAATTCAACAAGGAGACTCCTTTGGATCTGTGTCCATTGATATTGCAACAGACAAACTTCTGCCCATCTACAGTGATGCTTCATATCTATATATGTTATGAGTTAACTGGTCATTTAATTAATACTTGTAACAAAGTATCTGTTGGTTTTAACTTTGAGTAATTTCTAGTATTATTTTAATATTTTTTTTTCATAAAGCAATTCTAGAATTCTTTATGATAAATGATCCTTTATATCATATGGCAGTGTTGAGTGTAATAACATACTAGCTGTGGGGATGCAGGTTTTTCCTTTGCTGGTGAAGCAGTTCTCTTCTAGAGAACAGGCTTCACTTGTGTGTCAATTTCTGTGCAGTGTTCCGGTAATGCTGCTGGAGGTGCTTTTGCCATGGATGTTGTCCTTTCTCTCCGAGGATGCAAAAGTAGAAGTCAGACATTGTATAAAAGAAATTGTATCTGAGGAAACAACACTGCAAGAGGTAGATTCAGGATTAAATTCTCACCCTATTCAAATAATCTTCCAGAGTGTCATCAGTTTAAATATATTTTTGCAGGTGTTAACTTCTTGGCTTCACAGCAACAGCCAACCCACTTTTTGGGATTTTTTCGTTAAGAACGAGAAAATAGTTCAACATCTTGATGGATCTGCAAATATGAAAAGCATCCCAAAATTGCTCCAATCTAAGAGTTATTCTGGAGAAAATCGGGATCGGAAGAGAGTTTGTGGTCTACATGCAAATGTTGAACAGAGTCCAGTTAGTGGCCTTCTGCCTTGGCACAGAATCATAAGAAAAGATTTGGAAGGAATTCTGGAAAGCCTACTTCAAATGAAAAGTTCAAATGCTTTTTCTGATCTGCATTCTGTAGCAGTCCAGCTGAAACTCCTTGTTGATGTCCTTATATTCTATGGGTAATTAATTTTTTGCTCAAGTATTTCCTTGTCATAGACTCTACTTATTCAAGGTGTCAAGTAGAAACTCTTTCTTTATTTCTTTCATTATAATTATTGAATATGATAAATCTAAAAGTTGTTTTTTCTCGTTTATAGCACTGCATTGGAAAGATTTTATTATCCTGGGATAAATGAGCTTCCCAGTGGCTGTCCTGCTCGTCCTAAAGAACAATTTCATGTTGAACCTTTACAGCAGCTGCTATACCATTATTTTCATAACAGTAACCCTCCATGCAAGTTTGTGGAGAAGCTCATCTGGGAACTGGAGTCTTTTGTGATAGATGTCAGGAAACAGATTGCTTTTCAAGAAACAGAGGTATACTGTTTATTTTGTTTATTAATGTTCTTATAAAAACTAACAGTAACTTTGAATATTCTATAATACCTTTGTAATTCCTGAATTATTGTCCATCTGATCAACTTTAGTAAATTTTACTTTAATCTCAGGCCCGGGGAATTAATTAAATAATATTTTCTTCACTACTTTCATTTGGTAATTTGTCCTTTTTATTATGAGGTGCTAACCATCTTTGACCAGTGCTGCAGCCTTGAAATGCAGCAGCACCTTCTGTACAGGACCCTTTATATGATGCCACTCGGGTTACTAAAGTGTGTGATCACTTGGTTCTCAGCTTACTTATCTGAGGATGAGTCTAGGTCCATTCTTTATGGCATAAATCATGGAGGCCCCTTTATCAATAAATCATTTACATACCTATTACAGGAGTGGTTCCGTATTGGCTGTTCAGGAAAAATCTCCGTTGAAAATTTCAGAATGAACTTGCAGAAAATGTTCAAAAGCAAATGCTCATTTCTGTGTGAGAAGCAAGCCATTGAATTTTCTTCCTTGCACCCGGATGTTGAAGCTTGTAAAGGAACAAAACAAGGACAAACTGATCCAATTTTTTCCGACAAGGACAACAAATGGTATCCATACTCTTCATCTTCTCCATTCCACACTGCTAAGAAGTACGAGACATCATGTTCGAGTGGAACTGGTCTGCTCATATCTTTCCCACAAACAATAAGGACATTCGATCCCTTGCCAAAGCTTTCAGTTGAAAAGAGTTGTTCTGGTTCCATAATTGACGAACCAATCCCAATGGACCTCATCTTCTTCTTCCACAAGGCACTGAAGAAAGATTTGGATTACCTTGTCTTTGGTTCAGCTCAATTGGCTGAAAATGCTCTGTTCCTTGTGGAATTCCACCGGCGTTTCAATCTAATACGACTTCTATATGAAATCCATAGTGACGCAGAGGATGAGATCGCCTTTCCTGCTATGGAGGCAAAGGGAAAACTGCAGAATATTAGTCACTCATACTCCATTGACCACAGATTGGAAGCTGAACATTTTAAAAAGATTTCAAACATTCTGATTGAGATGCTTGAATTACAGGCTTCGGTTTCTAGTAATGAATCAAATGTACAGGATAAGAGAATGTTGAAGTATAAACAATTATGCATCAGGCTCCAAGATATATGCAAATCGATGCATAAATTATTATCAGAACATATACATCGTGAAGAAACTGAACTGTGGCCCTTATTCAGAGAATGCTTCTCTATTGAGGAGCAAGAAAAGATCATAAAATGCATGCTTGGAAGAATAAGGGCAGAAACTTTACAAGATATGCTACCATGGTTGATGGCATCGTTAACACCAAGAGAACAGAATGCCATGATGTCCTTGTGGTGCAGTGCCACAAAGTGTACAATGTTTGAAGAATGGTTAGGAGAATGGTGGGAGGGGTATGATATGACCAGTGCAAGAGTAGAGTCAAGTGTTTCTCCCATATTTGCTGGAGATCCTTTGGAGATTATTTCAACATATCTGTCTAAAGAAGTTCCTGAAGAGTGGAATGGAGAATCTTGCAATAAAGGCAGCAATTTTACACAAAACAATTACAATGGGACTGATATTGGGCCGTTACGGAAGAGTAGTGTGGGCTGTAAAGAACAAAATTTTATTGAAGAACTAAGTAATTATGAATGTTCAAAGTGTATAAAGCTTTGTAGTGATGGTGACAAGAAGAGAAGCAATGAAGCGGTTGGTCTCATGGCTTGGATTGATAAACCAGGTCAAAATTTTCCAGAGAAGTGTAGGAATCATGAGAACATTTTGGCAGTGAGTCAAGAAAGTCTGGAGGCTGCAATCAGAAGAGTATCGCGTGATTCTTCCTTAGATCCTCAGAAAAAATCATTTATAATCCAGAACCTGCTAATGAGGTAATAAGCATTTCCTTCCAACTAAAGCTTTTGGTTTATTCCCTCTTTTCTAGAGGATAGTCAAGGATTTATCCATTTTTTATTATTTTTTTTATGATGCAAATGTAGACTATCTCAATTTGTGTGCAAGTCATCCTTGTGCTGGGTGTCATGCTCATATTCATTCTAGTAATCCGAGTTCTGGACATTTCTTTGGAGAAAACTGTCAAGATTGTCTGTTACATGGCCATCAATGCAAATGGTTTTTCTCTCAACTATGCTTTTCCCCAAATATAAAAGATGACATTGGATGGATTGGTTCTAATCATGATCAACTTCAAAACAAACTGTAGCCAAAATGGCGCATGCTTGCATTTTATGTCAAAGTGCATTGTACAGACAATGTGCTGCTAGAACTAGAAGGCATCAACATGCTTAGGCAGCTTAGTAATATTTGTTGTTAACTCTATATTCTGCACTGTAAATTTATGAAACATGACACTCATATCCACACATGGTTCAGCCGTTGGATCACTGGACAACAGATGACACATTCAAAAGTAACCATCTCAAGTAGTGGGGAAGAAATTCCAGGTCAGCAGCCATCTTATCGAGACACTGAGAAACTAATCTTTGGTTGCAAACATTACAAGAGGAACTGTAAGCTTGTGGCCACCTGCTGCAACAGTCTTTATACATGCATACGCTGCCATGATGAGGTAGCTGATCATGCATTGGATAGGTAACAACAGTGTCAGATACTTTCTATCTTTCATGCTTAGAATTTTGAGGCTTTTGTCGTCTCCTCCGCAGACTTTCATATTAATTTTTCAATATGCATACAGAAAATCTATATCAGAGATGATGTGCATGAAATGCTTGATAATTCAGCCAGTTGAGTCCAGATGCTCAACTACTTCCTGCAGGAACTTTTCCATGGCAAGATATTATTGCAGGATCTGCAAATTATTTGATGACGAAAGGTGATGTAGCATAATTGATGATTTTCAAGCCTTCTCATTTTGGGATGATTAGCTATCGATATGCTGTCTTCAAAGATTCACTTAATTATTATACATTCTTTTGCATGACCTCAAATTTGAATTCATGGAGTTTTTGGCAGAAACATATCTGATCTTTCCTATCAAAATACTTTTACGTGTTCCACTTATTTTTTAGCAAATTGCAACAGTCTAGGATAAGTTCAGATTTACTTGGCGTATCTTATCTGGGTATGTTGATATTAGGTATATTAATTATTGATTGTGGAGCTTCTAAAAGAAATCCTGCAACAGGGAAATCTACCACTGCCCTTATTGTAATCTGTGCAGAGTAGGGAAGGGATTGGGCATTGACTATTTTCATTGCATGAATTGCAATGCTTGCATGTCGCGGTCTCTCCAAGTGCATATATGTAGGGAGAAATCTTTTATGGATAACTGCCCAATCTGCCACGAAGACCTCTTTTCTTCTACCAATCCAGCGAAGGCCCTTCCATGTGGCCATATGATGCACTCAACATGTTTCCAGGTACATGGCTCTTGTAATTCTGGCCTGGTCCATCTCTGAGATTTTTTATTATATGGACGGCTTTATTGAAAACTCTGGTGCTGCTTCTAGGATTACACTTGTACCCACTATACCTGCCCTATCTGCAGCAAGTCACTTGGGGACATGAAGGTCAGTTACTAATTCGCCATAATAAATTCTTGTATTCCTTGGCTTGGATTTTCTGCTGATGTCTAGTACATTGGCTTTATTCTAGAATTATAAATTCCAAAATCTTTATTAAAAAGCTCGTTATTGAATCTTTATAAAAAGCTCATTATTGACTGTCGCATGTGGAATATGCCTGCTTGTAACTATCGGGGAAAAGTCTTTAAGCTTTTACTGTTGAATTTTCTTTTTTTCGTAGGTGTACTTTAGTATGTTAGATGCACTGTTGGCAGAGGAGAAAATGCCACCAGAGTATTTAGGCCAAACTCAGGTTCGTAATCCTCTTATACCTTTAAATGTTGCAAATGTATCACCAGATATATTTTTTGATGGACTGTGAAAGGAATCACAGGTGATACTGTGTAACGATTGTGAGAAGAAAGGAGCAGCTTCCTTCCATTGGCTTTATCACAAATGCTCCTTTTGTGGATCTTACAACACTAGGCTTGTATGATTCTCTCTTCGATAGTGGGTGGTGGAGTAATTGCTTGACTCAAAGCTACTTTGTAGAGAAAGATGAACTCTTTATGCATGAATCAATAATTTTTTTGTGCTTGTGATGGAACGAAAGCACTTTATTGCTGCTTAATCATTTGAACAATCTATTTTATTGTCCATGATAAATCTATTTGTGCTTGGATTTGGTTGAATTTCAGGTTCAACGCATTTATTCTTTTTGAAAATAAATATATCAGTTTGGTAACTACTAGGTTTTGCCAGTGCTCCAAATTAATGATGAAGTCCCACAAAAATGCACATAAAATTATTAATTTGGAAGTACTTGAAAGTACAAAAGATAACAAAATGCAAAAAAATATATTTGAAGAACTATAACATGTAATTTAATTAAGTGAATAGTTGATTAAAGATCTACGATAGGCGGCTACGAAAAGCTTAAAATATACCGAAAAAAGAAAATGAAATTATAAAAAAAAAAACAAAAAGGCTCAAAACTGTGGAATCTACCCTATGAAAACAATATGACAACTTGAACAAAAATAAAATATATATATATATATATATTATGGCACTAATCTTCTCCGGGTTTGTTGATCAATTAACACTGGTAAGACTAAAACATGCAGCAGCGCTCTTCAGTTCGTTTTCCGCAACGTGCTCAATGGATTGTGTTGTGTCTTTCAATGATTCTTCCGAGCTGCAAGCGAAAATACAAACTGTTACGAATTTCAATGATCACTAAATAAAGAAGTAAGGGCATGGTACAAGATTGATTACCTTGACTCGTAAGCCTCTTTGGAATCTATGTAAGACTGCCTGTCATCGATTGTATCAAAAAAGGGATGCATCTCGTCGTAGTCCTGCACGACTTCCTGCTGGATCGTAAGGGGTTGTGAGGCAATTAATTGGGACTGAATCGCCAAAGAATTGGCGTTGTTGTTGATAGCATACGGATGTTGTATCCACAAAGAATTGGAAACACTACTATCTTTGACATCCATGTAAGGAGAATTGTAACTGTTATTCGAGTAAGAATGCTGCTGCGAGAGTGGCAAAGAATGCTGCTGCGAGAGTGGCAGAGCAGCAGCATTGTAAGGCTGCTGCTGCTGCTGTGGATTATGGTTAAAAAGAGAGAGAGCATTAGGTGGTGCCATGCCTATGCCTAGTTCTAATTGTGAAGGAACATCATCAGTCATGGTCGAAACCTGTTGTTGATAATGCTGCCTGTACATCTCAAGTTGTGCATGAACGGCGTGTAGCTCTTCCTCCGCCTGCCAAATTTGATACCGTAACTGACAGATGATGCCCCAGCAACCATGGACAGGAAACCTGTCGCGTATATTAGCTTGGTAAATGATGGATCGCATTGCTTCAGCCTTCTGTTCATCAGAATCCAAATTCTTGATAATCTTGACAATGTTGCTTACACCAAATAACTTGTGAGCATTTTGGAACATTTTCGGTTGATCGGGAGGAAAATATGGTGCTAAAAGGCATTCAGCAGAGCACCTCCTCCTTTGGTACTTGCACACAGCACAGGCTTGGCTGGTGCCGCCCTTAAGGGTCATGTTTCTAGCATTCAAGAATAAGAAAGCAGAGAGAGAGTGTGAGTGTTCATAAGACGAAGAGGGCAGTGAAGATGATTATTGATGATGATATAGTAAAAGAGAGAGAGAGTCGATGATTGAAACTGAAATGGGTAACTAAGTAACTACACCCTTTGATCTGAATAGGTCTCATATGAGCGGATTTACTGGATATGAATAGACTCAGTAAAAAGTTCAAGATAGAGAAGATATGGAAGCGATTATTTCGGAAGTTATTGAGCATAACTGACAGATTAAGGAAGGGAGAGAGGGACACGTGTTACTATTGCAAAAGCAAAAGCAAAGTCCCCTTTTTTTGGGCCACTTACGGTCAGACCTTACTTGGCTTGAAATTCTTTTCAGCATGCAATGCATTGATGTGTTGTTAACGAGAGATAAGATGATGAATTGATGATTGCTTTTAACTTTTATTGGGGATGTAATTATGTAAATATATAATGTAATTGGCTCACAATCTCATTGTAGGCAGTGGTAGACCTAATAAAAAAAAATGGTGATAATTGCTCGGATGTTCTTGCTTCGACCGTGTTTAATTAATTTGCAAATCTAGATGTTAGTGTCAAATAGCCACACTTCTTTGTAATAATCAGTATGGGTTCTATGGTTAGCCAGTAATTTTAGTTATTAATTTGGACTGGCATATAAATCCTGCAGACTGCAGACAGATAAGCAACCGCAGGAAATCAGAGATAAAAGATTGATGGCTTCCCTTTGTAAGGGCCTAATAAATGCTTTACTGCAACAAAACTACATTTTTATCGTTTCTTCAATGAACTTATCAAAAAAAGGAGTCTCTTGCCAGGGTAATGTAGCTTGGATGGTTCGGGATGGTTAGGGCAAAATTCAGTGGAAGCATAACTCCCTCCAAATTCCCATTTTTGGATGTCATTAGATTAGACCCAAACATAAAAACCACGAATAATTAAAAAAAAAAAAAAGAATAAGAATAATGGGAACTTGACACATGCAAACAGCAAATTCATCAGATCGTTTAGTGCGGAAAGGAAGGGTGGAAGCGACATAAATACAATATGATTAATTGTATAGCAATTTGTATTTCTTTTCATTTTTTCCTAAATAAGCTAAATCCTACTCAGTAAAGGGGAGTTGTCCGAAATACAAATGCGGTAACAATTCACCCGAAAAGAACCCAGGACATGACTGAAAAATGGACGCTAAATCCTCATCACTCTGGAGATCAAGAGGAACAAGATGATTCACAATTTTAACCCCATCAGCATCATAATGAAAACAAATTTACTCTAATATGCTGAAGTACAAAGAGTTTTAAGGGCCCGGACGGACCACAATATCTGTACACAACCTCTTTCAATTTGGGGGGAGAAAATATTTCATTAAAGAAAATATATCTCGCATAGATTCTTGTTCCTAATAAACTATTCCCCCTTTCTAGGTGTGCTCCTGGTAACAACCGCATAGCATGGCATGTTCCTCCAATGCATTCATCAATGCCAACCTGGTGTTTACTTCTCTCTTTCTCCACCAAAGTGCTTATTAGAAAACTCCATTAAAAAAAAGGGAAAAAAGGGTGAAAATTTCCATGGACAGCTATCCCAACTTATGCGGACAAAATACTCCTACGCAATTGTACCAAAAACTACATTTCAGGCTCTACTCTAATTTTCTGATTTTCGTCAACATAAAACAGAAATTTCCTTCAGCACGTCATTCTTCCCAAAAAGACAATTTCTCCTACAAAATTCTTTAATTATTCCACAAAACTCTTGACTTTTATCACAACTCCTATATTGTACCAAAACTTCTTAACTTCTTTTGAAACAATACTGTGAGTACTAAGTATTACTGTCTCAGCTGCAAGGACGTAGGATGCAATGGCGTCACTATACAAACAACTTCCAATCACAAACAGTGATCAAATGCCACCCCATGACAAACTCCATGCTCTCCTATTGCAGCAAATAATTGATAAACATCATTATATATCTAATTTACAGCTTCGAAGAAAAGAACCTGAGGTTGCAAGTGCCCCCTTTCACACATGCTGAGAACATCGGACCAGCTACCAACAACCTTCACAGTTTTGTCATCATACATAATCCACCGTTCTTGATCATGACTGTAGGCAAAGCAATGATAATGCTGCCCGTAGTAGCAAACCTGAAAAGTTGCAAAACATTGAATGGAAATGTTTTAACATTGCTGTCTTTATCACTAGGCTATCGTCAAATATAAGACAATTAATCAATTTCAAGTACACAAGCCCCCATTTTGCTATTACATCTTAATTTCTCAAACTCAAGATAAGGCAAAGCCACCAATCTAAATTCACAGCCAAGAGAAGGAAAAAAAAAAGAAAAAGAAAAAAAAGGGTCGTCATATAAAAATCAGCATTAAATATATATACTCAAAGTTCATCCAAGTATACATACCACTGAAACCAAGCTATGTCTCCTCTTCGGATCCAGCCCACGATAGAGAATGCTAATATCAATCTCAGGACTTAAGGCTGCCAGTGTTGCCGTTATGTCATCGAAACTCTCACATGTATTCTGCCAGCCCAGAACTGCAAGACGAAGCACGACCATCAGTATGAGTTTATAAACCACAATGCTGATATGATTTGTCTTCATAACTCTGAAATCACCTGTTGTGAAAACATGCGGTGGAGTTGAGAGAATATGATGGATGTAGTTGAGCTTCTCACAGCCACCAGCCCCTGGATCACAAGCTAATTGATGATTCATTTCTACAAGATTTAAGAGCTCATCTAAGGAGCTTTCTGCACACATAACCTGAAAGGGCAAAAGAGGTAGAAAGGTCACAAGGATTAGGGACATTATTACATGTAACAAACATGGTCTAATAAATTTCTCCCTGTAGCAGATACCTTCATTGTTCGGAGGGCACTGGCATTTATGTTATGAAAGAATGAAGTGTACTTTAGATGTCTGGATTCTAAACCACAACTGTAGCAGTTCATTCGTTCAAAAATGTCCATTCCAAAAAGAGAATGGACTATGCAAGCACTGTTTGTACAATCCCAAGATCCCATGCAATTGCTTTCTACTGATTCAGTATCGGAAACATTAGAACCAGGAGTAAATGACCTATGAAGGCAGTCAAATATTACTGCCAGTACTTCAGAAGCATCATTCATCTGTGCCTGTCAATAGCCATAATCTTAGTCAAAACTTCTATTATAAAGAAACTACTGAATTTAAATTGGTCATGAAACATCAGCGATAATTAAAGCGGGAATGGTAAAGAAATAGAATGTAAAAACTATTTGAAGCAAAGGCGCAAAAATGGCTCTGTGAATTTACCTCCTGGAAGAAATTACTATCTGGGTATAAGTTACTTAGGGCTATCCTCAGAGATGTAGGGGCAACTGCCTCTTTCCGCGTATCTGTTGATGCAATGCTCAGAGCAGTAAAAATCTCATACAATGCACAGACAACACATGGCTCGCCCACATGAATATGTTCTGACGGTGACCTCCTTGAGAACTCCTCTCTAAAACGCCTTAAATGCCATAACGACTAAATTTATAGAACAAAGAAAAGCATACAATTCAGCCTAGAAAAGATAAGTAGTGCAAAAAATAAAAAATGACTGCAGCAATGAAGATTCTAAAACTTGAGGGGAAAAAAAAAAAAAATTCTTCTAACACCAAACCTGTATAATAACATTTAGAAAGCAATTGTATTCACCAACTTCATTCTTCAGTCCTGCACCATAGACATCAATTCCATTCACATTTTCACTTCTGACTTCATTTGATAAAACTGCAACTTTATTTGCTTCCAGAGACACATTTTGTGTCATCCTCAAACTTGAAACCAAAGGCATTTTTTGATGCGCTTGGAATGTGTCTAAGAAAAACAGAATCTAAGGTTAGAGAGTTCACAACTAATCTTGGGAAAAATTTTAAAGTAACTAAACTAATGTAGTTTTCTTTATATGCTACAGTCCATTCTATCACTAAATAGCTTCAAAAATTAATTATGGGAGTAAAATAACAATGACAAGATTACAGGAAAAATGGGAAGAAAAAAGGAGAGAGTTTACCAAGGCTTTGGCGTACAGCTTGCTTAAGGTCAGCTTGGAACCTTTCCTCATCATCCTCCTCTGCATGTAATTGTCTCAATGTCTTTGTTCCACCGTCTCCCAAATAAGGAGCAGCTGATTCAACATAAATAAATCCATGATAGATTAGTTCCATATTCAAGAGACTAAGCATGGACTGACAAGCTCAAGACAATGAAGCATCTATAGAATATAAACTCTAATACTGACCAGATGTTGGAGACAAGCAACTAACATTGTGATAAAAATTAAAGGAAAAATTGATAGGCAACCGAAAAGAAAAAAAAAACAAGCAAATTAATCCTCATGCTCTTGTCTTTTACAGACCAGAGTCAATATGATCAATTCGTTTTTCTTCCACAGTACATAGAATGACAAGCAACTAACATTGATATGTTTTACCATGTTGCCATGCCAAGTGATCTAAAATCCCAATATGTTCTTCTTGAGTCACTTCGGAAGCATTTAAGTACTCATATGCATTGATTCTATACCACCATGAAGTCAGATTGAAAAAGAATGCAAACGGTCCAATTAAACAAGTAAAGCATAAAACATAACAAGAGCATAAGGCTTACCAGCACCAGTAAGGTGACTGTCATCGGATCTAACTGCAATATTTTCCTTTTCAGATGACAAGGCCTGATTCTTCCAATCTTGAGATCTATTAGAACTCCTATGCCTTCTACCTCTCCTTCCTGTTCGTCTATCAGTGGGAAGGAAACCATCCTCTGGAGTTTCTCCATTGGGTAGACCTACACAATATGAAAAGGTGATGAACATGTCTCCACGTATTACACCATATACTGACCATTCAATATGATTATTAACCTTGTTTAATGCTCAAGTGATGAGCAGTGTTGATGTTCTGGAAACTGGAAGTGGGGGAAGATCTGATTGGCGCTGCAGCACCATTAGCAGTATTCACAGGTGTCCCCTCAAAATTGTGTGGGAACTCATCCTTTGACACCAATTGTACCTGAAAAGTGAAGTTCATGAGGTCCCTTAGAAATCCCTAAGTCAGCAGCAAAAGTTTCCTCTTAGCGTATCTCCAGTATTCAATTCTAAGTCCAATTTTCATGGAAAGGGACATACAAACTGGTAGCATCAACTTCTAACATTTAACAGCAAGAAGACAGTGATGCTTACCGGTGATGAAAGTCTCATTGACTTGTGCATATCTAGATCATTACTACCATGACCCAAGTATGTGTCACAGATTCCCTCAGCCACATTTTCTCCAAATATTAGAGCAGATTTTTTGCTTTGCTCAGCAAGGTGTTTCAATTTAGCCTCATTCTCAATTCGCCTTTGATACGCCAAAGTTTCTTCAAGCTTTCTTTCCTCAGCTTCAAGCTCAATTTTACGCCTAAATTCCTCTTCCTGTAGTTTTAAGTCATCCCCATTGGCAGAAACAACAGGCTCTGAATCTGGATTATCACCATCAGATTCAACTGGAAAGGAGCTGCAGTGAGATATGCATTAAACATACGTTAACAGTTTAGTCTACCCAGGTAACAAATTTTTAGAAAAGAGCAGCATGTCATAAAAAGAGCGAAATGCATTTGTGCAAAGAGCATGCAAAATGATAACATACACCAGGTCAGCAGTCTTATCATGAACTATGTGCCGCTCATTACCACCAACAGGCTGAAAAAGTAAGAAAATGTTAAACTAGGATCACAGATTTTATATGATAATTAAATAACTAAAACAGAAGAAAATAAACAAAACCAAAATTATAACCTTTGAATCTTTAGTTTTCCTGTACTCTTTGTGCTTCCTTTTTTCCTTTGTCTTATCATTTGTGTGTTTTGAAATATCACTTCCTCCTCGAGCAACCTTCTTAGAATCAAGTGCAAGTTCTGCTAAAAACGCTTCTCTTGCAGCATCAGACTTCTCGGTGGCATCTTTCTCAGCCAGATCCTCCAAATGTGCCTAGAAAGATTGACATTCAAACTAATAAAGTTGAGCCAACAAAAATGATGAACTCATACACAGATCAGGTTGTTAATTACAAACCCTCAAATATGACTGCACTAGAGGTAATAATATTGACTGATAGTCATAAGCAGAAACAGGTTCGAGTTTGAGTTCCAACTGCTGCATACTGGTGACATTTCGCATGATTCGAGCATCAATTTTGCTAAGCTGCATGACCAAACAAGTTAGTTAAAGCATCAACATTAAGTGTTTCTTAATCAAAAGGTCTGTCTCAAACCAATGAACTGACCTCTACTGATAACTGTTCTTTCTGTCTCTGAATTGCAACTTCTATGCATGTGTCCACTTGATGCAAACAGTCCTTATTTCTCCAATCATCATCTTCACCAGATTCCAAATCACATAACTGGGAAGTCATACCAGAATAAGTATCTTCGTATCCAAATTGATTGACATTCAGTGCTTCAGCTTCTTTTAAAACATTCAATATTGCATCTGACTCAAACCTACTGCTGATGAACATATCATTTTCACTCTCAAGAAGCTCTTCTCTTCGCTTCCTGAGCACAGACTCATAGCTTCGATGGCCAAATTCTGCAACAGTCTCTCGTTTCTTACCTTCTTCCAGACAGAGATCCTCCAATGCCTGCAATGCTTCCTCATAGCTCAAATGCTCACATTTTCTCTCACAAAGGCTCTGCAAGTGATAAAACTCCTTCTCAAGCGTCTGGAGGATTTCCATTCCCTGATGAGTTTTTTCTTCTTTCGAATGCATCCACGTCGTTAGATGTTCCCCACTCGAGGGGCCTGCAAAGATCCAGGTCAGCAAAGCATCTGCATCCTCTGCAACCCCATTCTCATGCCTAATATTTGCAGAAGTTACATTATCTATAAAAGCATCACTAGAAACAAGTTCAGTGGATAGTAACCGTTCATCCAACAGAAGACATGATGCATCTCCATTAAGAACAATAGTCTCTTTAATCTCAAGACTTGGGCTGACACTGTTTGCATCATCAATAGAATTAATTCTCTCAGAATATCTACCCAAACTACAAGCATGAGATAGTTCCTGCAAGAACTTGACAATTTTTCTCAGCTGGTGCACTCCCAAAAAGCATATGCACATTGGTGTTTGGCCCACACCATGATTCAGAAGTAGAGAGCCAGAAGCCAAACTCTGCAGCTCATCCATTGTATACTGTATGACCTTGCTGAGATGGCTTGCAGAGAGACATTTATGCCTAAGAAGCAACTCAAATAAAGCATGAATTCTTTCAAGGAGTTTCACTCGTTCAGTGTCATCTGCCACCGGCCAACTGTCAATTAGTGGGTATACAGCAGATACCTGGTTACCATCACATTCCCTACACTGGATGCTCACAACCTTTTCACAATCATTTCCCTCAACAGAGCTAGAGTTATAACTATGACCCAAGTTCTCCTTCTCAGGTGAAGAATCCAATGCATCTTTAAAGCAATCATCACACTCCTCAATATGATTCCCAGAGTAGAAATCCTCACTAACTTCAGTATCCCGGGACTTGGTTTTATCCCGTCCAAGCATTTTAACAGCTGCTACAATATCCAGTGGCTTCCAAGAACAGTTATCAATCATCTCATTCCACTCATTATCAACACTCTGAGGCAAAACTGCCTGCATCTTGGGCAACAAATTCCCCATATGCTCTTGTACAACATGATGCATATGTGATTCCGAATCAGCAAACTTCTCATTGCACCTACAACAAACCCAAAACCTCCAAGTCTTATTCTCTTCCGCAAATGCCAATGCCTCAGCTAAAACGTCACTTGCCAAACCATCCTTCAATGACGCAGAATGAGCTTTAATATCGCAAACCTTAACCTTAAGCAACTCCCTCTTCATTTCTAAACTCATGGAATTCCAATAAGACCGCACAAAATCCCTCCTCTCTTCTTTTGACCTGTTTCTCCTCAAATTACTTCCATGCTTCCTCCTCTCTCTTTCTCTCTTCTCCAACCCTCCTGAACCAGAATCCACATTTCTCTCCCCCTCATTATTCTGATACAGCTGCCCTGTCTCCGATTTCTGTTGCAACAATCTAGCAGCAGCAACCCTAACCTCAATCTCTTTTCGTCTCTCTTCTGGTGTTTTAGTGGCCTTTTTAATCTCATTAGGCCTCCTTGCTTGAACTAACCTAACCTCCATAGGGTCCTCGGCCACTCTCCTAATAGGAATCAACCTAAACTTCTCTTCACCAGTTCCTAAGTTCTTCATCCATGTAGAAATGGAAGCAATGTTGGATTTCTGAATCAAGCTCCTAAGCTCACTCTGCACATGCGCAATTCGAGCATCAGCTGTCAAAATTTTTTGCTGACTCTCATCCTGTAAGCTCTCCTTAGCGGGATCTATAGGATTCTCAATAGCTAAAGCACGCTCACACTCTTGAACTACTTCTTCATATTCTTTTCCGTCATTGGCAGCCTCGTACAATAGATTCGCGTAGAAGTGCGCGAATTCAACGGAGTGAGGCGACAACTCCGCGGCTTTTTTGGCCGATTCAATCGCATTCTTCAAATGCCGTTGTTTCGAGTTTAAATCGTCGATGATCGACGCCACTTTAACGCACACCGTGCCTTGCACGCGGTGAATCAGCGCCACGTACGCCGAGTTCTCATGGCGCGAACTCAACTCCTTCATCAATCTCAACGCTTTCTTGTGGTTTCCGCGCCGAAGAGCCGTCAAGGCTCGCTCGCACTCGAGCTTGATCGCGCCGTAAGTCGACGCACCCCCGCCGCCAACGACGACGTCGGCCTCCGACGGTTCGGTATTGGTTTGGTTAGACGTCGCATCGGGAGTCGCGCACGGCTCGGCTTCGACCGCGGCCGCTGGTGATTGTTTAGAGCGAGGAGCAGTGTTCTTCTTCTTATGCCCCATCAATTAATTAAAATCGAGATTTTTTTTATTTACATGCGCGTGTAAATAAATATACAAAAAACGAGTGAAAGAGAAGAGATTGTGAAGCAGGCACTTAGTTGTAAAATTATGAGAATGTTGAGGGTAAAACGGGAATTGGAGACTTATAACGGTGACGGAATTAGATCGACGGTGAAATCGATGAAGAGAGTGAAGAGTTTTTAAAGGGACTGACGGAAAGTGGGACAGAAGGAGAAGGAGAAGGAGAAGGAGAAGGCGAAGGAAGGAGGCAGGCAATCACCTAACCCATGGAAGGGGGGTGACGTTTGATGAGAAAAAATAAAAACAAAATAGAATAATTTAAAAAGCATGGATTAAGCATTTATAGAACCATTAGGCTCCCTAACTTTTTTTATTAATTATGCCAAACGAGGTTGGTGAGGGTGGAGGACTAAAACTTTTTTCAGATAGTATATACATATCCCTCCAGAGGGGCGGATGATCAAGTTCCTAGTTCCTACATACATAAATCATTTTAAAATATTCTCAAAAAAATTATTTTAAAATAAAAAATTTAATTATACGGTATTAAAAAAATGTAATCATGCTTAATTATTAATTAGTTAAATTATTAATTAATGTCGCATCAATTTTGCCTAAGGAAATGTTTTGCGAATTTAAGGTAATTATAATTGAAATGGGAATAATTTGCCCTCGAATTAGTAAAACCCTTATTGAAAATACCCTTATAAAAAATAAGTGGCATCCGGAAGAATGAATACTATGACAAAATACCCTTATCACGCGTTAAAATTTTATCTATGTCCCATTTAGGCCATAATAAAAGTTAAGATCTAATTAAATGCAGCAGTCATACCAGAAATTTGAGATCTAAAATTGAGATTGACGCATACATACTTAAAACCGCAAACGAAAAGAGGGCTGAGGGCCTGAAACAACATCATATTGTATTGTTTTTGGATTTTATAGAGTATGTAGAACCCACAATCATAAATTAACTTGTACGACAGCACTCATCAGAGAAGTGAGATCTTCTCACCAACCACTGCTCCATCATTGGCATGCAATCTTGCAATCTGATTTTCTTGGTCACGGGATGATTTCAGAAAAAGGGCATCGAAAAGTTTCAGCATTCATGACTTTGGACAGAATCATGGCCGTGCATTTAAAGAGCGGAGCACATTGGAAACGAACACTGCAAGGTCCGCGACCTGTAACCGGCTAGCTCATAACAAAAAGTGCAAAAAACTAAAAATACATAAAAGACTGATAAAGCAGCCGCATAAGATGAGAAGATCATTGCCTGCACCTGCAGTGGTAACATGGCCACTCAGCCACTTCAATCCTCTTTTTCGACATTTACAAATGGCTTAATGTTGAACTACAAAATCGTGAAATGAAAGCTACAAGATGATGTAGCACGCACAATCAAAATCAGGCATTGTTTTCGCATTTCAATGTGATTTAAAACTAGTTGCACAAAATTAGGTACAAAATGCACCGTACATCCGAACACCTCTTCTACTTCCCGCAACAAAACTCGGTTGTGTTCATGCAGCTAAGTGCTGAATATCAACTATAGTAAATGCATCCGATCCACATATGACTGGAGCAGCCATTTATTAAGAGGCTCCCCACACCCAACAAAGCACCCAGAATTGCCATTCTCAGTGAAAAAAGGGAAGCTAAACATATGGAGCAATTCCTGCACAGCCTGCCTCACAAGAGAAGTTCCTGTCACCCTGCTGCGCCTCCCCCAACCAGTTACTATATCGATACGACTGGGACCAACCCCTGACATTAGCATTTGCTTCCGGAACCAGGCCAGTGTCCTGGAGAGGGCTATCACAGCAGTGCCATCTGACATGACATGGAGATTGATAAGCCAATAAGACATGCCTTTCTCTCTAACAGCATCTGGGTAGACATTCTTCTGCGCAGCCACCTCCCAGACAGAGCCAGCCTCCTCTTTCAGCCCTGACTTGTGAAGAAAATCCACCACCGCATCTACAAGTCCCCTCTTGCTCTCTCTGTCCTCACTGTGCATCATCTCCAAGAAACTGCTCACATGATCTCGCACATTCTGACCATCAGGCCCTGGAGATGGCATAGAGAGCAGAAACATATGTGCAGGGTGGCCCGACACAGCCATAAGTTCATGACAAAACCCCATGTCATATGGGGACCGTGCTTCTGTACAACAACTTAAGAGTAATGTATATGTTTGCAGCGAAGGCTTTAAACCAAGATTCAACATGCCTCGCAACAAGTGAAAAGCATCTGACAGCTGACCCACCCTAAGGAATGCACTAAGCAGGGAATTGCAAGTGGGCACATTAGGGCGCAAACCTGCTTGGAGCATGGCTTCATACCACTCCCATGCCTTCCTAACATTTCCAGCCTTCCCCCACAAATCTACTAAAAGGCCGTAAACTGGTTCATCAGGAACCCAGTTTTTCCTTCTCATCTCAGCAAAAACTGCTTCTGCTTCATCAAGATACCCACAATGCCCAAGAACCTCCATTACTATGCTGTAAGTCACTTTGTCCGGTTCAAATCCTGCATTCTGCATGTCTCGGTAAAGCTTTAATGCACTCTGATAATTCCTAGCCTTGGCTTGCAAAGCAATCATGATGTTATAGGTCACTAAATTAGGTATACAACCCTGATTAACCATCTCGCAGAAGAGTTGGTGGGCGGCCTGCAAATGGCCAGCTTTTCCAAGGCAGTTGATTATAACGCTGTAGGTGAATGTGTCAGGAGAAAGACCAGCAGCTTGCATTTTTTTATACATATCCATGGCAACATCAAGAAACCCAGCTTTTGCATGAATGTCAATAAGGGTGCAGTAGGTGACACGATCAGGTTCACACCCTACTACTTGCATTTGTTTGAACACATCAAGTGCTTCATTCAGGTAATTTGCACGTCCATAACTGTGAATAAGACGGTTATATGTCACAACATTTGGCTGGCATCCATCCCTCACCATCTGATCAAGCAATTTGTTTATAGCACCAAACTGCCTGGCACGGCCAAGGATGCCCACCATGGTTGTATAGGTATGCTCGTCATGCTTGAACCCAGCTTGCCGCCTCAACCAATTGAAAAAACCAAGAGCAACAGTGTGATCTTGGAGCTGCTTCAGAACTTGGTTTGCCTGATATGCATCCATCGAATAGTTGGTATTTCCAAGAGCCTCTTCAGCTAGAGGGCCCCACTTCCACTGTTGCAGTATGCGAGAAACACTTTCCACTACATTCCCGGTGCTGGCAAAGTGCCTGGAAAATGGAGCAAGCCCAGCCGGAATTTTCATTTCTCTGGAGGGCTTGCTGAAACGTTCTGAGACACACTCCACAACCTTTGCATCTGAAGGCTGTAGGTTTGACTTAAAATTTGAGTTCAAGCGGTTCGAATGAGCTTTGGATCTCGGCTGTACAATCCTCCTCCGATCACTGTTATCAGAAGATACATTATGAGTTTCCAGCGAAGTCCCATTTGAAGCATTTGAAACTCGCTTGAAACGCCGTGCAATGTTTGAATTATCACCCTTATCCTTGGCATTGTGACAGCCAGTCGAAGGATTTGACCCCACTGTTGACTCAGCAGATGAGTTTGGGTAGACTTTGGAAACATTTTCTCTTCTAATGGTCTTCACATTTGCAGGTTTTATATTTGAAAGAGGCCTGGTGGGATCGACCATAAAGTTTGTTGGAGAGTTTGCTGTACCACTTCCATCTAGTGCAGGAAGCTTGTAATTTACTAAATCAGACAAAAAACTCACTGCCGCAACACCTGCCTTAACAAACTGGTCTGAAATAGGTGAGGATGTGAGCACATCCTTTGGAACAGCATCAACGGTACTAGCATAACTGACATGATCTGATCTTCCTAAAGAACTGGGAGAGGGAACAGATACTCTCTCTGATTTTTGTAAACCCGCAGCTTTTACTGCTTCCCCTGAAACCACAACACCTGCCCGAGCAGGGGTGTATACCATTTGAGCATTGTGCTGCCTTCGGGAGACACAAGTTTCATCCTCAGAGCAAGTACATGAACTTCCATCAGATGCGCTACATCGTGATCCATTAAGAAAAAATGATCGAGCTGTGCTTGAAAGGTTAGTTATATGCTTTGCTCGCAACATTATCTGCAATTAGCCAATTAGCATAAAAAGGTTAAAACTCCATTGTCAACATCTGAAGCAAGACAATGTGCTCATGCTGGTTTGTGAACAACTATCAAAGCCTCTCTACCAAAGCGATTGAGAGATTGAAACCCCTTCATTTTAGCAAGATATAATAGCAGCAATTAGGCATTCCACTCAATGCAACAAAAGTACAACAAAGCCATGGGAACATTTTCTGGAAAGTGCTTTTCCATCCAACAAATAATGGAAGCAGAACTTGCTCAGATCACAATCCATAAGGTAAGCCAGATAAAAGTTGCTGTAGTTGATCAGCAGCTTATAGAATACAGAAACAGTAGCAACAAATGAAGTGGTTTATACTCAAGGACTAAACCTGTTAAAAGAAGGAGTTGTGGAGCCTCTTATAGAAGTTCTATGATATAGTTTTCTTGTTTCTTTTCATCTATGGTTCACACCCATGTCAGATTTTCCTTGAATTCTAACATTGATGAAAACACAATCACTTCCTCGTACACTGCTTCAAATGCTTGATAACATGAATTAAAAACCTAATACTGACTATTGAAATATTGCAACACGCTAAGGATACTATTCACAAGACAAATTGAAATACACAAAGCAGAGGTTTGGCTGTCCTTATTCTGCATCAAGCACAAAGAAATAAACACTCATATTTAAAATAAAAAAATGAAAATTTACTAAGAAAAAATAGAAGTGAAAAATATGCAATTAGCTATACAATCAATAGACTCACCACCTTACAACTTAAAAAGTAGTTTTGTAAACCCCTATACCAAAGGTGAAATCATTGAAATGAAGCATCTAAGTGCATATAAAAGCATGTAGAACTGTGCAAGGGTTGAATTACCATATGATGGACCATAAGAAAAGTAACAATGAAAGCCTACAGAGATTTTCTGTAACCCAAGCAACTTGGAGAATAACAGCTTGCACCAGGCTGCTAAAATATTACACTGCAAGAAATTTTGAATTGTGTGGATTTTTCCCATCATTTTGTCACTAAATCATTCGATTCAACAGGCAAAAGTGCGAAAACAAGAAAAAAAAATCGGAGATTTAAATCATCAACAACAGAATGTTAAACTGGATAGCGGATACTCCACACATGGAGCTCATATTTTTCCATACTTCATTTATCTTTTTTTTCCCAACCCATTACCAATAAACAAACCAGACATAAGATCGATACCACCTCAATCTACCATCAAATTACATTCTTATACACTAAGAAGTCAAACAAAAATATTAGTTTACATCAAACACGCATTACCTTCAGAATCATAACAACACCATGCATGATGCATCATTATCAAGCACACACTTGAGAAACTAATCAATCAATCTACAGCCAATCAGTCAATCATCAAAATTCTTTCTTTCTCACCGAAACGGCAAAAAGAACAAAAATTTACCCTCCAAATACACTCTTCCATCCGTCTAATGCCAAAAAATTATTAAAAAAAAAATCAAATTCACACCATCCACCTCAAGTTCTCAATCACTTAAAGGACACAAAAGCAAAAATACCCACAAGTCAAAGAACAAAAGAATGGTGCTTGTGACCACAAAAACCAACAAAGAAAGCAGTGACATAGTAAACAATGCGACTAAAAACATAAAAACAGCAGGATCATGAGATTACAAAGTACCTGAAAGTAGTGTATAAGACTCTCGGTGTGTGTTCAAAGAAAGAAAAAGAAAAAAAATGGAGAAAAAATTTGGAGAGAATGAGAGGGGCGGCTCCCTTCTCTCTTCTACTGCCGTCAACTCCTGAGGTTTTTTCTTTTTTTCCAACCAAGCTGGGGTGGCTGTCAGGTTAACTCAAAGGCTTCATATTAACACAGTAACAGCTTTTACTCTTTTGCTTTGTTTTTTTATTTCTCAAAGCCCTACTTTTATTTGATGGTTTGAGACACGTGGCTTCATTTTGGTGGTCTTCACGTGACAGGTAGATGAATTTAATTCATTAGACGCGTTTCGCAATTTTTGTTTTAGCAGAAGTCTAATTTCGCGACCCGGGAAATGGACAAAATATTTTAATCATAAGGTAAATATATTTTATAGGATGTGTTTAATTATCAATCACACGCTTCTGACAATGTATTTATTTTATCAAATGCACGTAGAAGTCTCTCTAGAATTTGTCGCAATTTATTTTATTTTTTTTTTTTTCAGTTAAAATATCATCAAAATAATCTTTTGATTTTATTTTTAAATAATTATGTATTTATTTATGGGATCAGTTCCAGTGTACCGTGGCACAGTTGCATCCAGTCGTTGAATGCACTTAAATTGGTGGGATCCACTAGCATCCAACGGCTGGATGCAACTGTGGCACGATACCACAGTTGCACCATAAGTTTCCCCTTATTTATGTATCAAATAGAAGAATGAAAAAATCAATTCTTTTCTAAAAACTCTTTAAAATATTAATAAGGTTATATTATTTTAATCAAAATTTTCTTCTACCAAATTTAACTACCCTCTATTTGTTCACCCTAACAAATTTAAGTAGCCTCCAATAATTATGTTGACATGCTTTTAACATATTTTTTCCACCATTTTTTTCTATTTTTAATTTAATGCATAATATAAAATTTTAGTTGTTAATAAATTAAATATATAATATTAATTATAAAATTACTTGAAAGCATTAAACAATTTGAAAAAAAAAATAGTTGTTAGAACAAAAAAAAGCAATTATTTAAAAAAAAGAAATTAAATAATATTTTAATTACTAATGTAACTCTTTAAATAAGAAGTAAAATCTTATCTAAAGAGTTTTTATTAATATTCTTATGTTTTTATTGTTTATTTTTTTATTTGTATAATTTTATGGGTTGATTTGTAAATTATATTTATGTAATATTAATAAAATCATCTAACATATTTCAATATTACCAAAAAATAAGAAGAAAAAGTTTTGGTTGTTATCAACCACGTTTACTATTTTAAATAAGACAAATAGGTAAGTTTATCTATTTATTTATTTTAACAACAAACAGGCACCTTACTATTTCTTCAAATAGATATTTTTTAATTCTAATAATATCATAGATCTTAATATTAGAGTTATAATTTGATTCTCAATAATAGGTATTACTCATTCATTAAATAATAAATTTTATAATTTGTAAATTATTTAGTTAATAATTAATAACTAGATATTATACCGATTAAAATTTAAATGTTGGATGCCACAAAAAAAGGTAAGATTTCTCTTTAAATTATTGGTTTTCTTCAAAAGCCAAGAAAAGTAACATAGACTTCTCCTGTATTTTCCATGGCTGCTTCGTCAAACATTTGCTTCGGTTGAACTTGAACAGGTCCCCAGAGTGCCCCGCGACCGCGAGCAGCCTCGCGGGTTAATTCGATGCACCTGCGGACGTCAAAATCAAAATTGAATCCCGAATGCTTAATTTTTAAAAAACTCCCCTGAGTTTTAAGCTTGTTATAAATAGATGGTAAAAATTTATTTATTTATAAAAAATTTTCTACCGTCAGTTAACTTTAATATTGACCGTTAATTGACTGTGTAAAGACAATATTACCCTTAACAACAGTTTGTAAAAGGAAATAACTAAAAAAAATTAAAATTATTGGCGCGAAAATTACAAATCTTATTTTTTGATAATTTTATCCTTGTCAATTCCAAAGATTTACAATATCATAAGTAAAGATTATAACTATTTCATTTTTAAATTTTTAATTTTATCTTTTTTGTATGAACTTTAAGAAAATATCAGAGAATTTTTTAAATTTTTAATTTTATCTTTTTTCTATAAACTTTAAAAAAATATCAATAATTTAAAGAGGATAAAATAATTAATAATTTTAATTTTTTTTAATTATTTTCATCTATAAATTATTATTAAGGATAATATTATCTTTGCACAGTCAACTAATGGTCAATGTTAAAATTAATTGATGGTAGAAATTTTTTTATAAATAAATAAATTTTCACCATCTATTTGTAACAAATCGAACCCTCAAGAAAGGTTTTTAAAAATTACCCAATCCTGAATCCGCGGATGTAGCCCGGAGCACGAATAATAACAGCATCACAGCTTGACACATGGGACTTGTCAAATATGGATGATGTGGACTGATATTATGGTTGGCAGATATTTCTTGTCATTCAATCAAGGGAGACCTTTCTACATTGAATATGATGCTTTGTCCGCGTTTACTGTCCACAATCTTTGGTTTAATAAACAGCCTTAAGAATGATACACGTGTCAAATTAAGATCCTAATATCCTGTAATGATCTTCTCTTGGCTCAGGCTTTTTTTCTTTTTAATTTTTTTAATTTTATATATATTTCCAATGATAGCTAAAACTTTGTTGGTGAGTCGGTGACAATAACATAATTAACATTCATGGCGTCATTTGGGAATGCCCATTTAGAGATATGCTACAAACATATCGTTTTGGCACCTGGAATGAATGCAGTCTTTTTATTTGACACCTAAATAAAATTGCATTATAGTGCATTACAATATACAGTAGCCGTCTCATTAAACAAACCCAACATGCAATTAATTCGCTTTTTTTTTCTTACTTTCTTTAATTAAAATAATAAGAATTAAATAAATAAATAACCCAACAACATTGCAGCCAGGGATGATGAAATGCTAGCAAGAGTTGGACGGTGGCTGGCCACCGGTGGCGGTGGCCATCGCATTTCAACATCTTTTAAACTAAAATCAGTACCATTGCAATCTTCAGCGTTGGAGCAATGCAACTGTTACCAGTGATGGAGTTTTCACTCGCCATAGATGTGCAGTGCAGCCAAATATTTAAAACCATAACTTTAACAACAGTAAATCTACAGCGTACAAAAATTTATTTGCCACGTATTATTTATACCGTTGCATAGAACAAATTATGAGAATTATAAAGTTACCAAAATATAGTTAAATAGACACCGAGATAAAACGGTCGATTGCGGCACGCTGTTGTCGGAGGCAACGAGTGGTTGCTAGCGATGAGAAATATTTACTTTAATAAAAAAAATTAAACTATTTAGTTAATATAAAAACAATAAAAAATATAATGAATATGAATCCAGATAACATTAATTTAATGTAAATATTAAAATAAAAAATATAATAAAACTTCTATGTAGTCATAATATTGGGATCCATTATTTTTATTACTATGAATAAGTTATTATCCATATGTATTTGGAAAAATTATTGGTTTAACTTGGTTATATTTAGTTCAAGTAATATAGAGGTAAAGTAAGTATTATATTAATTTTTTACCATTAAAAATTTACAAAATCTTCTTAAAAATCAAGACGTTTACATTCTTTTTAGGCCATGTTTGCTTGGGGGTAGAGAAGTGGGGAGAGCAAAATAATTTAATTTCTTTTCTACTTTCCATTATTTGGTTGGACCAAGTTTAATGGAATTAAATTTCCATTGAAATTCGGTTTCCATTAAATTGAAGAATTTGTATTTCTTGACTAAGGATTTCAATTTCCTTATCTATTGAAACACAAAAATTCCAATATTATCCTCTAAACAAAATTAATTTTAAATAAATTAAAGTACAAGTAATTTATATTTATTTTCTTAAATTAATAGGATAAATTTATTTGAAAAAAAAAGCAGTAAAGTGACTCGCCGGAAAGTCACCGAAGACTCGCTGGAGTTTCGCCAGAGATGTGCTTTACCATCAAAATCGGTACCAATGGAATCCTCATGAGCCGGTCTACAACTCCATGGGGTTAAAAATGCTAATATACGTTGTTATTTACCTCAAGTCTTGTTTAAATGCTTGAGAAAATTTTAACTCTCATGCTTTCCAACTGTATAGTGTATTTTCAGCAAAATTAACATTTCCAATGAGTAAATCGTCCATTTCTGATCGTTATTATGCATTTTACGCGATGAAAAATGGTGGTCAACGGCACCGGTCAACGTCGGTCAACTCGGGTCTACGTGGTAGCTGTCCATGACTTGGTGCTGGAATTTAAAAGAATTATTTAACTAGGTAATTTATAGATTAAATTAATTCATAGTTTAATTATTTTTTATTTATCTACATTATAGATAGTGGGTATATTTGTCCAAATAAAAAATATATAATTTATTTTCCTTTCAAATTTAATGTGAAACCAAACAATAATCATTAATTTTTGCACTATTTTCCTCTCATCGCCTCTCCACTCCTCTCTTTTTTTCTCCTCTCCTCTCCTTACCTTTCTTAAAACCAAACACCACCTTAATATTTTTCTCTCAATGTAAATTCTAACTAAGCTAACATGTCGCTTCAAAATATATTAAAATAATACAAAGGGTTATAAGAATATGGTAATGTTGAATACAGAATTGGGCTAAAATTATTTGAAAGGTCCTACCGTCTACAAGACTGCCTAGACCAATGAGGCCTCCTCAATTGAAACTAGACTTTAGTTTTATAGGCTTCATTCCAATCATCGGCCCAGAAGGTACATAAATGGCTTGATTTAGGGCTGTGGGCAGTTGAAAACACCATATGATCTTTTTTGTTCTACGCCCCCGATCATGGCTCATGGGTGACGCCGATGGATATATATATATATATATATATATATATATATATATTCATAAAAATGAAACGACACCCATTATGGCGTTTCACGTGCGATATTTTTTCCTGTTTCAGTAACCTTGGATCAATCCACCATAATTAGCCGTTTTATGAAACTGTATGTAAAAAGATGAACTATCATTTTGGTCATATAATATGATGATGGATTGCTACATTGCATTGACACTACGGCAGAAAAAATAATATGGTCCAGAACCTACTTTATTCCGCATTCGGCGAGCGAGTAAGCAAATAATTAGGGGCATAAACTTGATTATTACTGCTCTTAAGTCTTAAAGATAAGAATTCCCCCCACCGCAGGGCTTTTTGCACTTTTTTCAAAAAAAAAAAAAAAAGTGAAAACGTTTTGCAACGCTGCTTTTATTGGAGATTTGAGAGGAGGCGTGAGAGGTGATGGAGCTGGGGAAGGGGAGAAACACATGCTTTGCTTTCTTGCAATCCATCATCAAACACAATCATTTTGGTCACAACATTGCCTTTTCTTTTTTTTCCCTTCTTTTCATCAAATTCTTTAACTTTGGCCTACTTAACCATCCGACAGAGTATAAAGTTTAGTGCAAGGGTTCGAGCCTCCATAAGAGCATTATGGAGGTTAGTTTCAGTTCTTCCTCAATTATCATTTAATTGAGTGGAGACATTCTCTCTCTTACGAAATGTGAGTGGAGTAGGCACCCCTCGAATATTAGAGAGGGTTTAAAATATCTGAGCATATACTTCAATGTGTCAATGTATGATGGTGGTCCCAGTTATATAGTATGATTGTAAATATTAATTATAATGTCTGATGTAGTGTCAGTAATATCTGTGTATAACAGACTTCAAAAAAAAAAAAAAAACCATCCGACAGAGTATAAAGTTTGGCTACGTGAATAAGCTCCATCGTTGCTTTTTGTCTCTTCATTTTAGCTCAATCTGCCTTATTATCATTCAACAATATTAGTTTTAGTGCGTGTTTTGTATGTCTTATTTAATGGATATAAATACTTATTTAATTTCATTTGATTGTTTTTCTAATAGAATTTTTGAAACTTAAATAAGCTATTTTACCTCTACTAATAAAAACTTAAATTTTTTACTTTTAGGAGTAGAGGTTAATTTTTTTTTTAAATGTTAAATTATTGAAAATACCCTCAACTTATTTGATAATTTTATTTTATTATTTTCATAATATAACTTTTAAAAACTTGTTTGTTAAAGTAATTTCATAAATTTTTAATAAAATTTTTTATTGATAACCAAATAATTAAATTTTTTTAAATAAAAATATTTTTATAAAATATTTACTAACAAAAACTCTATTTAAATAAGTTTTATTTGAAAAATTATACCAAATAAATCCTTAATAATTAATTCCTCTCAAAATAACTTTGAAAGCTGTATGTTTATTAAACAACTTGATAGTGTCAGTGGCCATAAAATAAGTAGCATCACCAAAAACATCTCTATATATATATATATATATAGGAGCCGACTAAGTTACGTTAAACGTAACTTAAGCCAAGCACGGCAACAGTGACAAGTTTCATCACTAATACTGTTGGTGTATCTGGTATAAGTTATGTTTAACGTAACTTAGCTAAAGCCATATATATATATATATATACACACACACATACAATTATTAATTTATTGTTTTCATTCACATACCTTTTGCCTTCGAAAGCAAATTTGCATAACCATTGCAAGGTTAACAGCTGTACTCGTGGAGTGATTTGAGAGTACATAAAGCAAATGCCAGAGGAACAAACACCCTTGATTTCAGGCAGCTGTGGATAAAAAGGCTGAATGAAAAAGCGCAAGCTTTTTGAGAGAGAGATTTTAATCTCGAGTGTTCACGCCATCACAATCACCACCTTAAAACGTGACGCAATCATTAAGATGAGTACATTTGACGAGGAGTATTTTTGTTCCTTAAGATGATTAATTAAATAATTGCATAATAATCTATTATTATACAAACATGTAAATAGTTGTTTAATTTAAAAGATTAAACTTGAGTGTCACACAATGGATCACTCAAATAATAATAATAATAACAACAGCTGGGCTTTGGCATTTCGGTCCTAATCTTAACTACTAATACTACTACTACTAGTTTTAGGTAACCTTACCCAAAACGTCTATTACAACTCCAAAGATGTGTGATGTGGTACAAAATCTATGATGACAAATTGGGTAAACTAATTCATTACAAAATCTATGATGACAAATTGGGTAGAGTGGTCGTGGGCGTGGAGGGTCACAATTGTTCATACGAGAAGAAACGCAATTAATTGATTTGATTTAACCAAACTTCAAATAATTGAAAACCATTAGTTGATGACCCAAAAGCAAAAGGGACCGTGGAGTACTGGAGTTTGATTTTACTTAGGGGTAAAGAGGAAGTAAGAAGAATGAGTCATCGATGAATGGTGGGTATAGGTATAGCTTTTAGTAAAGCAAATGATTCATAATTCTGTTGACTTTGATTGTGCGGAATCTTTAAAAATTCAACAGAAGTCGATGGTGCTATTAATGCTGCCGATATCCGCTTCGAAGGCTCGAGTTTCTTCTTCTTGACCGTTTCTTCACCTACTTCTCTATCGGTGCCGCCATTATTCCTTTTGCAATTTCTGTGGAAATTCCTAATTCAAACGACTTTTTATGTGCTTCTAGATTGTATACAAAAGGTATGATTGCATCTGAGGGAAAATCCTGGCCTGTGCTTTTTTATTAGGTCAGCGGCAAGATCTCTCAAATGCCACGGCTTGACTATTTAATTAAATTGGCGTTATGTTTGTGTTGTATTCGACCCAAGTCAGTGTTATTGGGGTTGTTAACAAATATTCGAACAATTTCGGAATTTCCCTTTTCAATGAACAGCAAATCATCCTCTCACATGAATAAAAGAGAGGTGTGATTTAACAACACTGTATATACATATTCTATATATTCATAAAGAGTGTCGTTTGTTGGCAATTGCACCTAATGCGAGGCGAAGCCCAAGGGGGAGGGAGGGGCACTTAAAACCGGTAAACAACTTCAACCACTCACGTCTCGAAAATCTCAGCCCTTGCCGCCCCCGGCCCAAACCAAAAAGTATGAAGAATCAACGGTTATAATGCCGTTCACGTGAACTCGTGGGGTCCTTAAAAATCATTGCTATGTTCCCATTGTCCTTGTAAAAGTAAGGTTAATCAAGCTTTTGCTTTTGGTTTCATTTCATGTTGGTTTATCGGATGAGCCTGGGTCAAACGATGGGACGGCCGCTTGACTCGGTTTATGATGAACAAGAACAAGCAAACCAAACAAAATCGATTCCCCCCATTAAATTCCATCTGTATTATGTATCTTCGATTCACTCATCCCCCGCCGCGGTTAAGGATTGATCCATCAGCGTATATGTTGATATTTTTAGTTAAAAAATTAATATTTTAATATATCTGAAATAAAATGCATATATTTTTTTTATCAGTGCGAATTAAAAATAAATAAGAAATTACCCGCCGGTTATTATCAAATAATAGAATAATTTAATAAATAAGAAATTGCTCGCCAGTTTTTAATAAAAGCAGTGTGAGTAATATAATAAATAAGAGATGTATAACTGGAATTTTTTTTTTTAAAAAAAAAGGGAAGAAGAAGAAGAGAAAGAAGAAGAAGAGACTTTGAAAAAGAAAGATTAAGTATGGGGAAATTTCAAAATCCGCATATCCCTCAAACAGAACCGCGTTTTCTCTCCCAGTCTTCAGTCTCCACCCGCCATCACATCCCTATGTGCCCCATTCCCAGTCCTCCACCACCGCCACCCTCGCCAGTCAACTCAACCACCACTTAAACGCACCGTTTCACTGCCTCCCCTTCTCCCAGGAGAAAAAAAAAAAAACAAAACCACTCATAACCCCCCTCTCTCTTTCTCTCTCACACAGATACACGCACAGTCACGCTAAAAAAAAAAAAAAAGAGGCGACAACAAGAAACACAGAGCATGGGAAACTGTTACGCTTGTGTAAGACCATCACCGGAGACAAAATCAAAAGCGAAAACAAAAACCGACTCCAAAACCCGTCGCAAGAAACGAGCCACCAAAGACCGCAAATCGAACCCTTACTCAACCAGCCCCATCACCAACCCGATCCACTCACCTGCCCCGATCCGAGTCCTCAAGGACATCGTCCCCTTAAGCCACCGCACACGCATAACCGACAAGTACATACTGGGCCGCGAGCTCGGCCGCGGCGAGTTCGGCATCACCTACCTCTGCACGGACCGCGAGACCAAAGAGGACCTCGCTTGCAAGTCCATTTCCAAGCGGAAGCTCCGTACCGCTATCGACGTCGAGGACGTTAGGCGCGAAGTGATGATAATGTCAACGTTGCCCCACCATCCGAATGTCATTAAGCTCAGAGCCACTTATGAAGATGCTGAGAATGTTCATTTGGTCATGGAGTTGTGTGAGGGCGGTGAGCTTTTTGATAGGATTGTGGCGCGAGGGCATTACAGTGAGAGAGCGGCCGCTGGGGTGGCCAGGACCATCATGGAGGTCGTGAGAATGTGTCATGAGAATGGTGTTATGCATAGAGATTTGAAGCCTGAGAATTTTTTGTTTGCTAATAAGAAGGAGAATAGTCCGCTTAAGGCTATTGATTTTGGACTTTCTGTGTTTTTTAAGTCTGGTATGTCGGGATTTTTTCCATCGTTTCGAGTTGGTGAAATGTTGAGTTTTGAGTATGAGGTGTGGAGTTTTCTTTTTCTTTTTTTTTTTTTAAAAAAATTCCTTTTCCTCCTTTTTCTTTTTCTTTTTTTGTGATTTTTAAAGTTTTGATTTTGAGTTCGATTCACTTTTTTTTTTTTAAAGGTGAATTTTCATTATTCGGTTCTGATTTATAATAAGCTTTTGCTTGTCTTTCTAGTTTGGGCTTTAGGCTTAGATAATTTTGTTTGACTTTTGTAGGATTCTTCTTCTGGTTTTCTGCTTCGGTTTTCCAACTGTTTCTGGATTTTTTTTTTTTTTCATTTGCTGATGCTGCTTTTGGTTATTGTGTGATTTAGCTTTGCATTTATGTTGCAGGAGAGAAGTTCTCAGAGATTGTGGGCAGTCCATACTACATGGCACCAGAGGTGTTGAAGAGGAATTATGGGCCGGAAGTTGATGTATGGAGTGCTGGAGTCATTCTTTATATCTTGTTATGCGGGGTTCCTCCATTTTGGGCTGGTAATTTGTTTCTTGATTAGGTTACTTGGGTTTTTGTGCTTTTGGTGATAATTTTTACAACTGTTGGTTGTACTAGATTGCTGAAGTCAGATTGATCTTGTGCCAGAGACTGAACAGGGTGTTGCTTTGGCGATTTTGAGGGGGGTGATTGATTTCAAGAGGGAACCATGGCCTCAGATTTCAGAGAGCGCTAAGAGTCTAGTCCGGCAGATGTTGGAGTCAGACCCCAAAAAGCGGTTGACTGCTCAACAGGTTCTTGGTAAGTCCTCATCAATGTTCATATGTTCTTTGACCTTCCATTGATAAGCCAAAACTCAATTTTGAGTTCATATGTTCTTTGACCTTCCATTGATAAGCCAAAACTCAATTTTGATGTAAAGTAGCTACCCTTTGTAAACCAGACCTTGATCCGGGCTCAGGTTATGCATGTCTCTGTGTGTTGCAATGCATGCAGTAAGGGAGACAGAGATCCATTTTGAAATTTCCTGCCTCTCTCTGTCTCTCTCTCTCTCTGTCTCTTTGATAAGTCTTTTTCAACTATATTCGTCTGATATCATAGGCAACCAGTCAACTGAGATTTATTGAATTTTGTGCAACGGATATACTTGGGTCCTATCACGACTTCAGTTACTTTGGATGTGATTTTGTATGGCTATAGAAATGAGCACATCATGTGGACATCTAAGTGAAAGCAAGTGTGTAAACTAGCACATGCATGCACACATTTTGATTTCAATTTTGGAAATTCACATTGTCATCAGGAGATAATTTTTTCATTTACTTATGTGTCTCTTCTGCTGGGAGATTTACTTTCACTGGTATGAAGGATAATTTTGTTGAATAGTTGTATAAGTTTTGCTCTTCCCATCTCCTTTTGGTAGAACATCCGTGGTTACAAAATGCAAAGAAAGCTTCAAATGTTCCTTTGGGAGATATTGTGAGGGCACGATTGAGGCAATTTTCTGTGATGAATAGATTTAAGAAGAGAGCCCTGCGGGTAAGCAGCTCCAGTTGGTATATATATAACTTTCAGCTCATTTTCTCTAATTGGTTACCAGCTATTTTGACTTTGCTTTGTTCAATCAATGGCTGTAGGTAATTGCAGAGCACTTATCTGTTGAAGAGGTTGAAGTAATTAGGGATATGTTCAAATTGATGGACACAGATAGTGATGGAAAAGTCTCATATGAGGAACTGAAGGCAGGGCTTCGGAAAGTTGGTTCACAGTTGGCCGAACCAGAGATGAAGATGTTAATGGAAGTGGTAGGTTCCTGTTATTACTGAAGTTTGGACAGAGGATTGGAAATTGTTTCATCTCCGGTTATTGTATTCTATACATGCTTGATGACTTGCAGTGAATTAGAAAGTGGAAATTTGGAATTTATCCGTTACTTATCTAATGGCAGCTTTGAATTGCAATTATTGGTATATTGAGTTCTGAATTTTGTTAGCATTTATCAGTAATATTACCTTCTGTTCTTAATGTAGGCTGATGTTGATGGGAATGGAGTGCTGGACTATGGAGAGTTTGTTGCAGTAACAATTCATTTGCAGAAGATGGAGAATGATGAGCATTTCCGTAGAGCATTTATGTTTTTTGACAAAGATGGGAGTGGATATATTGAGTCAGATGAGCTGCGGGAGGCCTTAGCTGATGAATCTGGTGAAACTGAGAATGATGTATTGAATGACATTATGCGTGAAGTCGACACGGACAAGGTTTGACTTTCTTAGCTTGAAGTTCATAACGCCCATGTCTTCCCACATCCCTTGACATTCCTTCCACTTAATTATTTTACTTTTAAGAAAATCACTTTGAGAACATGTTGGGTTAAAGCAAGAAAGCAACATATTAAAAAAAAAAAAATCTTGCCAGAAGTCTTTCAAATTAACTGCAAATTTTCAGCACAAACATGTTGAAGCTGCTACAAACTGGTTGGAAATCAAGGCAGTTTATAGAGTTCTCGGGTTTACCTGCCTCTCTCTTGCTTTCAATATCCCTGCTTATCAACATACGCACATATTCTTGTATTTTCATTATCTTTGCTCAGATGGTCAACTTTTTTAGTGTTTTGTTTTTCCAGGATGGGCGTATCAGTTACGAGGAGTTTGTTGCTATGATGAAAACTGGAACTGACTGGAGAAAGGCATCTCGACAGTATTCAAGGGAGAGATTCAAGAGTTTAAGCCTTAACCTAATGAAAGACGGCTCACTTCAGCTTCACGATGCAGCTACTGGCCAAGCTATTGCCGTCTGATGTAGAGGAGAGTCTATAAAATTATTTTGCTTGTTACGAGTCTGGCTGTTTGTTTTCATTTCGTACCGATACATTCCATTCGGGGAAAAAGTATGGCATCCAGAAAATTTGATTTTTACATTCAAGAATGAGTTGTGATGGAGGCATTAGGGGAGATTCTTTGGTATTCGTCGGACTTTTGCTTGGGTTTCAGCTTGGCATGAATCATGCATAAGATGAAGGCATCGCACATCGGCTATAATTCTCATTTGTCAGCCACTGCGGTGTTGTGTTCTCTCCAATTCTTGTTCCAGTATATTTTCTTGTATATATATATATATATATATTTTTTTTTTTTTTTCTTGTTGGGGATTGTTGGGATTTGATGATTTACTTCAGTATTTGTACTTTTTAAATATTTTTGTATATGAAATTCAGGAAAATTTCAGTGTTTTTTCCCATAAGCACACTGCGTTCAAAGGGAATAAAAAATAATGGGCCGAAACCCATCAAGCCAACACCCACACATTTTATTAAAATGGGCTAGCCCAGTAAACCACAAACCCTAGTGGTTATGAGCACGTTTGAGTTAGTGGGGACCCACAAGACAGAATTTCGCCGCCCATTAAACACGTCTCGCCATCTTTAGTAAGGTCTCTTAGTAACCGTCAGATCCCTTTTCGCTTTCCTTTTCCGTTACTCATCTAACGGTCATTATTCCCGCCTCTTCCCACTTTCCGGCCACCAGCCCTTATATTTACAGAAAATAAAGGAAGGAAAACGTATAAGAAGATTTCTTCTTGAAAGACCCGAACACGATCACGATCAGAAAATAAAAAAAAAAACAGAAACTTTAAATGGGCTTCGATTATTACAACATACTGAAAGTGAACCGCAACGCTAACGAAGATGACCTGAAAAAGGCTTACAAAAGATTAGCCATGATATGGCACCCAGACAAGAACCCTTCTCACAAAAGAACTGAAGCCGAGGCCAAGTTCAAGCAAATCTCCGAAGCTTACGATGTTTTAAGCGACCCACAGAAGCGACAGATCTACGATTTGTACGGGGAGGAGGGTTTGAAATCTGGGACGGTCCCAACGTCGTCGACTTCCACGTCAGCATCGCGTGCAGGGCAGCATTATTATCATCAACGTCAGCATCCGAACCCGTCGTTCCGGTTTAATCCGAGGGATGCGGAGGATATTTATGAGGAGCTGTTTGGATCTGAGAGTAATAATAATAGTGGAGGGCAAAGAGGGAATAATCATAATATTAGAGGGTATAGTCATAGAGAGGGGCTTTTTAGGAATGGCAATTGTAGTAGTACTGCTAGTGGCGGGGCTGCTGAGTTCAAGAAAGCTCCGGCCGTGGAGAATCTGTTGCCGTGTAGCTTGGAGGAGATTTATAAAGGTGCTAAAAAGAAAATGCGGATTTCACGCAATGTCTACGATTCTGTTGGGTATGCCTTCTCTTTCATTTCTTAAATTTTTGCAATTAAATTCTTTTTTTTTTTATTAATCATAAAGTGTATATATATCTAGGCTAATATGAATAAAATTGTCATGGCTTGCTTGCAGCCATTTTCATTCAGCTAATATAGGTTATTAATTGTTTCATAATTTGAAAATGTATCATCATGTAATTATTATTATTATTATTATCATTTTTTTTTCCTGTCCAGGGGTTCCCTTTGATGAGATTATATTATAATAAATCCATGGATTGACCTTTTTTAGTGGTGCACAATAGTTATGTTTGTATGATATTCCATCTCAAGCATGTAATAATTGATATTTCATTTAACTGATAGGAAAAATTTTAGCCCATTGGGCATCAACCGATACATTTTTTTGGTTGATTTTCTTCCGCATTGTCTGGGCAGGACTTCAGGTTCTTCTTGCGAAGTTAAAAATTTTTATCAATCGAATGATTGGTTTTCTTGAAAATGTGTTTGCATTTGGTTGTCCCCCTGCTGCATTTATGCATATAAGCCTCTGGATTTGCTTTTCTCCTTTTTAAAGGTCACCTGCACGGCAGACTTAAAGAAGCAAATTTAGCAATATTTGTTTAAAGGAATAACAGAGGAGTAAGTGCTCAAGTTTGAGTAAATAGTGGACAAGTGAGTGGGAGAAGATGTTTCTGGAGACTTACCAATGTTCTATTTGAATCCACCTTATGGTCTTTACTAAGTTTAATAGAGTATCCCTTGGCCTTGGGATAGGATAATAAGTAGAAGGAGATTACAGGAGGGTTATCGCAAAGATGATGGAAGGAACCAATCCTAATGAGTATGAGCTATTCCATTAATATTTTTCAATTTTCAGTTGCAAGTTCAGGTCTGACAATAGAATGGTTCCATAAGGTAAACCATTTTGATGACCACTGACCCATTGCTTTTTTTCCTTTCCCTTCAGGGACTGGCCTGGCCTGGCCAGGAATATGTGGGATGTATATTGGATATTGGTCAAGAAGATATGCTGGTTATCTTCTTATTAATATGTTTTTAGCTCATATTATTTGTGTTGTTATAGTTGTTGGTTAAAACCAATCTTGTTTGCTTTACTATGAAAGTAGATGACAGAAGAAAGCCTACTTAATAATTGTGATGACTTTAATGTATTGAGGAATCCAGGTGACTAATAACTTTGTTTTCATATTCACTGTCGTTTTCACGACTTTAAATTGTTTCCTACCTGCAGGGCAGGAGCCTCTGTTTTTCCTATTATATGCTGTTAGAAAATGTACATTATTTGTAGGCAAGCTTGGAGATTTTCAAAGTTTTCTTAGAAACTGCAAAGTAGATTGTGAGTTGAAGTACTTCCAGCTTGCTTTGTTCAAACTAGACAGCTTTTGATTTTATTGTTGACAGCATGAGCATGATGGCGTTCTTCTGCGTTTAACCACTTATGTTTAAGTTCTCTCTCTAAAGGGTTGGCTTCTATATGTTGTTTTTGACCTTGTGCAATTTTTTTGCAGTAAGACGAGGACAGTGGAGGAGATATTGACCGTTGAGATAAAACCTGGTTGGAAGAAGGGCACAAAGATAACATTTCCCGAAAAAGGTAACCAGGAACCCGGCATTATTGCAGCTGATCTTATATTCATAGTAGATGAGAAACCGCATGCTCTTTATAGGAGGGACGGTAATGATCTGGTTGTAGGCCAGGAGATAACGTTGCTGGAGGCCCTCACTGGTAAGACCCTTGACCTGACTACCCTGGACGGAAGGAATCTTATGATCCCACTCACAGATATTGTCAAACCCGGTACTGAGATTGTGGTCCCAAATGAAGGAATGCCAATCTCTAAAGAACCTGGTAAGAAGGGTAATTTGAGAATCAAGATCGATGTCAAGTATCCTTCAAGGCTTACGTCGGAACAGAAATCTGAGCTAAAAAGTGTTCTGGGAGGAGTGTTTTCATAGTGATTACCAAAATTCATACACGGTCACTAAATTAACAGGGTCAGTGGCAGATGTTGAAACCATCGTTGGATGTAAATAGTGTGCATGCTGTTGTAGAATGTGAATGATAGGCAGTTTTTTGTGGGGTGGAAAGGAATGGTGTATTTAAGGTCTGGGTTGCTATCTAATTGGAAAGATGAGGCAGGTAAATTCTACGAGCTCTTCTTTGTCATTGTTTCCATTTGATTTTTTGCGTGGTGATTAGGTTGCTAGACATATATATAATCTGGAACACTTGTTCCTTTGGAATCTGAACAACTTGTATAGGCATTGACATGGTCACATTTTGACATTGGGAAATATAATATTTTAATTTATTGGTTTTAAAATATTCAATTCCGCTGAACTGCTAGTTCCAAGATCTCTAGAGTCCAATTCCTGATCTGGGAGCCCCCATCAAATTGCAAAGGGAATATGTACTTTCTCAAGCCCAAACATTGATCGAATATGGACTGCGTTCTTTGTTCTAAACTGTTGACCCAAATTATTGTTCAATTGTTCATCTCTATCCTCAATATTTGGGCTTTAATGAAGCTATATATTTGTCTTCTTCAAATTTGTTCAAGACAAGAAGCAAGTTTTAATTGGCTCTTACTCTTAGAAAAGGTCAAACAGAAACGGTGAAGGAACTTCATCTTCAATCTTGCTGGCAGCGGCAGACATAAATTCATCTCCAAGCAATCAGAGTGGAGTGGTCCTTCAATTCTCAACATTTTTCTTGTTCTTTAGTTTTTGATTTCTTCTTATTTTCAGGTTTCTGATTTTGGGTTTTTGGAGTAGCTAAAAGTTGGCTTATATATGTGTGAGCCACAAGGTGACAACTAAATACAAATGACTGACTCTATCGTCAAACTTCATATATTTTTTTCTTTAAAAAAAAAAAAAAAAAAAGTTATATTGCCGTGCAACCCCTAATGACACAAATTATAGTTAAAAAGTTTTTAAAAAAAAGAAAAAAAAGTCCTTTCTGAGACAAAACAGAAAGGAGAATTTGCACATGCCCACAACCTTTGCTAGGGTTTCTTTTTTAAAAGCCTGGTTTCTTTTGTCATTCGGCTTTCACCCTCATTCCATTGATTCCTGCCATGTTATAATATTACATCTTATTACAGGTAAAAGAGACATTTATTTGAGTTACCAAATTAGATTTCTACTAAATGGCATTACCCAGCAGCCAACTAACAAACTGGCAAATTAGCGTTCACATTTTGCTATTCAAATCACAAAGAAATAAATAGTACCATTTGGGCCTCTTGGCTTCATCTGAAAGATCAAGTTTTTGCGAAAGCAATGAATAAAATTCATTAATTACTTCACATAAATTATTTGTGTTGGCTTGCTTTCTTATGTGCTTTTATGAAATTGAAAGTGATGTGGGAGTGGGACTAAGTGAAGTGCCCTTCTTTATGTAAAAATTAATTATGAAATCAATAATCACGTCAAAATCATCTAGGAATCCTGAAATTCTTGAATTGTCTAACCTTTTAAGAAGATATAGGCACTTTTTATCTTTTTCATTTGCGGTGGGAGTAAAGTTATAAAGTTCTAAACGAAAGTGAAAGGCAGGGGGGGAAAGGGAAGGCCCAATAATATTCAATGAGTCATAACAATAAAGCAAACTCTCCACTAGCACATTACTGATTAATATTTTTTTCTTTTTCCTTTATGAGTGTGTGTGTGTGTATATGTGTCTGTATATATATATATATACACACACACACACACACGTACATACATCCATATAAAGGTAACAAAATTCTAAATATTGTAAGTAAAGCAAAACATGTGGTTGTGTGGGGCAGCATTAAATTTATAACCTTGAAAGAGTTAATAGATGGGGACCGTGTTAGAGTCAGGGTGCCATGTCTCTGCCGACTAAAGGACATTGACAAATTTATAAGGCTAAAAACAATCTTTCATCGTCCCACAAAAAAAAAAAAAAACAGTCCATGAAACACGTAACATGTAAGTCAATTATTGTTCTTTTAAAACTATTTTTCTTTTCTTTTCTTTTCTTTTAAAATGAAAATCTTTCTTACACCAATGTTTTAATTTTCTAAGCGTTGAAATTATCTATTAAGGATCTAAAAGCGAGTCACCCATGTGAGGTGCTCTTAAAATTTTTGCCATAATAAAATAATCTATACGTCATTTGCATGTATGCTGTCAAAAAAAAAAGTTTTAATTTGGATAAATAGTAAAACAGACACTTTTACTTTTTTTTTTTCCCCTTTTATAAGGAAGGTATGTATAAAACTTTTGTGTAACATATCATAATAATTAAGCAAATTGGTCCACAGGAGATGGAGTTGGCGGGGGCAATCTAAATATCTGATAGAGCTGGCTCCTGTTCAGCTTTGTTCCCTTTCTCTCGGCACGTTAATGGATAAAGCTTCTCTGCACCACACGTCCATGTATCTATTGCTGCTGTACATTATCATTATCAGTCGCTTGTGCTTCCTGTAATTGCATTAAAAATGGACCATGAGTTCACATTTCATTCATAAGAAAGGGCCAATTTACAAGTTACTACGTGGTACACACGTTGAGACACCTCGAAAATCTCACTTCACTTTCTCAAATTATTCGAACGCATCGTCAATAATTTAATAAGTGTAACCAACAACGTGAAAGTGTGTCCAAATTTACAAGTGCTGTGGGGAAGTCCGACTCTTCCTTCATGTAGGTTTTTTTTTTTTTTGAAAGTCAGTTATATACTATGCACTATACACCACTATTATTTAATTTCATGTTACAAGTATATTTTCACTCTTTTATGACTAAGAAAAAGTTTAATAAAAGATGTAAAGTTTTAGTTTAGTTTAATTCTAGACACTTTTTTACTTCATTCTTAAAATCAAGGATTCATGCTTCCATTTGTGTATTGAAAAAAAGAAAAAAGAATTTTTATTTTTCTTTAAGGAGCATATTTATAGCCATTTTTTTTAAAAAAATATAATCGAGGCTAAAGACACCTCCTCAGGGTTTCTGGCTTCCAGCCCCGATAGAATTTTCTGATAGATGTAATTTTATAACATATTAGTGCATCAAATATTGAAGAAAATAATTTTTTTTAAAAAAAAGAAATTTTAGGTGCATACAAAGTGTATCACCCCCTTGTTTTGTTGGAAATTAGTAAGATAAGATCATTATAGAGCTCACATATTTATTTTCATTCACTGCTATTATTATTATTATTATTATTATTTTGAATTACATAATTTTAAACAAATTTCTTCATGTCTCATCACTTTATACATATTTATTTGTACAAAGCGTTTGTAGTTGACTAATAGATTTTCATTTTTACATAACTAATTGGGAGTGGGACATACACTCGACAAAATATAATCTAATTGAAGGAATATATGTGCACAGGTAGGCAACCATAAAAAATACGTATTACTTTTCCGTAAATAGGGTGTGTATATATAAAAGCTAGACTATCAAAGAATTTTTATTTTTTATTTTCTACGAGCCCCTGCTTGCCCCGTTGTGAATTGTGAAATTGTATCTATTATTAAACAGGAAGAAAATTAAAGTGAAAAATAAAAAAGAAGAAGAAAAAAAAAATGAGGAAAAGCATTATGATATCCCAAGCCCCACTCATAATTTTTAAATTTGTCAAAAGACAGTTCCGTAAAGAAAGTGACGCCCCTCGAGGTTGCCCATCATCCGCAATATGAATCACCCGACTCGGATTCGACTGACCTAGTCTCAAAGAAATTTTAAAAAAAAAAATTAGAAAATTAAATCAACGGTCGTGATAGGCATTGATCGCACCAATGAAAATGTCGATATACCGGAACCGGCCCTTCCTCTCAGACAAAAAATAATGGGGGGAGAGTGGAGAGGTGATAAGGAGATACGGATCGGTACGGATTGTCCTTTTTGAGTAGGCGCGGGGCACAAATCGCGTTCGATTTGATTTGATGATCTCCGTTTTCGTTTTAGTTTTAATTCGTAAATAATAAAAACACTTTTGCCCACTCAATGTGGACGCGTCTCAAATGGGCCGTGGGTCCCATCCTCGTCACTCTTCCATTTAAGCGGGTGGCCTTCTTCATTATTCTAAATTTTTTTGGGGTCATGAGAATGCCGTCTCCGCAAACGGATGCAATAATCAGAGTTAATTTATTCATCACTACAAATGTGTAAATAAGATGGATCCCCATATATAAGAGTTAGGTACAGCTTTGGCCGAAGTGGTGGGCTGCTGCCCTCACAAGTATTGTGAGGGCAGCGGTTCTAGCCCCCACAAAAGTATTGTGGGGGCTAAATGTTCTTTATATCCTTCTCCCTTGCGAAATACAAATGGAGTATGGACATCCTCTCCTGTGAGGGGTTATTTGTATTGAGCATGTACTTCATAGAATTCATTGTAATAATGTAAGTCCCAATCATGTATATCTGATTATAAATATCAGTGTAATACCTCTGCTACAATAAGCAGTTGTTGTAAATATCTGTGTAATGCAGTAATCTGATGATTAATCAGTCTCAAAAAAAAAAAAGGTACAGCGTTCTTGTTTTTAATTTTAGCTGAAAAATAAATAAATGATACTAGAAACGAGGATGCTTTGGAATTTATTTTTTTTTTGAATAATGAATATTCTTTAAAATGCTATGATTAATCAAACTGAAATTTTGAAGTAACTCATGATTTCATGCAATAAATTGAAACATAAGTTTCAAGTTTAAGCGTTTTAATTTTCCCCATTTGTCTTTCAATTGACACAAGGGTATGTCCCCATTTGACCATCAAAGCCGGCACGCACCAAGAGAAGTTTTAAACTTCTTTAATTTTTATTTGAATTAATTTGAGATACATGAATTAATAGGGTTAAAGATTATGTTATTTTATCATAAAATCAAACAAACACAAATTACTAATGAAACCCTAAACAAGAATACCAAGACTCTGAAAAGAATACCAACACACAATTGGGCGTGCGGTGCACGTAATCAAAATATTTGGGGGCTGGCGCTACATTATCCGATCATATATATATATATATATTAAATGTAATAAAAAATCTGTTAAAAAAAAAATAGGCAGTGTTTGGCGAACAAATTGTCAATTGGCCTTTGGAGTTGCCACCAAAAGAAACAAAGTAGGCCAACCTATATATTTATGGTGAAATTTGAATACCCTAAGGTCATGTTTGGTTTGAAGAAAAGGGAATATAGAGGAAAAGAGTGGAATGAAAAGGAATAGAGAAAAGTAGTGAAATTAGATTTTGTTGTTTGATTTGATATAACATTTGATAAGAAAATTAATTATAATTTTTTTCTTTAGACAAATTTATCATTTACCTTACATATTAAACTATTTCTATTAGTAATAATATATATATATATATATATAATAATAATAAAATGGTGGTCCGGTGGCCGGCGTCGGAGGTTCGGCACCTTTCTAGTGGAGGTTCAGCAATCTTCCGACAGTGGTCTAGTGATCTTGCTGAGAGGCCCGACGGTGGTCCGGCGACTTTCCGGTGGAGGTCAATTTATAATATTAAATCAATAAAATAATAATAATTAATAGCATTAAATAAGTTAAAAAGTTAAAGGGTAGTTTTGAAAACTTTAATTTATAATATAATAAGAATTTAAATTCTTTACTATTTAGTGTGGAATTTAAATTTTACATTATAATGGATATTAAATTCTAATGAAAATTAAATTTTTATATATTTTGTCAAGCCAAATAAAAATTAAAAAAAAATTTAAATTACTTTCCTCTCTTACATTCTCTCTTCCTAACCAAACACCTCTTAAATACTTTTTTTTATGTTTTCTTTTCTGATTATTTCAAATTCGCACGTAAATAATTGCATAATCCATGCACGTGCCATTAATGGAATTAGTTGTAGAGACAAAAATGCTTTACGTCCAATCAAATGCATTACGCGTCGCTCATTATTTGTTGATAGTGTTTAGCCACGTATATATGTCCATAATGTCTAAATGTGAATTTCGTACGGATTTATTATTGTATTATATATTATAATAATATTTTTGTTAGTTAAGTATAACGCATACAACAAATATACATGAATAAAATAAAATCCTGATGGACACTTAAATTTCAAAACTAGCAAAATTATGGTCAAGATAATTTAAATAATCTTGAAATTAATCAAATAACAATAAAATCACAGACACATATATATTAATTATTTAGTGTAAAAACAAAAGCTTGCTTTCCAGAGAGAAAGAGAAAAAAAAGAAAAAAAAGAGATCAATTGTGCTGTTCAAAATTGGCATAATTTTAGCCATGATAATGCCAACGGCTAAACTCTTCTACACAAACTCCACGAGGGTCAAGATCTGAAACCATGTGATTTTTTTTTTTTTTTTTAAAGTTGATCCTTTGACCTATGAATTATTGATGATTGAACCAGGCGTCAATTTAACATATTTCGTGTGACGCTTTTGTCTAAGATTCTTATTTAAAAATAATAATAATAATAATAAAATATGGTCTTATTAAAAGGATAATAGAAAATTAAAAGGTACAAGCCAAATGAGCAGAGTTGTTGATGGACTGATGACCTACGAAACCAAAACATAATATTTTTCAACGATTAGTGAACTGTGTTTTGAATACGTGTTTCAATTATTACATAGTTCTTATATTTAATTAACTCGGTTCTAATTGGGTGTGTGTGAAGCCAATTGTGTTACACACACACACACACAACTAGGACTTAATAACTGATCGAAGTTGTTGCATTATTGTGTTACATACATACATACACACACGCACGCACACATACACAACTATGTCTTAATGAATCAAGTCAAAATTTTAGCTTCTAATAATTTTTTAGAACCTTATTATAATGATCAAAAGGTAATTAAGCCTACTCATATGTGACAAAGTAAATATTGAACTCCTTTACAAAAAGTTGGGGAGGAAGAGGCTATTATATTCTCATTCATTGCTATTAATTAATTTTTGGGTTTTAATACGGCTACGTTCCGTAAAATTAGAACGTCACAAACGGTCGTATCAAGTTGGAAAAAACGCTAACGGAATCTTAATCCTATTCCTAGCACGTACCAAAACGTTCATGTGATGAAATAGTAGGTGAAACGAACAATAAGAATGCAGATAGTGTTACAAATAATTGGAAGGGAAAAAATAAAAAAAGGACAAAAGGTGGAGGGAAAGAAAGCCAAAGGAAAACAAAGATATAAAAATCATATCATCACTGACACTCACGACTTTTTGATTGCCCATTTTCATTGTTTAAACTTTAAAGTTGAAAATTTTGCTTTCATATGAGGTTAATATAAAACCAGGGATCACCATACAGTGCTACAATTGCACCAAGACTCATTTAAACGAGTGATGTCTATTTAAATAAGTAAAAATTCAACGATCGGGTGTAATTGTGACACGGTAACACAGTTGTACTACAGCTTTATCCTAAAATCAGAGACAAAGATTGCGTCTTTCTTAAATAAACATGTTTTAACTTTCAACTATTTACATTTTTTTCACCTTGTATTTTGCCCTATTTGTTTTTTAAATCCGAAAAAACTGAAATAACAAGATCCAACCCATTGTAAGTGACTATTCATTCCTTGCCTCAGTGGTTGTCTCACGTTATCTCATTATTCAGATTAGAGGTTTGGATTTCTAATACCTATTATTTAAAAAATACAAAATGAAAAAAGAAGGAGACCATGAGGTCAGTTTGAATTTTAGTGATGAGTATTAGGTGAAACGTATACACAATTTGCCATGTAATCACAGACATGGTGTATGGAAAATTTCTCTTTCGCACGACAAACAAGAAACTAAATTATGTAGGTACATGCTATGTTGAATCAACTGAGATAATTAATCTCTATACCAATTGATGTGTCCCCAGTCCCCTTTTACCATTTAGATTATAAATGATAATACTTAATAACTAACTATAATTTGAGTAAATCAAATAGTGACACATCATTTACTATATTAGTTGGGATACAAACTAAATAACTTAATTAAGTAAAATATAATGTCATTGAATATGAATATTAAATTGTTTACTATTAATATCATATACATGACATTAAATGATTGACGCAGTGAAGTGATGTTAGATGTCGTTCCATAATACATTCTTAAAATTTAAGGAAGAATAACTCTTAAAAAGAGAAGATATTGAATTAACGCAAAAAATAAACCCAATCGGAATAATCTAAAATATTATTGATGAAAACCTTAAAAGTAGTATAATAAATTAAGATAATAATACTATTTGTATTAAAAGCTAACTTAATCTTGATTCTTCTCAAATAAGAAAAATTATCATAAACCCTAATTAGCCTAGAATTACAAATATGGTTCAAATAAGCTTAATTAAAGATGATAAATCCTAATAAAATATTATACACTAAATTGACTTAAAATATAGAATTCCTAATATATTCCACACTATACGCTTCCTATCAATGATTGTTGTTGCATACATTGTTTGTTAACCGCTTAAAGTCCGAAATTTTATTAATTGTATACCTCTTTTAAAATTGACTTGTTTGTCTTTTTAACACTTATGTTTGATTTTCAGATATTTATATTTGAATACAAAAGTTAAACATTTATGTTTATCTAAACGGGAAAAGATTTGAATGAGAAGTAAATATTATATTCTAAAAATATATCTATAAATTATTTTCTAAACTATAAAATCTAATCCCTTTTTTTTATTTTGATTTGAACTGACGTAAAATGTCAAATAATTATGTTTAAGATGTTTTTTATTTATAAAAACAAACAAGATGCCACTTATATTCAAATATTAAAAAAAAAAGGTTCATTCAAATATATGTATTCAAACTCATTTAGATTCCTGACAAAAAAATAAAAGCTACCTAAGTATAATATTATTGTATTTACTAATCTGTTAATTATTCACTAAACCTTGAATATTTTCTAAGAAATGCCTATTTGGTATTGAAGTGCTCTAACTTTTAACATATAACTATTGTGAAAAAAAATTATAATTATGAAACAAAAGTTAATGGTATGCAGTAAATACAAATTTTAAATAATACTTTTGACAAAACTATTAAAAATATTTTTCATTTAAAATCAAATCCACTTATCTTTTAAGTTATAGTAAATAATGTTTATCAGATACTTTAGTGTTATAATTTTTAAATTACAACTATACAACATTAATCCCAAATAAAACCAAAATCAGGTGAGTAATTTGGTTCGAAGAGTATTTTAAGTCTGGTAACAATATACTATATATTTTTAACCGTTAATGTTTTATTCTCCGAGCTTGACCATAGTATGCTAAATGAAAATAAGGTGAAAAACGAATAGAATTTAATTGGTTTTCTATTAACTACCAAATATAGGGGCATAAGTGCAAAGCTTCCTATTTTATGTTTAGTTTCCGGGTAATGTGATCAAACTACCAAATGTGAAAAGAATAACGAACAGATAAAATTTCACAATCTTTGGTTACTTGATTGTAAAAATAATACATGGAATTATGATTTATGTGTTATGAATTTATTAAAATAAATGTGGGTGTTCACAACATATATCTCTTAGTATCTTTATTGTCTCCCACTAGCAATATTTGATTTCTCTATAACTCTTATTATCTTATCTCACGAGAAATTATAATCCATAGTGTTTCTATTAATTTTATGGAATGATCATGTAACTATAAAAGAGAGCTCATCTCTTTATTTTGTACACACTTGGAATGAATAAAATCACTTTATAATATATTACTATTTCATTTTATTTTTTTATCTTGTGTTACTTTTTTATTTTGTGTTGCTGGTTAATAGTTTTTCTAACATTATGGACGCTTGATATTTTTCGATATTTTTTTGGGGTTACTTAAGCGATGCATCGTGAGGGGAAAAAATGGAAACATTTAGTCATAAAAAGAAATAATTGCAAATGCACTTGTAATTTATTATTCATGGCTATGCGGAAGGTATTTTCGTTCTCTCTCTCTATGTCTATATATATATATATATATATATATATATATATATATATATATATATATATAAAATACTAATGTTAAGTTACATGCATATAATTTATAATTCTCTTATATAAATATTAAATAATATGTGTCCACTCACTATTTATGTGAGAAAATTATAAGTTACGTGCATATAACCTAGAGAACCCTATATATAAAAGATAGATAGGTGATAGTTACGGTTTTTATTTTATTTTATTCTTTTAATTGTTTATTTAAAGGTTCGGTAATTGTTACGTTAAAAGATAAATGGAAAAAAACTACACGAGCACAAGCGGGGACGTTTATGCAATATAAATATGAATAGGGTAGTTGTTCGAAATTTTTTCAGTAGAAAAGGATTGTGGACTGTTACTGGCCGGGTACACTGCAACTGCTCTTAGCGGTTCATCTCCTGGTTGGCTCTCACAGATTTGGTGGTATTGTGTAACTCTCATTTCGATATTGGTAGCCTAATCAATGCTCAAAATCAAATATTTGGAACTGGGTATTGGCTGTTTTGTCTTCATTTGTCAAGTTTTGGTGACTTTGATGGTGGTTTCATGTTGTTTGGTTAATGTGTATTGATCTTTGGTTGGATTTTTGCAGTGAGCAAAAGTTGAGAATTTGTGTGTGTGTGTGTGTGTGAGCGAAGATGGGGGATAAAGAGGAAGTTTTGGAGGCTGTGTTGAAGGAAACTGTGGATTTGGTAATAGATCTGATTAGGCTTTTAAGCTCTCTCTTGCCCGTTTGTGTTTTAAAGTTTGTGCTTTTGGTGTTAAAGTTTTGGCCTTTGGAATTCCGTTCGTTTGCTGAGTGCAGGAAAACATACCCATTGAGGAAGTATTTGAGAATCTGAGATGTAGCAGAGAAGGTCTCAGCAGTCAGGCTGCTGAGGAGAGACTCAGCATTTTTGGTTACAACAAGCTTGAAGAGAAAAAAGTACACCTTTTTTCTTTTTTGTTCTTCTTTGTACATTTTGATGGAAGCCTTTTGTTAGCTCATATTTTTCTTCTTTGTTGGGCGGTTTTCAGGAGAGCAAGTTTTTGAAGTTTTTGGGGTTCATGTGGAATCCTCTCTCATGGGTTATGGAAGCTGCTGCTATTATGGCCATTGCTCTTGCAAACGGAGGGGTAAGTCCTCATTTGTTGGGTTGTTTTAGTTTCTGAGAAACTCCCTTTTGTGGGGTTTCATAAACTTTTTCTTGTTAATCTTACGCAGGGTAAGCCTCCAGATTGGCAAGACTTTGTTGGTATCATTACTTTGCTTGTAATCAACTCTACCATCAGTTTTATTGAGGAGAACAATGCGGGTAATGCAGCTGCTGCTCTAATGGCCCGTCTTGCTCCAAAAGGGAAGGTATCAGGTTCTAGGCAATATGTTTCCGACTAAAAAGTTGTAATAATCTTTAAGCTTAAGCTTTATTTGTATACATGTTGAAACCTTGAGTGGGTGAAGATTGTATGATTATCTACTTCAGTTATACCTGTTTCAATTCCTGCAATGTTATCATTTCAAGCAAAATTGTTATAATAGGTTCTTCGAGATGGAAGGTGGAATGAGCAAGATGCTTCTATTTTAGTTCCTGGTGACATAATTAGTATCAAACTGGGAGATATTATTCCAGCTGATGCTCGTCTTCTTGAAGGCGATCCGTTGAAAATTGACCAGGTCTGTAACCGTTTTTGCATACTATATTTCTAGTTGCACTGGACTTCTGTTTAACTAACTTATTATGTATTGGGATTTCCAGTCTGCACTCACAGGCGAGTCTCTTCCAGTAACTAAAGGCCCTGGAGATGGTGTGTACTCAGGTTCTACCTGCAAGCAGGGAGAGATTGAAGCAGTGGTCATTGCCACTGGTGTACATACTTTCTTTGGGAAGGCTGCTCACCTTGTTGATACCACAAACCAAGTTGGCCACTTTCAAAAGGCAAGGGGATAAATAATCAAGTGTCTTTATTCTGGACTTCCTATGCTTCCAAAATGCAGGAGTGCCTTTTCATGATTCTGATTCCAAGTTGTTCCATCTCCCATGATTTGTAGGTCTTGACTGCAATAGGGAACTTCTGCATTTGCTCAATTGCTGTTGGAATGATAGTAGAGATTATCGTCATGTACCCTATTCAAGACCGGGAATATCGCCCTGGAATCGACAATCTTCTTGTACTTCTCATTGGTGGAATTCCAATTGCCATGCCAACAGTTCTGTCTGTCACAATGGCTATTGGTTCTCATCGGCTATCTCAGCAGGTTGGTTAGGTTCCTTGACATTTATCAATTGATTAGCTTTTGTTGGGATTTGGATGAAGTGATGGGACATGTCAATCATGACTTTAGGGAGCTATCACTAAGAGAATGACTGCAATAGAAGAAATGGCGGGCATGGATGTGCTTTGTAGTGACAAGACTGGAACACTGACACTGAACAAACTTACTGTTGACAAAAATCTTATTGAGGTTTGTGGCAGTTTTTTCTGTCGCCTGCTATATTTTTAAAATTTTTCTTGCTTGTAATTATAGTTTCTTAGCTTGTGCCCAAATTTCTACTTTAGGTTTTCACAAAAGGAGTAGATGCAGATACTGTTGTTCTCATGGCAGCTCAGGCCTCTAGGACTGAGAACCAGGACGCAATAGATGCTGCTATAGTTGGGATGTTGGCTGATCCAAAGGAGGTAACTAATAGTTTTCTTGATACTCTTTCTTTTTTGTGACAGAAATTTAATTTTTAAATATCTACAATTTTTAATATGATTTTTCATTTTGTTTCTGCTTCCAAAAGGCACGTGCTGGCATTCAGGAGGTGCATTTCCTCCCTTTCAATCCTACTGACAAGCGAACCGCATTGACATATATTGACAATGCTGGGAAAATGCATAGAGTCAGTAAAGGGGCACCAGAGCAGGTAATAGTGTCCTCACTACATCATCTGAGTTGTCGGCCCTTGTTTTCCAAAGACTTTATTCTTATTCATGGTTGTGATGTGTGATTTTTAGATTCTAAATCTTGCACACAACAAGTCAGACATTGAGAGAAGAGTTCATGCTGTGATTGACAAGTTTGCAGAGCGAGGTTTACGATCTCTTGCTGTGGCCTACCAGGTGATTGGAATCCATTTTTTTCGTTTAACAATATATATATTTTTAAATATTTAGTCTCTTATATATGTGATATTATCATTACTAATTTTAAGTTAATGGATGCAGGAAGTTCCTGAAGGAAGGAAGGATAGTCCTGGAGGCCCATGGCAATTTATGGGCCTCATGCCGCTCTTTGATCCACCAAGGCATGATAGTGCAGAGACCATAAGGAGGGCTTTGAATCTTGGAGTAAATGTTAAAATGATTACTGGTGTGTTCCATTTGCCATTTGAAAATCTTGCTTTGGCTTATTTGATATCTTTATGTTGCTGAAACTTGTGGGTTCTTCAGGAGATCAACTGGCAATAGGAAAGGAGACTGGACGTCGTTTGGGAATGGGAACCAACATGTATCCTTCATCTGCTTTGCTAGGACAGGACAAGGATGAGTCTATCGCTGCTTTACCTATTGATGAACTGATAGAAAAAGCTGACGGCTTTGCTGGTGTCTTCCCTGGTATTTAAAAAAAAAAAAAATTTCCCCTTTGGCTGTGGCCTGACATAAATTTCTGCTTGGTACTGTTGAGTACTCAGAGCTCAGTTTTAGTTCTGCTTGCTTACATAAATTGACTTCATACGTGTTTTGGTTCAGAACACAAGTATGAGATAGTAAAACGCTTACAAGCTAGGAAACATATATGTGGGATGACTGGTGATGGTGTCAACGATGCTCCTGCTCTCAAGAAGGCTGACATTGGGATAGCCGTTGCGGATGCAACTGATGCTGCTCGTAGTGCTTCTGACATAGTCCTTACAGAACCTGGCCTTAGTGTCATCATCAGTGCTGTCTTGACCAGTCGAGCTATCTTCCAGCGGATGAAAAATTACACAGTAAGCATTTTTCCTGACCTTGGTGGTAGTGCTCTTACTTTTAACAAAAATGTTTCAGAGTCACATATTTGATTATTTTCAATTCTGTTGTTACTTTTGGATTATAGTTCTTGACAGTTGAATAATGCAAGTCTTTATCAGGTTATGAACCTGTATTTTTCAATACATGTGTACTTTCTATCGATTTACTTATATTTATATTTTTCGTTTTTCAGATATATGCAGTATCCATTACCATTCGTATTGTGGTAAGTGGTTCCCTAGATTTTTCTAATAACAGATAGATACCATATTTCTGCCATTCTATTCGTCAATAACATATATTTTTGTTTTTATGTTTTGTTGCAGCTTGGTTTCATGCTGCTGGCGCTCATATGGAAGTTTGACTTTCCTCCATTTATGGTGCTTATCATTGCCATCCTGAATGATGGTTCGTTTTTGTGCACCTCATATTGCTCTTTTTTTAATATATATATTTCTTATTGAACAATTCCTTGAATATATCAAGTGGTAATAACAATTTACTCATTCAAATCTAAGGTACTTAATCCATTTATGATTTAAATGCTAAGTTGCTATACTTGGATCAATTGCAGGTACAATTATGACAATATCAAAAGATAGGGTGAAACCGTCTCCTCTGCCAGATAGCTGGAAGCTTGCTGAAATTTTTACAACTGGCATTGTTCTTGGCAGTTACTTGGCAATGATGACAGTTATTTTCTTCTGGGCAGCATATAAAACAGATTTCTTTCCGGTACGAGGACTTGATTTCTGTAATCTAGTGCATTTTACACTAATGAAGAACTCCATATGATATACCTGCCCTTTGATTTTCCAGAGAGTATTTGGGGTGGCAACCCTTGAGAAAACAGCTCATGATGACTTCCGAAAGCTTGCCTCAGCAATTTACTTGCAAGTGAGCACTATCAGTCAGGCCCTTATATTCGTAACACGGTCAAGAAGTTGGTCTTTCGTTGAGCGACCTGGTATATTGCTGCTTGTGGCTTTTCTGATTGCTCAACTGGTGAGTCAATTGGTGCGCCATTTAATTATAAGTTCTAACCAATAGGTCTGGAAGAAAAAGAAGCACTAATAATTTTTTATCTTTCTTGTGAGCAGATTGCTACTCTGATTGCCGTTTATGCAAACTGGAGTTTTGCTGCAATTGAAGGGATTGGGTGGGGTTGGGCCGGTGTGGTCTGGCTTTACAACATCATCTTCTACATCCCACTTGATTTCATTAAGTTCTTCATACGCTATGCTCTGAGTGGGAAGGCCTGGGATCTTGTTATCGAGCAGAGGGTATGACTTGCAATTGTTTGTTGAGAGTTCCTTGTTTCTCATGACTTTCTTTCATATTGTATATTGATGGATATTTGTCTGTTGAGATTTCCTTGTCTGGCTAGGCTTTCTTTTATGTTGTATATCGATGGATTTTTTTTTGGTCTTGTAGATTGCTTTCACAAGGCAAAAGGATTTTGGTAAGGAACAACGTGAGCTTCAATGGGCACATGCACAAAGAACATTGCATGGGTTGCAACCACCTGATACCAAGATGTTCACCGAGCGAACTCATGAACTTAATCAGATGGCTGAAGAAGCCAAAAGGAGAGCTGAAATTGCTAGGTGAGCAACACTACTAGCAAGTATTTTAGCCTGATACACTTTTGTGGTTTACGCCTTGGAGGAGCCGAAATGAGTTCTTTGTTATGGCTAAATTGGTTCAGCTAAGTTCCTCTATTTATTATTTATTATAACTTTTTTTTTAAAAAAAAATTGAATCTATTTTCTTGGAACACCTTCATTCAGGTTAAGAGAACTCCATACGTTAAAAGGTCATGTGGAATCAGTAGTGAGATTGAAAGGCCTTGACATAGACACGATTCAGCAAGCTTACACGGTCTAAGAGATCATCTATTGACGTAATCGTTATCTATTAAGAAACATTTCCTGGTGCTGTGAAGATATGTAATCAGCATGTTGCAAGTTACCCGCCAAACAAGAGTGTTATTTTGTGCTAGTATATTTTCCTTTCCAGCACGTCAGAGTGCTGTGGTGAGTATTTATCTTTCTGTTTTCATCTCTGCTCTTAACTTTCGCCACCAAATGCCCACAGTATGTACTTATTTCTGTCGGGGCATTTGATGCTTATATTAGTAAGGTCTAAGGTTCGCAGTTCTTTAAATCAACTGTACTAAGGACAAACACTTGATAGTTGATAGGCAATTGCTTCGGTTGTAATATTTTGGGCAACAAGCGGTTAGAAACTCTGGATATATTTGGTGCTGCACTCTCTGCTCCTATACATTGCTTAAAGTTGTTTTCTTGATAAATTTTTAGCATAGCAGTTAGTAATTGTTTTATAGTCAATAAATAATACTACCGCAAACTCATATTTCAAAAGAATCTGTCCAAAACAAGTTTTGATATGAATAGTTAGTTCATAAGTTGAGAGATTATATAGAAGGGTTAAGGTTATTTTAATTTTTACTTAAAAATTTGAAGCAATCTCTTTCAAATTCCATAATGGTTTGACGTTGCGGTATGCGCAAGGCAGGAATCATCCCAGGGAGTATTGAAAGAACTTTCAACAGAAGTAAGAGTATGTTAAATTTCATCATTATTTCATCATTCGGGTCTGCATCTATCTAATTCAATTAAAATCTTCTGCTAAATAAGCTAGGATTAGGAATCATTAATCACTACCGAGAAAATGACTCTCCCCTTAGCCTAGTGCTGAAGCTGAACTAAACAGCCCCGCAGTTTTATCATAGCCTAGCATGAATATAGTCATCATTAAACTAAAGTTTTATCAGATTGCTTCGCCTCACCATTCGCTTCAAACTCAATGGTAGTAGCTGAGCCTGTGCCCGTCTCTTTGTACTCGTACCACCTAGCGTATACTAAAAAGTATCCTAAATTCAAAACCTCCAAGCCAGCAATCATGTAATAGTAGTAATCCAGTCTTCCCTTGTTCAGATCTTCTGGTAACCAATTTCCAGTTGCTGCTCCTTGTGTGGTTTGGTGAACAATAGTTATCAATAAACTGCTCAAATAACTTGAACCTGCCAATGCACAAAAGAATAACGACCCTCCAATGCTCCGCATGTTCTCAGGAAATTGCTTGTAGTAGAATTCCACTAGTCCAATGGAAGTAAAAGCATCTGCCAGTCCAGCTAGTGCAAACTGAGGAATCAAAAACATACCAGACATTGATGAAACGGCACCCCTTCTTGGTTGAAACCCGACGGTAGGCTTGGTAAGAGCTGTGGTTCTTCGGTGCTCTTCAACAACCCCAGATACTAGCATGGCTATTATGGAGATGCCTATACCGATGCCCATTCTTTGAAGCAGTGTGATGCCGCCTTCTTTTCCTGTGAGCCTTCGGAGAAATGGGACAAAAATTCTGTCGTAAATAGGTATCCAAATGGTCATGCTAAGCATCATGAAGACCACATAAGATGCTGCTGGGATTTTGAAGCTGGTGTTTCCAAGACGTCTATTGGACTGCTGAGCTTGGAAGACAGCATAGGTATGTTGCTGATTGATCATAAGATGGAAGATAACAGCAGCAAACCATGTGGGAATTACTCTCAAAACGCATTTCACTTCTTCCACTTGCTGGACACTGCAAAGTCTCCAACGATTTGCCGCTGATCCATCTGGATTTATGTGGTCCTCGGGTGTCAGCATCGCTGCTTTGTCTAAAAATCTGATAACAAATTAATAAGTTGTTAACTTAGCTCCGATGACTCACATCTATAGTGAGAGCGAGACAACCGAGAAGCACAATGCTAGATGTTAATTACCTGAATTGATCTGTATGACGGAGCTTGCAGTTGATAGAACCTGGAGGAATATAGTTAAACAGAGAAAGTAAAGGTTGGTCTGGTTGCTTCAGCTGCCTTTTCTTGACAGCAACCACTATGACCTGTGCCACACTGGTCATTGGACTGCCAGTGGCTGGCACCCTAACATATATTTTTGTGCCCATGAAGAAGACGACACACGCTACCAACATCAGCAACGCCGGAATTGCTAAACCAATAGCCCAACTCACGTTGGATTGCACATAGACAATGAGGGTCAAAGACACCATCTGGGCAAAAGTGAAGGTGCAGAAGTACCAGTTGAAGAAGCTATTAATACCCCTCTTTCCAGATTCAGTATTAGGATTGAATTGGTCTGCTCCAAATGCCAAGTTACATGGCCGGACGCCGCCAGCTCCTATTATCATCAGTCCAAACCCGCTCAACAGAAATGCCATTTGTCCTGCTGTTGGCCCTTTGCACGTTGAACTTTCTGCTGCACAGTGGGGAGGATGAAGAGTTGGAATTGCCGCCGTTAGTTGTATTGCTTGCAACCCCTTCACCAAAAATTAAGAATTAGATTCACATGAATATCAACTAAATATGTAATGTACCATATGGTTGACAGAATTCAAATTGTTATAGGTTTTTATTCGAAGTCTGTATCATTTTCTGATCAGTTAGTAGAATAATATATCTTAGCTCAGCTAGAAATGGTAACCAATATAAAATTTAATAGCCGAAACTCTCTGCTCAAGAGCAGAAGCTAGTACCAAAAACGAAGCAACCGTAGCAAATCCCAATGTGTTGTAGCGACCAAAGTAGGTGTCACAAAGATAAGCTCCAATCATGGTGCCAAAGTTTGCGGTGCCATTAAAGATGTTGATAATTGTTGCAGCTGTAATGTTTTTCATGTTGAACACAGAAGTAAGATAGATCAACAGGTTGGCTAAAGTGCCAACGGCTCCCAGCTTCTCAAAAGTCTCGTTACCTGAAATTTGTTACTCAACAGTAAAAACAACAATAATTGGGAAAGAAAAAAAAAGACAACACAACAACAACAACAAAAGAAAAAAGAAACATGAAGGAAGGAAGCAAGCAGCCCACTCCAGCTCACCTATAATGAAGGGCATAGCTTTCCATCCTCTGTAGTTAATCTTGGGCTCATCATGATCGTTTCCCACAGTTTTCTTAACATTCTCCAATTCCATGGTTCTATTCTCATAAATCTTCTCCAACTCTAAGGTTCCATTCTCTTTCTTCTCCACCGTTTCTTTCTCTGCTGCTTTCATTCTGGATTGGTGCGTTATAACCAGTAATTATTAAACAGTACGTATGCCTTGTCAATGGGGTTATATGTAGAAAGCTGCTAGAGCTACAGGATGAACTTTGTACCCTTCCTCACCCCATTGCTCACATTTTACTCAAGTATTTTCTGACTCGAACACTTCTGTCGTCCACCATCTCATTGGGACCACCCACCAAATACTTCAGTCAAAGCTGAAACAAGTGCCCGAAATTGAAAAAAAAAAGAAAAAAAAAGCTAAAACCCGCAAAATTCTATGCCGCCTCCTTCTCAATCAGTGGTAAATGTGGAAGGCAATATCTACTCTTGTTTATGATATCATATAAGTCCAATAATTACATTAATTGCTCGGGGATTCGTTTTTTATTTTTGGAGCTCTTTTCAATGTTTGATGTTGATGCACGTGCCCATTGAAAACAAGCTCTGTATTTTTCCACAAATTTGTAAACATCCAGTTCAGAGAAATTGACGCGTTCATTATTACTTTCTGGGGCTTTCTTACGCGGCATGTGCAGATACTAGCCAGATAGCACTAGTCCTTTGTCATATTATATCCATCATTTTGTCGTCGTTGAAGTAATAATAGCTTGAAAAATATCATCAGTAAATATTTCTGTAATTTTTATATTTTAATTTAAGTATTTGTTTAATTTTTATATTTTAAAAAATAATTTAAAATATTCTTACAATTAAATATATTTTATTTTTACCCTTCTTTTTCTTTCCTATTATAATAATATCCTTTCACTAATATTATTGATGTTAATTAATTTATCTATAAAAAATTTAATTAGTAAATTACTCAATAATTATTTATTAGTAAATTAACCAATTAATATCAGTGTAAAAATTATTTTTTTTGTACATGTGTAATAATCTTACTATTAATTATTTATAAATAAATTAATATAAGCCAACCTAAAGCAATATTTAATATACTTACAACAATCATATTAATAATTTTTTACAAAAAAAATTATTTAACCAAACTAATATTAAAAGTAAAATAATAATATAAACGTTTGTGTAAATTTTTATATTACTTTTAAGGTTAATTTGATAAATTATCTTTTTTTATTAATATCTCTAAGAATATTGTTGAAAATGTATTATTATAAAAAGAAAAAAAAGTAAGGGTATGAGTGTAACAAATTTAAAAACATGGGTGTCTTGAGATTTTTTTTTAATATAGGAATTAAACGGACACTTAACTCAAAATATAATGATTGAATAAACATTTATCCAAAATATTATTTATGCTTAGAAATAATATCGAGAGAATTTTTAAAGAATATTCTTTTTAATAGGTGATCTTTTATTTTATTGAATGTAAGAAATAAATTTAAAAATTAAAAGGATATACATTCCAATACAGTTTAGTCCTTAAGGGCTCGTTTGGTATGTTGGATTTGATCGGATCAGATTGAATAAGATAGGATTGGATTGGATAACACTGGATTATATATAATACTAAATTATGTTTGGTGCAATGTTGGATTGGACTATAAATAATCATGTCTTATATTTGGTATGACATGAGATTGGCTAGTAACTAATAATATGTTTTATATATTAATTTATCAAAATTATGTTAGATTTATTTTAAAATGACATGAAATGTAATCTAAATTAAATTAGTAATTATTGGTAAAATTGTTAAAAAATGTAAATTCTTTCCTTAATTTTTTATATTTAACATGTTATAGTTTTAAACTTATATTTTACTAAATAATATCATTATAAACATAACAAGAATTATGAGAGGGATAGAGAGGAATTTTGGGCTTTTTTTTTCTTATCCTATGGCTAAGTTTTAGCTTATCCCACACTCCCCTTGTGATAAAATTTTGACACTATTTGGACTAAATGGTGGGCTCCACTAATTTTATCTCATAACTATTTTTGGGTACCAAACTCTGTATTAAGATAATTTTATCCTAAATTTATCCAATCCCATCATTTTATACTTAAACCAAACGAGCCCTAATTCTATTAAGATAAGGGATTCTTTACGAAAAAGTGATTGATTTTTAAAACATAACATCTGATAGACTTTATGGCTTAAATATAAAGTGGGAGACGGAGGATACTACCTCCCTCATCCCATGCATGTGGATATCGGCCTAAAATCTTACGGACCAACTGGTTTCTAATTAATAATTGAGGTTATTGTGCATCACAGCAAATAGGCAGCAAAAAGTTTTCATCTGGCAGCATCTAATCCACAAATCAACCCTAAAGGGTTTGTAGAATTATATAAACTAGAATTCCTTTTTCACTTGTTCAATTAAAGGTCAGAGGAAAACATCTAAAGAGTTACATAGAAAAGGGCATAAATTAGAGATATAAATGATCAGAGTCGGATTCAACCCCATCAGAGAGATTCAGAATGTACAAATTTTGGCACACATAAACTGTTGAGTGGGGACCCACCATTCGGTGGACTGAAGGAATCATGATTCACCAAGTCATCCTGTTTTGTTAGCTAGTTAGCTAATAGCTACAGGATGTTCTAGACGAAATTATTGGCTTTTTGTTCAAACAACGCTGTATAGTGTATTCTATATATATTAGTTGGAAAGTGGAAATTTGCGTGTCCTAATTAATTAAAATTAAGTCGCGTACAAGATTTTTAATTCTTGGGTCTCGATCTTTTGTCCGTTATCCACCTGTTCATATGATCTTAATTGTGCAAGCTTAAATATTCTTTTAAAGTCAAAAGCTTTTTTGGGTCCAACATTTTCTCAAACACACTATCCGGATTCCGGACAGTGCTTAATTATAATTTACACAGAGAAATGGGCAGCGCAAGCTATTCATAAAATAAAACCTTGTCTAATACAATAACATTATATAGTTGTTGAAACCTAGAATTATATTTGTTATTCTGTTGTATAACTTTTCAGCTTTTATATGATATTGCATTATTTTCTATTTCATACTGGAGATTTTTCAGGATTCAGCTTTTCCATGGCCACTTCCGGGGCGCCGTCACCACTCCCTTTATACTTGTACCACTTTGCACACAATAAAAAGAAGCCGAAATTTAAGAGCCCTAATGCAGCAACTAAGTAATAGAAGTAATCTAATCTCCCCTTGTTAAGATCTTCGGGCAACCAATCTCCAGTGGAAGCACCCTTTGTAAATCTATGAACCATTGATATCAAGAAACCACTCAAATAATTTGATATTGCAAACCCAACAAACGTCAAAGATCCGCCAATGCTTCTCATGTTTTCGGGAAACTGCTTGTAGTAGAATTCAACTTCAGCAATAATTGTAAATGCCTCAGAAAATCCTATCAGTGACAGCTGAGGTATTAGCCAAAGTCCTGACAAAGAAGATATTGCACCTCTTCTTTGCTCTAAACCCACAGGCCTGGAAAGGGCCAAATATCTTCGCTTATCTTCAATAATGCCAGAAATAATCATAGTGAAAATAGCAAGAATCATGCCGATGGCCATTCTCTGAAGAATTGTTATGCCGCCTTCTTTTTTCGTCAATCGTTGGAGCTTCGGAACGATGATTCTGTCATAGATAGGAATCCAAATTGTGAGGCCAATCATTGAGAAGATGGCGTAAGATGCAGCTGGGATTTTGAAATGGGTATTGCCCACGCGTCTGTCGGATTGAAGAGCTTGGAAGACTACGTAGGTCTGTTGTTGAACTAAAGCGACATAGTACACAATAGCTGAGGCCCATATAGGAATCACTCGAATTAGGACTTTTACCTCCTCAACTTTTTGCATACTGCTTAGTCTCCAGGGATTGATTGCTGATCCATCCGACTTTATTTGGTCTTCAGGGGTCATGATTGCCGCTTTGTCCAGGCACCTGAACCAATATTATCACTTTGGTTCGTTAGTAAACAATTTTTTACTTTTAAACGAATAGCTAGAATATTTTGAATCTTTTTACCTGAATTGTCCAGTATGAGGAAGTTTGGAGTTGATACAATTTTTTGGAATATGGTTATGAAGGGTGAGCCACGGTTCCTCTGGTAACTTCAAGTGCCTCTTCTTGATTGCGGCCACAAAGACCTGCACCGTACTAGCCAATGGACTGCCCTCTGGTTTTACTTTCGCATAGAGTCTAGATCCCAGGAAGAACATTGCACAGGATAAGAACATCATAAATGCAGGGATTCCCAATCCCCAGGCCCAGCTCACATCCGATTGCACGTAAACAATGACTGTCAAAGATATCATCATCGCGAAGGTGAAGGTGAAGTAGTACCAATTGAAGAAGCTGGTGATTCCCTGCTTCCCAGATTCAGTATTGGGATTAAATTGGTCAGCACCAAAGGCCAAGTTACATGGCCTAATGCCGCCAGCTCCAATTACCATCAGTCCTAGCCCAGTGAACAGAAAAGCCAGTTGCCATGGTGTTGGCCCAGGGCACGCTCCAGAATCTTGATTTCCACAATCAGGTGGGTGCAGTTTTGAGATTGCTGCTGTCAAAGAAAGTACAAGCATCCCCTTCAAAAGTAAAAACAACAGTATATTATAAATGCAACAGTAGTTTCTTTACAAGTGCATACGAGGAAATAGGAAGAGTGCTATTAATCAGTACCAGAAAAGAGGCAACAGAAGCGAATCCCAGAGTCTTGTACCGGCCAAAGTAAGTATCGGACAGGAATGCTCCGAGCAAGGTGGCAAAATTTGTGGTACCACTGAAGATGTTAATGAGAGTTGTTGCCGTGATACTTTTCATGTTGAATATGGTTGTCAAATATACCAAGAGGTTGGAGGAAGTGCCAGTAGTCCCCAGCTTTTCAAAAGTTTCATTTCCTGCGTTTTAAAATATGTATGATCAGAATTTAGAATCAAACAATTTGTGAAGAAAAACAGCTGATATTCATTCTTTTAAATTTCTTTTTTTTTCACCTATAACAAAAGGCATTGATTTCCATCCCCTGTAGTTGAGCTGAGGCTCATCATCTGTCGCAACAACTGCTGTCTTACTGTTCTTCTCCATGGTGTCTGGAAAAGAGTGCTCAAAGTTCCAAGGCTAATGACTCATTCACATGCTATTTATAGGACTTGCCATAGCATGTCTACTTGATAAGGTGCGAAGTTGATTCCTATGCTAATAAAATCTTAGACACTTATGGGTTTGTTAAGGTAGGCCAGTGCTCCAACAACGTCTTGGCTAGTAAATAAATGTATTTTCCGTATTTACTATCGGAATGAATTTTTTATTCTGGACTTTAGTTGGATTCGTGATCCCATACTAGTGAGGACGGTATTAATCTACATTATTAGGTTCAATTTAAAAACATTCGAGATTCAAGATTAAAATCAATTACTATTGTTAATTTTGGGACAAGATTGAGATTTATTGCGAGATTCGACGGGTTCTCCTAATTATTTTAGCTGACAATGTATTTAACATTGTTTTTCTTTAGCATTATTAATTTTAAATTGTGTAATCATAAATATCTAATATTCTTTAATTTTTCAATTGCATTATAGATGTCTTTTTAACATTATTTCAGTTGTTAATAGAAACATAATTATTTTCATATATGAAAATTTTAAATTAGATATTGTTAATCAATGAAAATTAAAATGTTTAGTTGAGTGATAACTATTAAGATAGGGACGAGATTTTGAATGATTCAAAATTAATCTTAGTTTTGATCCCAATGTACAAATAAGATGGGACTTGGTTCACATGTATGTCCCATTTAAGTAATTACCGTCTCTTGCCAGCGCCAAGGGGAATAATAACTACTACTACTACTAATAATAATAATAATAAGGAATAGATAGATTGAGCTCCGCAAATGTTTCTTCTCTTATAAGATCTCATCGATCATTTGAGAGTACCGTGCATTCACTGCAGAATTTGAATGCTACAGAATGGGAGCGGAGCCCATCAAAGCTGACCATTGACCAATCTGCTATTAATTAATTATCATAGAAAAATATTAAATCTGCATCGATGGTTGCGAACTTGAAGTGTCTTTCTTCTGGAGGGATGGTGACAGTACGGTTTGATTTCCATGCATGTGAATTGATTTTGATGAAAAGATCTGGAAGCAAATGGAAAGGTCAGTTATACAATTACAAGAGATAATTTTAGTGAAGTTCGTGGAGGTGAGGAGGCTGTTGTTTTCAATTGAATCAATTTTAGTTTTTAAGTACGCTTGTAGCTGGCATCTATTAAAAAAAGAAAAAGAAGAAAAGTATGCTAACACGAAATGATTACTCGAGTCAAGAGTCTCCGGCAATCATTGTAAAAATAGAGTAGAGAGTCCAATTTTAAAATAAGGTGGTAGAGACATTTATTTGTATAATAATAACTCAATCTTAAAATATATATATATATTTTTAATTACACGAGACTAATGTTCAGATTACAACTCATATTATATGAGATTTACAACTGACATTTACAATCAGATAATTACTGAGCCTAATTTACATTAATTCTTATATAGCACTGCCCAGATTTTACCCTCTTTAATATTCGAGTGGTGTCTACTCCACTCACATTTTGAAATAGAGAAAATTGCATTCACTTAATAATTAAGGAAGGAAATAAATCCCTACATGCGTCGCGGGGGCTTGAACCGCTGCTCTCACAGTTGTGAGTACAAGGTCCTAACCATTGGGCCAAGGCCGAGTTACTCTTAAAATACATTTATTTACTACCAAATTAATCCTTATAATAACGAATTTCTTCATTGTTTGTAATTTCCTTTTTACCCACATCCTATTTTCCAAGTTGACAATAAAGAAGAGCATAGCAACCAAGAATGCTTCCCAAGTTTCGTAGTTTTACGGTATACTCTATTAATGTTTTCAAGTAATACTAAATGTTCCTTTAATCCTTATAATTTTAAGTAAACCACAAATTGTGAAAACCACGCTCATATGGATGATTAGAGGATTGAATTGTTATTAAACTAAATAATTAGTCTATATATTTTTAAAATATTATTCAATCACCTCTTTCAATACTTAAAAATGTTCTGAAAATATATTTTACTCGTGCTTTTTCTTTTAGAAGTGGTAGGAGGTGGGAAAATTTAAAATTGATTTAAAAAAAAAGAAATACAACATTACTCTTTATTACTTTCCAAACTATTCATATTTTTGTCTGATATAACTTAACAGTCGAACAAATTTGACTTACAATTTTGAAAAATAAATTATAATGGGACCATATATAAAACACCAACCTTTTAAATAATTTAAAAAATACTTGAACTAACTCGATGGTTAACTAAAATTATAGGGATTAAAACAATTTTTGTTTTTTGAAGTAATGAAAATTTTGTATTACTCTTAAAATTTTATTTCCTTTTTTTTAACAGTTGTATTTCATTTTAATTTTGAAAGCATCAAATCTCACTCCATGTTTAATGGTTATTAATTTTCCAATCATTCACGTACTTGTAGTTAATACCCAATCATTTTATTGCACAATATTTATAAATTAAAAATTTGGACAACTCAGTATCGAATGGGTCTCTTCCCCAGCTACACGAAAAATTCCTGAAACGTCAAATTAGAATTAATGGCTTGTAACCATCCATCGTTCGTTATTGATATAATTAATTAATTATATTCTGGTTCACATAATTGCTCGTTGGAGTAGCGGTAACAAACAGTAGCGGTAACAAACAGTAGCTTCGAGTTTGATTTAGCTGGAAGAATTAATACGCTATGTGTCAGCAATTCAACGAAAATTTTAAATCTCAACATAATCACATGTTGACTCACAAGTATGAAACGGGGTCAATATCTCTTCTCAATAATGGATTTTGAAACTAATTAACAATTTGAAGATACCTCGGTGTCTTTTTGTGATGATTTCAACGTTTGCGACGTATCAATTGTTTTTTTCCTCTTCATATTAATAATTTAAATTAGAATTATTAATGAAATTTGTATTTATCTATTCTCTCTATGGCCACTTTACTATTGTAGAAATAATAACGACAAGACATGGTAGAGGCGGAGAAGCCATCCCCATTCATCATCCGATTAAAATTTGGCTTATTCTCCAACAAATATAATGGAGATAGAGATGGAGAATCTCGTGTGAAAATCAATTTACTCATTCTCCCATTTATCTACTTTGTATTAGATATTCGACCATCATTAATATATTAAAAAATAACATATTGAAATACTATAAAATAAAATAAAATATGCGTAGATAAATAATAACTAATATATACATACACGCACACCCAACTCCAATCAGCAAAACCAACCAACAAAAGCCCTCATCTTTTAAATCTTTTTACGGGATGTGAAAAAACTTGCTCTTGTGTTGTAATTTTTACCATTCTCAGCCTTATTCCTAAAAAATCCATCAAAATTCATTCATGCCCCGTGAGAGGAGTTTGCCATCTATTCAGGAGTTCAGGCAAAAACTGTGCGCTTGGCAAACGGGGCATGCCAGTGACGTCTGAAATTACCATCACCATTCTTATCGTTTTTAAAGGTTATGAATTAGAATTACTGATTAAAGCAAGCAAAGGGTCTCACGGAATTAATTTTGTTTTGTTATGAACTATTACCATGCCAACTTAGCAAAAGTTGCACGAGTGTTGAATCCGTTGCTTTCGCCTACAATTTGTCATGATATAATATTTGCCGACGAAAGGATCTTAACTTCAGCAAATCCTGTCGTAACTGACTTGATTAATTTGCTTCGTATTGAGTGAAAGAGAAAAACAATTCGTACTCTAATTTGTAGGTCCACACTGGGTACCAGAATACAGTATTTGGATTTTTTACTATTTCCTTCCTATTATTTTTATAATATTATACGTGCGGACCTATTTGGTATGCACATTATTTATAAAATATTGCGTTAATCAAATTTCAATAATAATCCTATCTTATATTTGGTATTTTCTGGTATTGGCTAGTAGCTAATTACATTAATTTTCTCAAATTAATTCTTTTTTATTTATCTTAAATTAGTTATTGCACCAAAAGCTGAAGAAAACAAGTTGCTCGTTGTTTTTGTGTGCGTGTGTTGTTGTTGGTTTTTTTTTTTTTTTTTTTGCATTTTCTTTTGTCACACTCATTAAAATGATAAAATAGTATGAACATTAGTCCAGCAACTCATAACATTGAAGTTATAATATTCTGCAATTGATTTTGGCAAAGAGTTCATAGCAATAGAGAGAAACTTGGGATTTTTATCACTTAATCCTGTGAGTGGTTGTGGGATAAAATTTTAATTTAAAAAACATAAACCCAGGGGGTCCCCTTGGGATTGAATTTTTTTCACTATTTAGGATTACGAGATGGACCCATCATTTTTATCCCACATCTACTTTTATGTACAAACAAAACGTGAGATAAAGATTATTTTACACTGATTTTTCAATCCCATCATTTTTAACTATAATCAAGCGAGCCCTATATTTTAGCTTTTTTATATTAAAGTTTTAATAAGCTTTTTTTAGATTCTCTTCTTGTTTGTTTATTTATTTATTGAAGTTATAATTATACGAATATATTGCAATGTGAGTTTTGTGGGAGTATAAATTCATACATTTTAAGCATTTTGAGAGGTCTATTGAGCATAATTAGGAAATTTATGTCATGTAACAATAAGACTTTATATGTACACTTCAGAGAGATATATTTGCCCTCGCTAATATTTTAGAATAGAGTAATGCTCTACTTACTCACTTTAAATATTTTATTGGGATATTTAATAATGTGACATTTTATGTGTAATTTATTTAGTAGGCTGTAAAAATAATAACTTAATGATAATAATAAAATCAATTAATATCATAATCATGTCACTAAATAATTAATAACATATCATTGAGTATTTCAATTAAGCATTCAAATTTAGTAATCATAACATTAATATGTAGAATATAATCACGCTTCAAATGCCCCCCCCCCCCTAGTTTTTTATTTGTGTGTAGATAACATGCACACCATGTTTAATGTAGTCATACATTGCCACTTCTATTTTGAATAATCAAACTCTCACAAAAAGTCGTACAAAAAATATTAATATGTTCGGTATTTAGGTCCCGTTTGGGATTGAGGTTGAAACTCAATAAACTGTTTATTTTATAATTTGTGACAAAAATAGTATTTGATAAATTTTATAAAAGTTACTTATTTAATAATTTTCTCTATTTTGACAGTAACTTTTAAAAGCAGGTAGTTGGTTATTTTTTATAAGCAACTCATTAAATAAGTTATCATACCTTTTTAAAGTTCCTATTATAACCTTAATATTTAAAAATAATAATTATGTCTTATTTTCCCACACACCATAATATTAAGCCATTAAATATCATATTACCACTACAATCAAATTACCGCCACAACTATTGTATATTCTCTTCAGTATCAAAGTTTTGATCTAAAAAGTTCATATTTTTTTATTTTTTTCTTTGTATTTTCTATTATAAGATTAAAAAAGGTTTGCATATAATTATGTAATTTTTTTTTTAACTTTGAACAATTTCACATGAAAATTAACCATGACTTTCAATCTCTTTATATTTTTTTACTATAGTTAATATGTTTATTGCATCAAGTTCAATATGAATGTAATGCATATTACTTTTTTTATTTTATCTATATTATGTATTAGTGCGAATTTTTATCATATTTTATATAACAAATATATTAATTTTTTTTTCACTTCATGTAATTGTAAGCATTTTAAAAAGAAAAAGACATGTCTAAATATCATTAAATATACTCCAAAAAAATAAAAATGTAATTTAAACTTATGTCTATTTTAATCATTATATAATAGAACAATACATTTGCAATATTTACCAAATACATATATACTGCTTTTCAAACTCATAGCAATTGCAATAACATAGTTTATCAAACACCAACCTGCTTTTTTAATCAGCTGCTTTTTGCATCTATATAGCAGAAGTAGCTTATTTAATCAATAATCGCAATCCCAAATTAGCCCTTAATGATTTTGTGAGTACTTATTAGATAACTTTTGGAGTAAATATCAGTACTCCTTTATTTTAGGATTTAAAGAGTTAACAAACAAAATTATGAAAATACTGACAACCATAATCTTATCTGCTTTATATTTAATACAATATATATTGAAAAGGGTCTAGCTCTGTTGACACTCTTTTATAAACATACAATTAAAGTTATAACGTATTTTTTACTATTTATTATTTTTGTGTGTGTGGCTGTGATTTGTTCTCCACCTTGAAACAACTTTAACATAGCCATGACTTATTGAAAATATAAAAAATAAAAAGAAACATGAAATCCGATTCTCGATTTTTTTTTCTTTTTTTTTTTTTTGTAAAGTAGCATTATTGCTGTACTATTTCCTAAAAAAATTGAGTCACTGTATTTTTACAATTAAACTATTCTCCTGAGGAAAATAAAATTAAAAAAAAAACAAGAGAGAAGAAGAAAGTAAGCAAACAAATAGTATCTATATATCTATTATAACACAAAATTATATATTAAAAAAAAAAACTATAGATTCCTATTTTGCTAATTAGCTAGTGTCAGGCCTTTCCAATCCCTTCTCTTCATCTATAGATTCTCTCCTTGGCAAGTTTGCTGAGTTACCCGCAACCACGTTCTCTAATTGCACATCCTTTACCCCAGTTTCAGCAACAGTAGTATTAACCACAAAGTGACTAGCGAAGAAGCTGAAGTAGACAAAATTCACAGCTCCAAGGCCGGCAATGATGTAGTAGTAATAGTCGAGCCGGTTCTTGTTCAAATCATGACCTCCCAGCCATGGCGAATTCCCCGTTCTTTTAGTCACCCGGTGGATGATATTAATAACCAATGAGCTCACGTAGCTTGCTACGGACAAGCTGAGAAAAAATGCCGCCCCTGCAACAGTTCTCATGCTTTCAGGCATTTGGTTGGTGAAGAACTCCATTATAGCAACAGCAGCGAACGCTTCGGTCAGACCTGAAAGGGCATACTGCGGCAAAAGTATCAAAAGGCTCATGGGCGACACAAACGAATCGTGTTTCAAAGCCAACTCACGTCGTCTTTTCTCGACAGATCCTGCCACTAACATGCATAGAATCGACATTACGATACCGGTCTTTATTCTTTGTTGCAGTGTCAGTCTTTTTACCTTTCCGGCAATTTTTGTGGCCACTGGAATGTATAACCGCTCGTAAATGAGGATCCATAATGACAATGCAAGCATTGATGTGATATTCATCCAGGCTGGTGGCATTTTGAAATGTGGTCCCACTGATTTGTTCATTTGAATTGCTTGTAGGATTCCGAATGTGTTCTGTTGGTCCATTGATATGAAACAAGCGATTCCCGATACACAAACAGGCAAGATTGCTATTAAACATTTCAGTTGTTCTACTTGTTGCAAGCTACAAAGTCTCCACCCATTCTTGGGCGTCCCTTGTTCTTGCAACTCGTGACTTGGTTCAGTAATTAAAGCAGCTCTATCAAGGCACTTGAATCTGTTGGTGCGCTTGAGCTTTATCATCAAAGGGGGGTCATAATAGTTATGCTCGCAACCTGGTTCAACGCTAAAACATCGCTTCCTACAGGCAGCTACGACCACTTTGGCCATGTCTGAAAAGACACTTCCTGCAGGTTTTATGTAAATGTAACAGCGGCGGCCCAACAAGAAAAGGGTTATGGAGAAGGCAAGGCAAGCTGTTGGGATTGCGAAGCCAAGAACCCAACTGACATTTGTCTGAATGTAGACAACGCCTGTGAGTACTACAACGAGGGCAACGGTAAAAGAGAAGTACCACCAATTGAAGAAGCTTTCTAGTTGTGCCCGTCCTTTCTCGGTGGTGGTGTCGAATTGATCAGCACCAAAGGCAATGTTGCAAGGCCTAATCCCACCTGCTCCGATGGATAGCAGTGTAAGTGCAGCGAAGAGGACGCAGAATTGCCAACCTTGAGGCTGAGGGCAATTAGGCGGATCACTACAGCTAGAGGGTCTCAGCTGATGTATGCCTGCTGTCAGTGTCATTATCAACATTCCCTGTAAAAATTATGGAGACACGAGCCTTAGTCTTACTAACCCCTACCAAGAATATGCAACCAAAAATTAATGCATTTTAATTAACCTCCTTAACTACCAGTAGAGAGGCAATGGAGCCGACGAGGAGGGTGCGGAACCTGCCCAAATAAGCGTCAGAAACGAAAGCACCCAGCAATGACGTAATGTTGCTGGAACCGGACCATATGGTTACTATGTTAACCAAAAGAACACCTCCCAGGTTGTAATTGGTTTGCAGATACACTGTTATATTGCTTATCAAACTCATCGAAGCCAATTTCTCGAATGTCTCGTTCCCTTCAATAATAAGTAATTAATTAAATCCACTCACAAATCAAATCATGTACACACACACACACACAAAAAAAAATTATGAAAATTACCAAGTATGTACTTTATGGCTCTCCATCCTCCAGGTTTCTTAGCAGAAGGGTCTTGCTCCACTGTGGAAGCAGAAGAAGAATGGATATTATTTGCCATATTTAATTAATTTTCTCTCTTGTGTGCTTACTAATTAATTTCGTTTAATCTTAATGCCCTTTTAATTATAAGAGTGCAAGCAAAATAAGAAAGAATAACATATGACTGATATAGAAGTGTGGTGGGTGTACTAGCTAGGCTGATTACTCGGACATTTGCTGAAAATTCTAATTGAAGATAAGTGACATGCCAGAAACGTGCCCATGGTGACACGCATGCAACGTGTTTATTAATTTGGTCAACTATGCGTGAGCTGAAAGTATACATAGCGTCCGGTCTTAACACGCGCATTTTGGGAAGCAGTTACGGTCCAATCAGATTTGTAACACTGGTTAAATTTGTTGTGCGGTTTGATCCTAACTTTACGGACATATACAAAAGCTCAATTAGCTCACAGAAATAGTATAATAGGTTTTTAACATTTAATCGTTGATGAAATATTTAGTTACAAATGTTGGGTATTTTCAAATGCCAATAAAAGATTGAAAGAAATCATGGTATAAATCATTTAATATAAACTGGTCAAATATTATTCAGACAGGTAGTTAGCCAGACGATTCTTTTTACTTTAGAGTGTGAATTAATCTTTTTTTTTTTTTAATTTCGTATTCGGCTTGATTAAAATTTTAATGACCTAATTCTAGTCCTTCCATTATCAAATTGAATCCAGTGTTAAAGTTTAATTACTTATTATGGTAAAATCTCGATAAATTAATAACATTGAGACCAAAAAATTTTATTAATTAAGCGATTATAAATTAATAGAATTATAATTTAGCACGTTGAATACGGGGTAGAGATTGAAAAAATTTATTATTTAACAGAGGTTTTATTTGTTAAATATTAATTTATCGAGGTTTTACTTGTATGTCTTACCCTATAACTATCAATCATAATATCGTAAAAAGCTTGGCTCAGTATTAAACCCAAATTCTTCTCGAGTTATTTATAATTTAGCACTTTTTCAGGGATGTGGCAGGGCAACTTCAAGAAAAGAAAAAAAGATTTCTCGTCATCATATCTTAAGCTACTTAAGGTTTTCATTTTGTTAATTTAACACTGGATTTTTTTAAGTAAAAAATGATTTTTTTTTCCTTTTTAACAATTATTTATATAGTTTTAAGGAGGAATAATGAATTTAAAGAGAAATGAAGAGTAATATATATACATTTTTCAAACAATGGAAAATGATCAGGACCCCTCTTAATTGGCAAAACAAATCATTTTCTAGTAAAGTTTTAAAATATATCCAAAACTTGTGTTATCAAATTTCATTATTTTTGTTTTTTGGACTATTTTTAGCCTTGACTAAAAATTAATTATGGTTTAAAATTTAAAATTTTAGGGAAATAAGACTAACGGAATTACTTACTCTTTGTTGTGTTAAAGTTTGACAACAAGGGGTTAACATGCATGGTAAAAATGGGGTTTCTTAGGGTACTGATATGTCACAGGCTGCTCAAATTTATCACCAACAAAGACTAAATTGGCGCGTACGGATACGCTCAGTAAAAGTCCATCTAACAGTAGAATATGCTTAGCAGTGGACTGTCCCATACAACTAGTGAGCCGTGGTGCACTTAACAAGCGAACAACCCATATTCAACAAGCTCGGTCCGATATCTAAAAATCTCTACACCAACTTGCACTACTTGCTAGGAAGCATCTAGACCTAGGCTAGTAAGACAAATCGCTCCTCAAATAAAAATGTTGTCGATGGATTGGTCCCATTTGTAAAATATAAGTAATATTGTAATAATAATTAAAAAAGCAGAAGAAGACGCAAAATTGCAAGATCCATTAAAGTAATAAGTGTGGAGTTATGTTTACACCTCCCGCGACGACATATTCCACAGTAATATACTTATCTCTAATTAATATAATATCATAAATAATATTAAAATTAGAATCATTAATTTATTTGTACACTGTTATTTTGCAATTTAGGGTTAGAAGAATAATCTATCAAATAGATATATAAGCCTATATATATATATATATTATTATAGCTTAAATTTATGAAGAAGACGTCACATATTTACATATTGTGAAGATGTGTAGGGTAGGAAATCTTTTCTCTTTGCAATTTAGGGCTAGAAGAGTAATCTACGAGGAACATACAATGTACAACTCCGATAAATATGAGCCTGTTTGATATAAAGGTTAAATTTATAAAGAACAACACAAGACACGTGAAATGAGTGAGTAAATCACTGTTGTATTATATTTTACTACAGTAGTAAAAGGAGTGTAGGATCGTGGAAACAACAATGGGAGTATGGGTTGCATTTCTTCTTGGAGCGATGCCCATTTTGGGGCTGCTGTTGTGGTGGTGGAATACTGGAACTAGCTGTTGTAGTATACGCTTCCTCTGAAGTTTCGATATTCCGGGCCGAGGTTGCCACCCGGTCAAGTGGGCTTCCCTTCTATCGGGGAAATGTTCACCTTTCTTGGGTACTTCAAGAACATTCGCCGCCCTGATGATTTCATCAACTCTAAGCAACAGAAGTAAGTAAGACATCTTAATTTGAAATTCATTCTTCGTATCAATGGCTTTATTAATTAGTAGTTTACTCATTTAGGTCTTATATTTCAGGTTAAGTGTCCGTTTAATTTTTATATTCTAAAAAATACCTCAAGATACTCTTCGTATTGAATAAATGACACTCATGCCCTCATATTTCCTTTACTTTTGCAATAATACCCTTACCACAATTTTAAAGCAATAATTGGTAATTTTGCAATGATCTTATTAATAATTATTTATAAAAAATAATTTACCAAATTAATCCGAAAGTAAAATAGAACAAAAAATTACATTTAATGTTATTTTACTATTGGTATTAATTTTTTTATAGATAAATAATTTATTTCCAAAATATTGTTGTAAGGGTATAATTGCAAAAGAAAAAAAAATGCATAAGTATCACATATTCAATGGCAAAGATGTTTTAAGACATTTTTCAAAATATAAAGATTAAACAAGTACTTAACTTAAGATATAAGAACTAAACGAGTATTTAACCGTAATTATTGTGTGTCATTTCAAAATATTTAAGATAATTTTAGGTGCAAATATTTATTTGTTTATTTTTACATTTCTCTGCTGTACCCCCCAAAAGCCCAATCGCTTGGCCATGAGCTTTGACTCTTAAAAGAGAAAAAAAAAAAAAAAATCTGATGATCAGGGTACCGTGATGGAGTAGAAATGTACAGAACCCACGAGCTCGGATCACCGTTAATTATTACATGTTTCCCGGCAATCAACAAATTTGTATTTCGATCGTACGATTCCTTTGAGCTTGAATGGCCCATTGTCGATCTTGTGGGCCAAAAAGGGTAGGTCCAAATGTCCGATGAAGCAAAGAAGGTAAAAATCGGGTCCTGGCGCAAGATCGTCAAGTTAATATTCGCTAAGCTGACACAACTTTTCTATCACGAGGCAATTTTTTCGTTAAACACCCCATATACACAGCGGAAAAGTGATCACCAATAACAGAACATAAGGATACTGCTAATTGAAAAATAATATGCACCCCGTGAACAAATTTTTGAAGTGTGGTCGTATCCAATGCCATTACCAGATCTTGTTATTTATGGATGCTGCAACTTAGTCATTCTCCAAATGACTGTGATTTCACATCTGATGTTTACAAGTGACATTCGAGAACATTGGAAAGTTATTCATAAGCTTTGAGCAGGGCCACTTTTAGAGTCCATGGATAAATTGTTTGATGGGTTGGTTAAAGGAATTAGAGCTGGCTGGAAACATGCTTGCTCGATTACAAATTGTGCTCCTTCTTCACCGACTGTCCACTGCAAACAAGTAAAGAAAAACTGTCGATCCCATTTTTTAAATTTGAGCCAATACGAACTTTGTCTCATATAATTTTCATGGAAATTCATGTGGGAACTACTCAATCCGGATGCAGATATGATTTATATATCTTTCACATCCGATACCAGCCGATGGTGTTGAAATCAAGATCAGTGAAATATAATCAGTCACCCACTCCTTGTCTGTCCTGGTAGCATGCTCTTTGATTGTAATTTTAATCTCCTTTTATTAAGATGTTGATGACGTGATTTTAGTAAACTTGACCAACGCTTTCTTGAGCGAAGTACTAATATATTATTTGCTAGACTTGATATTGCCATCTCTGCAACCCCCATTTCCTAAAATGTGCCATATCTCAAATCAATATGCTTTGCGACCATATAAAGCTGGCCACAGTGTGACCACCGTTTGCTTGAAACGTAAGCATCTACAGCAGAAAGCTACTCATGATTCTGAAGTTGAACATGTTTCGTTTGGTTTGAGTATGTTTATAGTAAAGGTGAAGGCTCTTTTAGCCTCAGGTCTAAATTCAAATCAATGCTGGTGTCTGGTGAAAGACCATCATCCAAATTTGACCCAAATGGCTTTGCTAATTAAGAGGTCTACGACTTATGGTCAAATCATAAAATCAATTGTAGTAGATAAGCACCATCACATTGTAGCCCCAGTGAATTGGCATCATACATTGCACAAATAAATCATTACCAAATCAACATCGACCTACCATGCCTAAACCTAGTTTAAACTCAAATTTTGAACAAAAAACCTCCAAATGCTTTCTGGGTTCAGCAAGATTAGGCAAATTATACAGATAAAAAAGGCTAGCTTTAGTAGGAAAGAAACCTTTCAAACGGATGCCCGTGAAAATGAAAGTAAAATAGAGTTGGCCCCATAATCATTCATGAGGGCTCAATAGGATGGCCCAAGATTTGGCCTTAAATAAAACCTCTAGCTACACAGCGCATAAGACACGTCAATGTCTTAAAAATGAGTGAGTCAGACATGTTTCAATGCAGCCGCAGACTTTTTAATATAAAAAAACAAAAGCAGTACCTTCGAAAGCTAATTTTGTGGATACACAAATTGCCCCATACTCTCTACTAACCATCTTACACGTGCCAAACTTAAGCATTTTATTTTTAAAAATCCCAAAAATGTTTTAACTTTGTCATGTGAAGCGAGTAGTTTAAATTTCGTACTCGAGAAGAGTATTGTTTGGAACAAAGTGTTTGAATTTCATTGGACAACGGCTACTTATTTACCGCACAACTTTCCATAGACACTTTCAAAAGGTGTCTTTCACTCAGGTCATAGAAAATAGGAAAAATAAAGCATTTTTACTCTCTCTCTCTCTCTCTCTTTAGTGCTTCAAATAATAATTAGATTTATCAATAGTAGTTCAAACTATCATCGCTCCTCTCCCAGGCACTGTTGTCATCACAGCTTCTCATTTCTCTGGCTGTGTGTACACTCATTGTACAGTGGCTTAGCGCATAGCAAGAGCCCATTTGTGAGAAGAAATGAAAATGCATGAGCTGGTTTTGATCTTGACAGTGATTTTTGCAGCAACCCTCTTCAGCTCTTGCTGCCTTGCTCTCACTGAAGATGGTAAGAAAAAAAAACCATATTACATATCATATTCCATTTCGAGTTCTTCTTTTTTATTTCTTTATTTATTTTGTTTTGTTTTATTATTTATTATTATTATTTTTTTTGGGCTGAGAAATCGGCAGTTTTGAGTTTGGGACTTTCATTGGCAGCTAAAAGGTGATGTTTTTGACCGGGGGGAAAAGAAACAAAGTTCTTAACATGATGTTTTAGTGTTGCTTTTAGTATTATACAAAAGATAATCTTTTAGACGAGAGTCAAATTGAGGTTAAAGTTGGGATATTATTGATGATATAATCATATTTTCCAGGCATGACATTGCTAGAAATCAAAAGCTCTTTGAATGATAGTAGAAATTTGCTTGGGAACTGGCAAGCTACTGATGAATCTCCTTGCAAATGGACTGGCATTTCTTGCCATACCCATGATCAGCGAGTCCGCTCTATGTATGTAACTCTACTTTGCTCTTTTCAAATTACTGCAAATTGTTTTACTTTGTTAAAAAATTAATTCACGTGATGGGTTATTCAGAAATCTGCCATATATGCAATTAGGCGGCATTATATCTCCCAGCATTGGTAGACTTGATAAATTGCAAAGACTGTAAGTTCAATACCCTTCTTGACCCTTTTTTGCTTTTCTGCCTGCAAAATCTCTGATTGTAATTCAATTTCACCCTGAAACAGGGCGCTTCATCAAAACAGCTTACATGGATCTATTCCGAATGAGATTACAAATTGTACAGAGCTCAGAGCCTTGTAAGTCAACTTGACAAAAGAACATCTCACTCTGATTCATTGTTCTTGCATTTGATAACTTTCATTCATGTATGTGCACTTGACACCTGATGGCGTCATTTTGATCATTAATGTAGGTACTTGAGGGCAAATTATTTGCAAGGAGGAATACCAGCAAATATTGGAAACCTTTTGTTTCTTACTATATTGTAAGATATCTTGTCGTCCATTGCAGGTCCAAATTTTAATCCTGGTTGAGTTTATTATCTTTAACTTATATTTTATTATTGAATTTAGGGATTTGTCAAGCAATTCACTAAAGGGTGCTATACCGTCATCTCTTGGCCGGCTCACACATCTGCACTATCTGTAAGTTAAAATGAATTACAATTACCTTAACAAACTTGGATATTCACGGATCTCAATTTAAAGCCCTCACAGATTTCTTGGAAACATGTCTTAATAGTACTGTATGGTGCTGTTTCATGCAGAAACTTGTCAACCAACTTCTTTTCTGGTGAGATACCTGACTTTGGAGCCCTGAGTGCTTTTGGAAACAAATCGTGAGCACTCGTGTTTTCTTTTGCTTTTCTTGTTTTCTTACCAGTGCATATGCTCGTGTTTTCTTTTGCTTTTCTTGTTTTCTTACCAGTGCATATGCTTGATCAAATATGCCAGGCCAATTAACATGTAACAGATTCTCTTGTTTCATCTGAGCTCTCCTCTACAGCCGTTTGACAAAATGTCTTTTAAGTAGTGAACTTATGAAATTAGTCCCGCCGCCTACCCCATATAAGGACAAAATTGCTTCTATATATCTTCTTTGCATACATCTGACCTTGTGAAACACTCATCAGAGCCTGGATGAAAACTGGAACTAGAATGAGTGCTTGAATTGCTATCCCTTGTTGGTGCTTCAAATAATTTCATGTTATGTGTCATGATTTGAATGGTACCCAAAGACATCTGTGTATGAAATGTCCATTTGATGTGGATGAGCTTTTGCTTGCATGATTAGCTGTTGTTTGTCTGAGGGGTGCTAAAATGTCAGATCCATCAATTTATATCCTCAGTTTAAATATGGCTATCTATTGTGTCACTCATGAGAACTATCTAGACAACAAGCAAGCAATTTTGTCATCCTTTATTTTATGTGGTGGTTAAGACAAGTTTAATATCATCAAAATTGGTTCTTGATTATCACTTCTGTTCTGTTTAATTGTCCGTCCTCTGAACTTGTTCTAAGACTGCTTCACTTGGGCTTAGGTTTATAGGAAATTTAGATCTCTGTGGTCAGCAAGTACACAAGCCATGTCGAACCTCGATGGGATTTCCTGCTGTGCTACCTCATGCATCAAGTGATGAAGTTGCAGGCAAGTATTATGCCATGTTCCTTGGTTTTTCACTGAATAACAGATGTCCCTGGCAGTTTTTTGCCCCTACTGTTAATTTATCAGGAAGAGCTGATTCCTGCAAATGGTTGTCCAAATACTGATACTAGTTTATTTGCTCTGGGGGTTTTGTGCAGTGCCTACAAAACGGTCCTCTCATTACATGAAAGGAGTGCTGATTGGGGCAATGTCCACAATGGGCCTTGCACTTGTGGTTCTCCTTGCATTCCTTTGGATTTGTTTGCTGTCAAAGAAGGAAAGAGCTGTAAAGAGATACACTGAAGTCCGAAAGCAAGTTGATCAAGAAACAAGTAAGCTGAATATGAATCAAAATGTTGCACATGTCCCTTTTTTTTACTGCTAATTCTTAAATGCTTCAATAGGTACAAAGCTTATAACTTTTCATGGTGATATGCCGTACCCCTCATGTGAGATCATTGAGAAGCTGGAGGCTCTTGATGAGGAGGATGTTGTAGGTTCTGGAGGATTTGGTACTGTATACCGGATGGTTATGAATGATTGTGGAACATTTGCTGTTAAAAGAATTGATCGGAGTCGTGAAGGATCTGATCAAGTGTTCGAGAGGGAGTTAGAGATCCTGGGTAGCATCAAGCATATAAATTTGGTCAATCTGAGAGGTTATTGCAGACTCCCTGCAACAAAGCTTCTCATCTATGATTATCTTTCTATGGGCAGCTTAGATGATTTCTTGCATGGTAAGTATCAGCTTTTCCGGTAGTCTGACTCTGTTCCATGGTGAAAGATTAACATGACTAGGTGTCATTGAAAATAAATTCTTAATTAATGGTTTTTTTTTTTAAAAAAAAGAAAAGAAAAGAAAATTGATGTCTGCTACCCTTCAGAGCATGGTGAAGGACAGCAATTGTTGAACTGGAGTGCTCGTTTGAAAATAGCCCTTGGTTCTGCCAGAGGGTTGGCGTACTTGCACCATGACTGCTGTCCAAAGATTATTCACCGAGATATAAAATCCAGCAACATCCTCCTCGATGAGAACTTGGAGCCCCATGTCTCAGATTTTGGTCTCGCCAAGCTCTTAGTAGACGAAGAAGCCCATGTCACTACTGTGGTGGCTGGCACTTTTGGCTATTTAGCACCAGGTGTGTGTTTGTGGAATTGATGTTTTACTCTGGCATTTCTTTCCGGTTCCAGTTCCAAAGATTCATTACCTTTTATGGTTCACTGATTGGTTGCTTTTATGTACTACTTTGAAACAGAGTATCTACAAAGTGGGAGAGCCACTGAGAAGTCCGATGTGTATAGCTTTGGAGTTCTCTTGCTAGAGCTTGTGACTGGGAAAAGACCTACTGATCCGACTTTTGTAAAGAGAGGCTTAAATGTTGTTGGTTGGGTATGCTTTCCAGAACTTTCTTTTCTTGATATACTATATTTCTTAGTTAGAGATACTCTATTTATGCAGATGAACACAATACAAGTTACTAAATGGTTTCTTAGCATCTCGTGAGTGTACCAAAATAATAACAATTTCTACTTATCCAGATGAACACCCTACTGAAAGAGAATAGATTGGAAGATGTCATAGATAAACGCTGTGCTGATGCCGATATGGAAACTGTGGAAGCAATTCTTGAAATAGCTGCAAGGTGCACAGATGCTAACCCGGATGATCGGCCGTCCATGAACCAGGTTTTGCAGCTGCTAGAGCAAGAGGTCATGTCACCTTGCCCAAGTGATTTCTACGAGTCCCATTCAGATTATTGTTAATTTGATACACAAATCATTTTGTTTAACCTTGTTCTGCAAGAACATGCGTAGTTACTGCCTCAACCTTATTCTGCAAGTGTTCTGTCCCTCTCTTTAGGGCCCAGCCTGTATATTAATTTTTCTCATCTACAATTTTATGAATGCTCTTGCTTGCTTACCGTGAATCACTGGGGCTTCTACTAATACCACTAATTAGATAGCATTAGAGATCCAACAATTGAGTTGTGCAGGGTCAATTACAAGTCATCTGATCTGAAGCCCATATTTTTAACTGAGCCTATCCACTCAAGCTGTTCATTGTCTAGTCAAGATTTTAACTCATGTGTCAGGTCGCGTAACCGTAATGTGGTACTAAACACGATACTATTTAAGATTTCACGACCTTTAAAATTGGTGGGTCTATGTTGTGGGTCTATAGCCCCGCCAATTATGACACTTACCACATTCATATTTAACAAGAGTTACAAGACATCTCGCTTCAATTTCATGGTCGATAATTAGTTAATTTCTCCTCATCTATTAATGTGTAAATATATTAAGCTTCTATATGTTATTTGATAACAAGCAAGGTAAAAAATTTAAAAAAAAAATGACGGGCAAAATAGATGAGGTCACGCAAATGCCGATATTCAATTATATTTTCATTAAAAAAAGTATACAAAGTCTTTTGGTTAATTTAACTACAATTAGATCAATCAGTGGAAATTAAAAGTAGTACAGAAAAATATGTTGGTGGGTAAGGTAGCTAGCTTAACTTTAAAAATAATTACAGAAAGAAAAGTTGAGTCCAAAGTGGAAAAGAGTCCTTCCCAGCTTGTCTGCTCCACAAATAATAAGCAGCATAAATCCACTGTGGATGCACCGAAAACGTGTTGTGGTGCTCCGCCGACCAACGACCCTCTGTTCCTGGCCTTGCTGAGACGGAGACCACGTGTGTCACTGACAAGTATACATCCGTGCATGCGGCACCCAACTCGCTAGCTCTCCATTTGAGCAATGGAAATTCAAATTCCTTATCATCAACATCCATGATAAAGAACAATGTACATCCTGCAAGAATTTCCTCCGGTTTTCCCCAGGAAACACTTAACATGCTCCCCAAACACGATTCTCAAAAAATATTGGGAAAGGAACCACACAAACAACTGCTTAATTAAATTAAGCGGAAATAAATTATTTTTATCTTTGCGTGAATAAAATGAGATGTGTACTATAAATTAACAAGTAGAAAATAAACCAAATAATCATAGCAATAAACTAATCATAAGAGACACATTTTTTCGTGAAAAATTCAAATTGAAAAAATCATGGGACCCTAGTTCAATATAACATTCCACTATATTAATAATGAGATTGCAATATAAATTCTTCTTTAGATAACATTGAAGGCTAACAACATCAAGAATTTTAATAATTTTGACTTATTGTAATAGCCTAATATATGTCTTTCTAATAAATAAGTATATCAAACAAAAGCTAACGAGAGTAAAAAATAAAAATCAAGATCAATAAAATTATAGAGGGTAATGTTAAGAATTTATCCTCCAAATTTAGAAAAAAAAAAAAGAGCTAAAATTACATTCTGATCGTCCAATTGAAAATGGAAAATCTTTAACACCCAAAAATAAATTCATGCCACTGTCTTCTTTTCTCTTGTCTTTTTCACGCATTGGTTATTGTAGCTGCCGCAACAATTAATCTTCTTTGTATAATGCGCTTTTCAAGACCTATTTTTAATGAAAATTTTCATTTAGCCCCATAAAATTTCTTTAATTACTTAATCACCTAAACTAATGCAAACTTTAAATGAGATGGACCCAATAAATCTCTCCTTACAGATAATGTAGGGAACACTATTAAATGCTATCTTTTTATAGCTTTTTGGCTTTTTCTTTTACAATGACTTTGTTATCATATCTAATTTATTTTATGTTGTGTAAATCTTCTCAAGTAACAATTATTTCTCCCCAAACACATTTCATATCCAATAATTCCTCACATCAATATACTTGTATTTCAATTAGTATATTCAAATTCTTTACTAAGTAAATAACACTTTAACTATTATAGGACATAATTTAGTTGTCTTGTTTCACACCTATTTCTTGTAAGATATTCTTCATCCACAATATTTTTTTTTTTTTGCAACCTTTAGTAATTGCAATATACTTTATTTTAGTGATAGACATAACAACACACTGCTGAAGTTTAAACTGTCATGAGATTGCTCCCTTTACAAAAAGGAGAAAATATCGTGATAAGAATTTTCTAGAATCAACATCTTTTGTCATATTTTCATCCATGTACACTTGTAACATAGGTTTGTCACAACTAAAACATACACATGTTTTGGAAATGCCTATGAGATATCTGAGAGTCTACTTCACTATTATCCAGTGCTCTTTGCCTAGATTGGAGAAAAATTGACTGATTATACTAACTGCATGGGTAATTTTAGTCTTATACAAATCATGACATACATCAAACTACTAACTGCTGAAGCATAGAAAATTCATCTCATCTCTTACTTCTCTTTCTCATTTATAGGATAGCTCATAATTAAGCTTGAAATAGCTTGGAAGTAGAGAATAAATAGATTTGCCTTGCTCATGTTGAGTTTTTCAAGAATCATTTCAATTTATGCTTTTTGAATTAAAGATAACTTTCCAGATTTTCTATTACGAGAAATTTTCATGGCAACCTGATCCCAAGTCCTTAATTGTAAAAGACTTACTAAGCTCTTTCTTCATATTATCAATATTGCTCAATAATCAACATGTCATCCATATAAAGCAAACGAATAATAAAATCATTATCACCAAACTTCATAGCAATGGTCAAACATAATCTTGCTTAAACTATAATTTTTCATAAAGGAGTCAAACTTTTTATACCATTGTCTTTGTGCCTGTTTTAACCCATACAAACTTTTTTTCAACTTGCACCCTAGTTCTTTTTTACTTTCGACATTGAAGCCTTCAGGTCGCTCCATGTATATTTCCTCCTCTAAGTCACCGTGCAAGAAAGTTGTCTTTACATCAAGCTATTCAATTTCTAAATTCAAGCTAGCTACTAATCTCAGAACAACTTGGATAGAAGACATCTTTACCATATGAGAAAATATTTTTTCAAAATCAACACCTTTCTTCAGTGAGTTATTTTCAGTCTTCAACCTGTAAACCCATTTGTCCTTTAGTATGTTCTTTCCCTTAGAAAGCCTAACTAAGTATGGTTTTTATTCAAAGATTTCATTTTCTCTTATATACCTTTAACCTAGTCACTTTTATATTAGTGAGACATGTCTTCTTCAAAATATTTTGGCTCCCCTATATCTGTAAGCATCATATACTCATGTGAGCATATCTAGTGAAAGGTCATTTTCTAGTAGATTTTCTTAATTTTGGCTCAACTAGTGGTGCAAGTTGTTATAAAGGTACTTGTTCAACTGGTTATGTTGGACTATTGTTATTATCCTTTTCAACTCCCATATGATCATCATTAACTACTGGTGGCGAAATTAAAGTTGGAATATTAGGAACCTCGAGATATGACTGAGATTCATCACTCTTCTCTTCATCACAAATTATTTGAACTTCAAGAAACATAACATCTTTACTTTTGATCAATTTTCTTGCTACTGGATCTCATAACTTTGTACCCAAATTCTTCATGTCTATAACCTAAAAAAATATATTCCTTGGTTATCAACAGGCTTCAATCTCTCATATTTAGAGATGTAAACATATACTCTACAATTAAGCACTCTCAAGTGTTTATAAGAAGCATCTTTTTCAGTCTAAACTCTCCATTTAATGGAGCTGAAGGAGAAATGTTAATCAAATTAACTGCAATATGTATAGCTTATGTCCAGAAAAATTTAAGAAGCTTGGAATCAGAAAGCATACACCTGATCATTTCTTTAATTATTTTGTTCATCATTTCTGCAACACCATTTTGCTGAGGAGTTTTTGGTACATTCTTCTCAAGTTTGACTCTATGTGATTTGCAATACTACTCATATAGTCCTATGTACTTACTACTATTGTCTGCCTCAACATTTTTTAATTTCCTTTTTGTCCCTCTTTTAACATAAGTATGGAAAAACTTAAACATACACCTAATTTGTAGATTTCAAAGCAAAAAGCCACATTTTTCTAGAACAATTATCAATAAAGGTTAAAAAATAAAGTGCACCTTGTATTAATCTATTTTGCATCATGTAAACATCAATGTGAATCAAATCAAGGATATACGACTTTCTAAATGGAGAAGTTTTTTTTTAAAAGCTTCTTTATGTGTCTTTCCAATTAAGTAACGAATACAAGTCTTGAGGAACATACTTGTGGAGCTGAGTAGAAGTCCTTTTTTTACAAGAGTTTACAGTCATTTTTTACTAATGTGATCAAGCCTTTTATACCATGTCTCAATGTTAGAATCTTTTATAGCCACATTTGTATCTTCTTTCTTGAACTTGACTTTTATCGTATATAAAATGTTTACTTTCTTTTTCTTATCTATCACTAAAGAGCCTTTGGTAAGCTTCTATTTTCTTGCACCAAATTGGTTAGTATAACTACCATCATCAAGTTTTTCTGTGGAGATCAAATTATGTCGAATATCTAGTACATGCTTGACATCTTTAAGCACCAACTTATAACTCACACTGGTGTCCAAGCAAATATTTTTTATTCCTATAATCTTGGATGCCCTCTCATTTCTCATCCAAAATTGCCATAATCACCTTAGCATAGGATGTGAAGTAACCACGATATGCAATAACATAAAACGAAGCGCTCGAATTATTCACCCAATCACTAGTATAATAAATGAAATTTACAGAGCTCTCATAATAAATGATACACATATCACTATCAACTATAGTTGCAGTGTTCTCTTTGTCATTTTTTGAGCATCGCCATTTTCTTTCACCTATTATCTTTTGTACAATCTACACTCCCTTTTTATATAACCCATTTTCTAACAATGAAAACACTTGATATTTCTCCTTTGGGACTTAAATCTTTCTCTAGAGTTATCATTATACTGCTGACGGAAATTTCTACGTTGACTTCTCCTTCACCTTTCCTGCTTTTCTACATCTGACTCGGAGGGAACCACTTTAATGCTTTTTCTTCTAGATTTTTTATTCCACCACCTATTTATAACTATATCCAAGATTAATTTCCCATCGGCTCTAAATTATTTACTAACGCCTCTAATATCTCCCAACTGTCAGGCAAAGAAGTAAACAATAACAAATCTTGTAGTTTATCATTTAGAATAATCTTCATAGTAGTCAACTAATCAACTAAGCCTTGAAACTCACTAGTGTGTTTAGTTATACTACGCCTCTCCTTATATTTCAAGTTAACAAGCTTTTTCATTAGATTGACTTTATTCTGCGCTATCAGCTGCTCATTTTTTATTTTTTATTTTCTCTAAAGAACATCAACCATGGATTCCTTTGCAACATGATGGTACACAGTTTAATCAATCTATGACCTTATAATACCCATTATCTTTTGTTTGAGCTCATTTCTTATTTTCTAAATCAGCGGGTGTAGCTTTTTCACCTTCAATGGGTTCATGTAAGTCTTCATATAGAGTAGATCCTCCATTCTAAACTTCCAAGTACCATAACTCTATGACTTCAATTTAATCATGCATGCTGAAAACTCTCTTTCATCTTTACAAATGGGATCACGCTTAACATGTGTCGATGAAGATTAAACGATTCATATTCATTATCTAAACATTTATACTTTTGTATTTCAAATTTTTTTATTTTGTTGGTGATTTAGAAAATATTTCATTAATTAATTAAAAATAAAATTATATCCATGAACTTATTATATTTTACTTGTAAATTATTAAAAAAGTAATTTGTGTACTAAATTAAGCTAATGGTGAAGATTAAAACATTAAAATCTAAGATTGCACAGCAACCCTATTATTAATATTGTAAAAATTTATACAATTTCATAGAAAAATCCTCATTTTCTTGTAAGAACGTGAACACTTTTGCATGTGATAGATTGGATTGCGTTATATAAACGATTGTGGGTAGCTTTTTCAAAGGGAGCTTCAGATGTTTGGGCCGTAGGGCTTACAGCATCTTGGGTTTCATTGAGTGCACACTCAGAATGATGGTTACAAAAGCTAATACTTGGTATTTCAGCTGTACAATAAAGTTTGACGAGAATATGCTGAGAATCTTGCGTATATGCCCCCCCAACATAAGATAAAATAATATTACGTGTCATCTTGTTATGTTGTGGTTTTTTTTTTACGCAAACACTCACTGAATAGTTACAGCCCAACAAAACCCCCCACTTTTCTTTTTAGGAAGGAAGATTATGAAATGCTGCCGTCGTATTGCATGTGCATCAAAAATGAAGAAAAAAAAAGAGCTTGAGAAAAGCCCTAAATGGCCAATTACCAAAAGGAACGGTTGGAATTTCAGAGGGAAAGAAAAAGTTAAAACGGGCTCCTTGTAATTCTCAAACTAGCAATCCGAATACATAGACCATTATATTGATATAATAAGTTAAGCTTGCTACATTAATTAACCTTATGGTTAAATCCCAAAGGCTTTCTATAGATGCGATAATTTATTATTGCCCAAGGGGTTCATAATCCTAGATGGTTGCAAGTTGCAACATGCATGGTGTCATTGATATCAAATAAATGAATTTTTATATCACGGACAGGTCACACACAATCGAACTGCGCACGCAACACCTGTTAATTGTTTCAGCAGCGTTGACCCTTAAAACTCCACCACATCTACAATTTGACATCCGCAAAATCAGTGATTCAATTAAAAAAAGAGTCTCTCTCAATTACATGCACGTACCTTACAACCCTCTCACATAAATAATATTTATTTACTATTCATGTAAGAGGGTTGTAAGGTATATACATGTAACTTAGCATTAGCCTTAAAAAAAAACATACCAACCTGCAGACACGGTAAATAATAATGATCACGGTAGAACCTTTTTTTTTTTGTTCAAATCATACTCTCTAATAATAAGTAGCGGCAATCTGAGACACCTCCCATTATCCAAACCCAACTGATGATTTATTTATTTAATTCACCGGCCGCTTCTAATGCCGTTCAGTTTGGCTTTGCGCCCGCATTAAATATTAATTAAAAGGACAAAAAACAAGGGCGAGCGCGGTACGCGACTACTCGTGTTAGCATATGTATACGAAGATAAAAGTATGATTAGAAAATGAATGGATGTTAGTATTCCGACTCTGAGCTGGATGCCCTTATGCAATGCCCTTTCGACCTCTCCAAAAGCCCACTCTTCTTCAGTCTTAATTGACTGAGAATAAGTGCCCACACTTGAGCAGCTCGACGGTCTTGTTTATTCTCCTGTCTTGAGTTGTTATTATAGATAGATATACGGGACAGAAATTGAGGTGCTACTTGCTAGCTGAGCTGCATCCAAGAAATGAGCACACAATTCAGGGCCAGTTATTATCAGCATAATGGCTCTTCAATAACAACAGCCCCATCACTGCATTCATGTTCTTCTTTCATTATATCAAAACTCCCTGACCACCCTTTGAGTGGAAACAAGAGATCATTACTTTTAGGCACATCTCTTAGTTTCAATTCTAATAAGGAGACGACTAGTGTGATAAGAAGAAGAAAAAGAAAGAATTTTGAACATGGAATCGTGGCATCATCAAGTAACGTGGCTACACCTATCTGGGAAAGTTGGAAGCCGCAAAAGGGTTCTTCTAATCCTTCCCTCAGCGACATCCTTTGGCCTTCTGCAGGTAATTTAAGTGTGCTCGAGTTTCTCTCTCTCTCTATATAGACAGTTTAATCTAACAAAGCCTAAATGCTTGCAAGATTAGTGCTAATTAATTTGTTAATGAACAGGAGCGTTTGCGGCAATGGCTATATTGGGAAAGATGGATCAAATATTGGCTCCCAAAGGATTTTCAATCACGATTGCACCATTAGGAGCTGTTTGCGCAGTGCTTTTTGCTACCCCATCCACGCCTGCTGCTCGAGTAATCTCCTTTAATTCTTTCTGTCTTTATATACATATTATATGTCAATTGTCAACTCTTTTAAATTATGAATTCCACTTGCTATTTTGCAAATGCCGGCGATTTTTTTCTTTTTTTTTTTGCCGGGGAGGGGGGGGGGGGGGATTGGGTTGGATGTGGTGTATTATCCTTTTTTGGGTAACGTATAGCAGCAATTAGCACACTTAACACTACCTCCTCTGTTCTGGATGATATGTCATACTAATACTTAATACACCCTACGACGTATCACAGGCTGTAGTATGACATCTACACGTGTTATCAATCTCTCGCTTATTTCTAAGTACGAGAACAAGAAGAGACGATGACACTTTCATTCCTCTTCAAATTTGTTTCTATTATCTGGGTCTTTCATAAGTTTTTGTGCACCGTCCCGTTCCTTGTGTTAAGACAATCAGGAAGAAAAATTATTGAAAAAGATTAAATTTTTCGACCTTTAAATTTTGTTTCTTTAATTTCTTTAACAAGTCATTCATATTCTTATGGTAAAGGTACAACCAACCCATTATTACAAATTCAATTTGAGTGGCTAGCCAAACAAGGAGGCTGAAAAGCCACTCGGCCGAGCCCTTAAAGTCATACCAAATTAATTATCTAAGACTTCGACAAATTAAAAGTAATTAATATTTTTCCAAATTTCACATTTTTTCTTTGATAATATATGTATTTGTTACTAATTTAACATCAATCAATAGATAGACTATTAAAATTTATCAAAGATCTAAGAGGTAAAAATAATTTCTAAGAGAGATCGAAGTGTCATTCTCTCGTGCAAGTATTGCAATTTTGGTAGTTTGAGTTATTTCATAATATAATTTTCACAGTTTTGAAAGGCCTTATACTATTTGGGTTTTTAAGGCCTTTTTTGTTTTTTTGGCGATTGTCAAAGTGTTGATAGATGCTTGCTGTTGATAGCCACCTTTGCCTTTTGAAGACATCCGAAGGTTTTATACAATTGTTTATTTAAAAAAAAGGAAAAAAATGAACTCCAAAAATAATACCCAAACCGAACCCTCCACCTCTTATTCGTAGTGCTTTGCTAGATAGTCATAAACTGGCTTCTATTTCACTGCAGTTTTACCTTTGAAAGCCTAAGTCAAGGAAGTCTACCACACTATTACATTTTGATCAGTTGCTTCATATTTAGTCTAATTAGACTCTCCTTAATTTATAGCAAATGCGGTTTAACTTAATTTAATTGTACAAGAGCTTAAGCTTTTGGTAAACAAAATCGTTGATCGAATTTGATATGGCATTATATTAATAGCTAGTAATTCCTATTCTGTGTATGAAAATTTAAAGCACCTTATTCTCATATAGTTACAGGGCCTTAATCCTTTATAGAGGAATATTAGGACTGAAAACCTTTGCACTGAACATGGAGAGACTTTGAAAAGTTTTTGGATTATTTGGCTCCTTGCTGTCCCATTTTACATTATAATGTTCTTCTCTTGAGATTAAGTGATTATCATACATTCTAAACTAATCACTTACTCTCGCAATATTGCAGAAATACAATGTGTTCATGTCTCAGATTGGTTGTGCAGCCATAGGTGTCTTGGCATTCTCAATATTTGGACCAGGTTGGCTAGCTAGGAGTGCAGGTCTTGCAGCTTCAATTGCATTCATGATCTATGCTCGTGCTCCGCATCCACCAGGTTGTATCCAATCATAGCTTTTATCGCATGTACATCCTTTTTCTCTTATTAGTCACTATTTGCCTTGACATAAGTTAACCTAGCTTCATTTGTCATGTATTAATACGCACGTGATATAATTGCAATTGCAGCTGCAAGTTTGCCAATTCTATTCATTGATGGGGTTAAGCTGCATAGCTTGAATTTTTGGTACGCTTTGTTTCCTGGTGCTGCTGGTTGCATCATCCTCTGTTTGATTGTAAGTTGAAAGAAGTTATCCTGTTGAAGCCATATCAATCTTCTTATTTCCATTTTCAAACTTCTGTTTTGTATGCACATGCATATATTTTAGTTTTTAGACATCATTATTTTAGAAGATTAATGTAGGTTATTCAATTTGCACTGCTGCAGCAAGAGATTGTGTGTTACTTGAAGGACAATGTCAAATTTTGATCTTCAAATTGACATCAAGGACACGCGGCCCATCCTTTGAACTGGTTGCTTACTTTAGGACGAGTGTGTACTGTGTACCTTATTGCAGCATTATTTTATTTATGGTCACTCCCCAAGTAAGCAAAACAGTTGATCTTTTTATCCAAGATCATGAAGGCTTATGTTCATGTAGTTGGAAAGGAAAGCTTGGCAAGGGAGACCCTCAGAATTCTCCTCACGATTAATGTAAGTTGTACGAAGATTGAAGGATCTGGAATCAAGGAGGAGTTGAGATCATAAGTGAGTTATTTTCCGATTGTTTTCAGGAAAAATGTCAAGGATTGGTTGTCTGTTGAAGGACTCAAGACATGGTACTTTTAATTTCAATACCTGATTGAAACGATACACAACGGTTGTCCGTGAAGTTTCTTTTGTATACTAGTATGAAATCAAATTTTTTTCAAAAAAAAAAAAAAATGGGACCAATTTCTAGTTGATCTAGCGATTATGATTCTTTCTTACAAAAAGAACCTCATTTGCTAGACAAGCGAGTGGCTTAATCCTCAGTTACGATGTTAAGACGACATTAATCCTATTGCCATAGGTCAATGGAGCATGAATCGACTGTAGAGTGCAGTGAGAAAATAAGGGTAATTTTTAAAAATCTCCCCTGAGGTTTGGGCTTGTTGCAAGTAGATGGCGAGAATTTATTTATTTGTAAAAAATCTCCTACCATCAGTTAACTTTAACATTGATCGTTAGTTGACTATGCAAAGATAATATTACCCTTAACAACAGTTTGTAGACAGAAATAACTAAAAAAAAAATTAAAATTGTTGGTTTACCCTCTTTAAATTATTGATATTTTCTTAAAGTTCCTACAAGAAAGATAAGATTAAAAATTTGAAAAATTCTCTTTAAATTATTGATATTTTCTTAAAGCTCCTACAAAAAAGATAAAATTAAAAACTTGAAAAGGAAATAGTTATAATCTTTACCTATGATAGTGTAAATCTTTGGAATTGACAAGGATAAAATTGTCAAAAAATAGGGTTTGTGCTTTCGCGCCAACAATTTTATTTTATTTTTTAGTTATTTTCGTCTACAAACTGTTGTTAAGGGTAATATTGTCTTTGCACAGTCAACTAACGGTCAATGTTAAAGTTAACTGACGGTAGAGAGTTTTTTACAAATAAATAAATTTTCGCCATCTACTTACAACAAGTCCAAACCTCAGGAGAGGTTTTTAAAACTTACCCGAGAAAATAATCAAATCAACTCGAATATCATGATGACATGTTGAATGTTGATGATTCATTTGCTCTGGATTTTGAGTTATGAGCCTTGTAGACTTGCGGTGCGAATCTTATCTTTTGTTTGTTAACCCGATAAAATATAGTAGATTAAAAATTCAAATTTAATCTAAATTAAAAATTCCTGGCTATAAACTTATTATAAATTAGCTATAGAATTTAACATTGCCATCGTATTACAATAGATAAATGGTTGGAACTTGAAGTTTCTATCTATTTTAAATTGAAAGGTCAAGTCCTAATAGCCTCTGCTTCGACGCTTATATGCCATGTGTACAAGCTATGATGCTCTAATAGCTTTAATAAGCTTCATCACATATGACTCTCCATTAATCTAATGATTTTACAGAATTTACACCTCCATAAGCTTCATTTACTAAATCCTTGTAATTCTTGTTACTAGTTCAAAGAGCACCTAAACATCCACGTTTTTACTAGAGACATTGAAAGAAGTTAAGCGTTCCACTAATGGTCATTGGGTTATATTGTTGGGCTGGCTCCTTCAATATTATCACGGCCATCAGTTTGAATCATATATTTTTCTCCTTTTTCTTTTCGTAAAAATACGAAATATAACTAGGTGTATATATATATACACACACACATACGTACATACACATGTATCATATACATATACATATAGTCAGAAATCTTTGATTGAAAATATAATATATGTATATGTATAAGGACATCCTTATTTTAACAAAATAAAGATACCACTAAAATATAAATATAAATAAATTTCAATGTATGAAACACTGTATTTTTTTGTTGTTAATATATTAAAATATGTGTTTGTTTAGTCTGTTAATGATATTCTGACTTTATAAAAAATGAGTATATCCATATTTATACACCAAATACTTAGTAGATTTTATATTATAATATATATGTAAAGTGTAATAATTTGAAAAAAAATAAATAAAATCCATACCCTCTCGTTGTTCAAAAAAGAAAAAAAGAAAAAAAGAAAAGGAAAGAGTAGGCCATTAAAAGCCGAAAAGAATGTCGCCACTCCACTTGAAACACTACCACACACCAACTAGCTCAGTGCATGTCAGTATATTAATATGTCCCGAGTAAAATTCAAATATTTTATTGTTCTATGGTGTATACGTTAATTATGTATTAGAAAAATATTCACGTTAAAGAAATTAACAAGGGTGTGTTTGGCATATGACTCGTTATATTAAACTGTACTTGAAATATTATATTATATTGTATTTTATTAGGGTGTAATAATTTTAGTATACTAACATATTGCAAGACATACTGTATTATATATTTGAATGTTTTATATTATTATTTATATTATAATAATATTATTTTAATTTAAAAAATAAATTAATACTGACAACCACTAACGATATCACCAGCCACTGGGGGGGAAATTATAAACATTATCTATTTAAGTCATATTCAGTATCATTTCTCGGGATTAGGTTACGGTGCAATTGTGGTACCGTGCCACAGTTGCATCCAGCCGTTAGATGCACTTAGATTGGTGAGATCCACTAGCATCCAACAGCTAGATACAACTGTGGCACGGTACCACAGTTGCACCATAAGTTTCTCCCATTTCTCGTCTCTAACTCTTCATAATGGTACCAATATCTTCGACAATGAAGCTTCTATTCGCTATATATTTTTGGTCAAATTTTAGATTTCAAACATATGACTAAAAATCTGCAGTGAATGGAAGCTTTGTCGCCAGAGATATTGGTACCATTGTGTAGAGCTCATGACAGAAATTTTGAAAATAATAAACTAGACGTCAACTGATATCGAAAAATATTGACAGTGACGGTAGTAGATAGCCGTCTATGGTGATCCCTACCATTGGTGCCTGACTAGAAGCGCTGTAGGTGAAGACTTAGTGAAAATAATTATTAAATACTAGTTAATTAATTACAAGAAATGAATTTATTATGATATTATTAATTAGATAAAATAATAAAAGAAATAAAGAAAATGACCAAATTCGCTTAAATCAAAGGGGTAAATGGGTCTGATTAATCAAGTAATTCTAGTACAAATAACAGTGCTCAAGTTTGGTGCAGAGATATCTTAATGTAATTAAATACAAAATAGATAGTACAAATTAGACTAAACTAGCCTACCAAACATGCCCTAAAGTTCCGTTCAAAGGTAGTAATAATAATAATAAGGGTGATGATATCTCCACCCCATAATTTTTGTAAACCCACCTTATTTTTTTAAAATAATTACAGAAAATGGAGATTATTTTTTAAAAAATTCAAGTAAAAATTAAATTTAGAGAATTAATTATCTTAATTTACTTTTTTGTGACTGAGATTTTTTTATTACATTTGATTATAAATATTGTTTTTGCATAAATTTAAATTAACTATTTTATGCTTATAAGGTAAAACTACCAAGAATTTACTTTAATTTTAATATTTTTCTAATTTTATACCAAATTCATTGTTTCTAACACTATTTTATTATTATGTTTACTAAACTTTAATTAAAATAACATAGTGTCTTTATGACACAATAGTCATGTAAATTATTGGACTGTCAAATTTATGTCATTTACACATAAGAATAGTGAAAATAATAATTAGATCTATTTAAAAATATTAGATTATATGTCACAAAATTAAATACCTAAATTATTGGATACAACTCATGTTTATTAGAGCAATTTTGTTGTTTTATATCATAATAGTAAATTAGTAAAATGAAACTTATATTAAATTTTATGATTAAAAATAGTTAAAAAAATTTAAAAATAATAAAAGATATAGTTGATTAACTATATAAATATTTTATTAATTTATATCTTTTAAAAATATTATGATTTCATTACAATTATTTTTCAGAAATGGGTGCATTTATAAAAGTAATGGCTCCATCCAATAATAATAATAAGGGTCCGCTTAAATTACATTCAAGGTAACTTACGGTCAGCCTTTGAAATTTCATCTAGCTCCCTATGCTCTATGTTATTTATCTTTTATTCATGAATATTATAAACTTTTCAATTGTAAAATTCAGTTTAACCCCTTATACTTAATTTTATTTTATTAAAACCCTAGAGTATGAATTCGCCCCTATAATTTTAAATTCTCAAATTAACCTCCATTTAATTAAAAAATATAATTATTGTTAAATGAATTATAATAATAATTATTATTTTATTATAATCATAAATATAATTATATTTTTTAAATAGATTATTGTTATTATTAATAACAAGAATAAAAAGCATTATAATTAATTAATCTATTAACAATAATTAATAATAATTTTTTATGAAATTGTTAATAATAATAATTAATTATCATTATTATTAATAATTAATTTTTGAATAATAATAATAACAATAACAATAATTAAAATATAAAATAATAATTATGATAAAAATTAATTAAGGATTTTATAGCAATTGGTTACAATTTAACTCATTCTGATTTTGATTCTAAAACAAAATAAATAAATAAATGGTAATACAGCTCATTCTAATTACGATTTCTTCAGTTCAAGTAAATAAATTATAATGTTATTTTGTCTATTTTTTTTATTTTTCTCTGAAACACTTTCTAAAGAAAGAGAGGGAGAGAGAGTGTGTGTGTGTGTGTAGATTTTTTTAACTTTTGAAAATAATCACATTTTGTAAAATCTTACGATAGAATAAGATGTAGATCAATTTTAACTCGATGAAAATATATTGGCTATTAAAAAAAAGTAAATTAAAAATAAATATTTGAGAAAATATATTATTAAATGAATAATAATAATAATTTTAATTTATTTACTTAAACTGAAGAAATCGTAATTAGAATGAGTTGTATTACCATTTATGTGTTTCTTTTGTCTTCGAATCAAAATCAGAATGAGTTAAATTGTAAACCAATTTTTATAAAATCCTTAATTAATTTTTATCATAATTATTATTTTGCATTTTAATTATTATTATTGTTATTATTATTCAAAAATTAATTATTAATGATAATTATCATTAATTATTATTATTAAAAATTTAATAAAAAATTATTATTAAATTGTTAATAGATTAATTAATTATAATGCTTTTTATTATTGTTATTAATAATAAAAATAATCTATTTAAAAATATAATTATATTTATGATTATAATAAAATAATAATAATTATTATTATAAATCATTTAACAATAATTGTATTTTTTAATTAAATGGAGATTAATTTGAGAATTTAAAATTATAGGGGCAAATTCATACTACAGGGTTTCAATAAAATAAAATTGAGTATAAAGGGTTAAATGAAATTTTATAATTTAAAAAGTTTATAATATTTATAAATAAAATATAAATAATATAGAGGATAGAGGGCTAAATAAAATTTCAGAGACTGATCGTAAGTTACATTAAATATAATTTAGGTGGATCCTAATAATAATAATAATAAGAATAATAAAGTTATGCTAGTAAAAAGGAAGCTATATGCGGGAATACCCTAGTTTCGCACTTATAAATCTGTGACGCTGCTTAGACATCAACATCTGATAGGCACGTGTACAGTGGGCCCCAGTGAAAGGTGCACCACGTGTGACATCAGCTTTGATGGAAAACATGGACATATCCGCGCTGTCACTGTCAAGTACCCTTCTGTCCTCCAAATCTGGGCCCACAACTCACCGATGCTTATCTGTATCTCTCTTGCAAGAGAACAAACTTTATCAAAAAAATATAAAATATTTATAACAATGTGGGTCCTATACTTTTTGACCTGATCAATCAACCTATCGTATCACGGATCAGCAGCCACGTTGCGTTAGATGTCCACGTCGGTGGGGCCTGGCTACAGAAATAGATTCTATGGAGGTGCTTGGTGGGACGCTGTCTTGATTGTGATGTTTGTTTGACGAGAATAGGCTTCAGATGGATTTTAGAATCACAGTCGTACACGTGTATGGCATCTGTTGAAACCCCATGTGTGTGGGTTTGGGTGGTCGGTAGGAAATCTGAAAAGTAGCCTCGTCCTTCGAGAAGAACGGACATGTGGCGGTGTGTGATTGGCAAATATGCCGTAAAGGGCAAGTCGAGAAATCCTGACATCAGTTAATTTAACTTACATGGGATGATCCTTTCAAAAAAAAAAAAAGAAAAAGAAAAGATGAATTCAAACAGTTTTCAGTGTTGTATTTGATAAGCGGAATATGTTATTAGTAAGCAAGCAATAATTTTGCTTTTAAAATTCACTAGTCATTTGCATTGCTTGCAATTTTTCAATTTGACGAAGAAAAATTAGAAGAAACTTGTGGCCAAGTATCGTTGAAAACTCTATACACATATCATCATTGCGGGTTGAAAGAGAGATCACACCAGATGTTATGTAATGGAGACGTTTGCACGACGCTGCCGTATGAAAATTTGATTTAAACCAAAAAAAAAAAAAAAGAGCCTAAAGAACCGCTGAAGTGGCTATAGATTCTTTTTCGATTGCTTAATTTCTAACTTTTACTGTCAATTTATCAAAAAACTGCCTGGCAGTTGCCCCATTTATGGGTAAGATCAAAGTTTTTTTTTTTTTTTTTTTTGTAAAACAGATTGAGAACATCACCATCAATATGGACCATCCTGTGGATGAGGCTGTCTTCCAAATTTTGTTGAATGGGACCCCAGAGTGACGTTCATTTGATGTGATCGAAATAATCAATCATTAATTTGGATTGGAATTTTCCCACGGAGCATTGGCTAACATGGAACTGCGCCTACTCGATCTGAAGCTCAAAGCTTCCTTCTTGTCGATTCTTTAAAGAAAAGAGATTGATTTTGAATTAATACGTTCCCTAAACAATATGATTTGCTCATTAACATCAAGCCTCTCTTGGAAGTCTTTTCTGTAGGCTTCAAAGAGCGTAGTGATTAGTGAATTATATACTAGCAACAGCAGCCACTATTGTTAAAGATATGTGATCTGGTTCCAACTCTTCACTAATTTTGCCTTCACATTTCATTTTCACTAATCCTCACGAAAAGAACCTAGTTTTTGAGATTACGATTATGCACCCTCCGTCAATTGCACACTAAAATGATATTAATTAATCAACGTAACATGAAGTAATGGTGATGTAAAAAAATTAAACCCTGCAATGACTTGCATTCAGACCAGAGCTTTGCGCAGCACAGGGACTAGAATTATGTATCCAAATAATTTTTTTTTTCAAATAAAAGATATTATTTAATTACATTCTGAACAAGAAGTTCCATTCAACACTCAAGAAACTCCTACAAGAACAAAAATTACAGACGGGGCAAAGCCACCATTTTTCTCTTTCAACAGCAATCAAAATCCACCACCAATTTTGCATTAGGGTGCCATTGATTGAATTTATTTCTTATTCCTAACTTACAATTCTAACATGCTTTTTAAAAAAACAAAGAAAGACACAGGCAAGATAAACTTATATACCAAGGATTCATGATCAGAAGGACCATGACCAAAAGGCGTGATCTTCAATGGGGAATCCGAAGTTACAGGAATTCGTGGGCGGGTCCGAGTATTCAGTTTCTTCAAGCTTTGGGAAGACGTATGGAGGCAACAGGACATTCTTGCTCAAGCTATCATCTTCATCTTGTGATAAATCGGACTGTTCAGGTTCAAACACATAAGATGAATCACAAGTTTCTAGGAGTGAAGAGTGAACCCCATCCGTGTAATTTGGGCTATCCGAATCAAATATATCACTTTTGGCTGAACTTATATCTTCTTGCTTACAAGCCACAACTGAGGCTTTGCATACTTCACCCTCTGAGGCAGCAGAATCAGCAACAGGTTCTGAAATTTGTGGTGGTTCTTGTGACAATGTCTTGTTTACTACAGGCAATTCTGTGTTTTTACCCTCTTTCTCTTTGACCTGCAGCTTGTCTGTGAGCGTAAGAACCTGAACAAAACACACAAGCACAATCAAAATTCAACGCAGTTCTGTTTAAACGTTTATATGGGGTTGTGAAACTACACCCATGAAACATCAATTCATATCTCGTATTATTAGTCAAAATTCGGGTGACTATGGTTCAATGAGGCCCAGGAGGCAAAATCAGAGCAATTTAGCCACAACAAATTCAGCGAAATCTGAGAGACAAAATTTACCTCAGCTTTTAGCTTTTCTTTCTCCTTGAAGAGATTGTCATAATCGGCCTTAAGGCTATTATAGCTGTTTTGCAATACATCGTAATCCTTCTCGAGCTGTTTAGTCTTCCAACGAGCCCGGCGGTTTTGGAACCAAATCGCAACCTGTCTAGGCTGCAAGCCAAGGTCTTTTGCCAGTTGAATTTTCCTTTCGGGTTCAAGCTTGTTCTCTACCTCGAAGCTTTTTTCAAGAAACTGGACTTGATCAACCGTGAGCCGTCTTTTCTTTTCAGGTTGATGAAAGTACTCATCCAAGTCCTCATCCCCATTTTCATCACGATCAAATGGGCGGAAAAATGGCCTGTTATTGGATCCATTTGCTAAGTGCACATCTTCAAAGCTCACCATGGATCTTGGTCCTGAATTTATTAAAGACGTCATTAAAATTCAGAAGCCTTTACGTTTAAACACATCATATTTTTCCCATTCAATAAAGGTATGCAATGTTCCTATAACAGAGTTGCCAATAATCATAGAAATCGGTAGTAAAGAGGCAATCATATCTTCCGAAAGTCACATAAAAATTTTGACTTTCACAGAGCACTCATTAGGAAACAGCTTTCCATCTAAACAAGCAAACAATCAGGTGTAAACTTTCATATTTTTCTGTACTAATAAGAATCCAATTTTCTGCAAAGAAAAATGAAACACATAAAAGGATCTACCTAGTACGAAGTACACACATAAAAGAAAGCACACAAATCCAGACAAAGCAGAAGCGGGGGGAGGAAAAAAAAAATTACCAAGAAAAGGAGAAGGAGAAGGGCCAGAGAGGAACGAAGCATCAAGATTCTGAGAGTTAGAGCAAGAACCCTTTTGGCTTTGAATCAGAAAGGACAGACTTGAAGTACCACCACCACTAGAACTATTTTGATTATACATCCTCCCACCCGCCATTTAACTTAAAACTAATATTCTTAATCTTTTAAGCAGCCATCGCTAAAGATGATGCGATGATTCAACAGTCGAGAAGAAATTTAATTTAAGACTTATGACGAAAGAAGCTGGTGATTATGATCTCGGTTATGTGAGATGTGTGGGAGCAGCGGCTGCTCATACCCATCACTCAGAATATAAGGATTTGAAAGAGTGTTTCGTGAGAGGTTTCAGGAGAAGTGTGAAGTTTGAAGTTTGGAGAAGCAAAGCGGACAAGAAGAAGAGGAAGAGGAAGTGGAAGTGGATATGAAGAGAGTTTATTCCCCTATTTTTTCCCCCTTTTTTCCCTTTGAGACCAACGAGCTTGCTGGCTTATATTAAGTGCAGCATAAGTGCACGTAAGCTAAGATCTAGTTTACTTTAATGCCCTTTCTTGCCTTGTGACAGAGAGTTGAAATTCTCTCGAGGGTAGAAACTCATGTTTCAAATTAGGATAATAACATATGGGTCCTAAATTCTTCATCATTTCTTGCAAAATTTGTAACAAAGTTTTTCTATCAACAAAAAAAATTATAATAAAATTTTATCTATTTTAGCTTGAAATACCTGAGGCACATTTTTAAACTAAATGACACGACTAATCATTCAAAGTATCCTTCTATATAAGATGGATAGTTTGTTTTATTATAATAGCTATTATGCCAGTTAAAATTTAAAGAAATATTGGGTATAATGATATTTATTGTATAAACCTTGACTGTAAGAAAAAGATTAATAGTGTGAATTATTATTATTATTATTATATTTACCAAGAGGGTAATTAAGTTGCAGATTGTTTGGTAAACATCGAAGTTGCATGCTCATTATATATTTAGTAGGATACTCCATGTGTCCTTATTTATAAATTTTTTAATAAAGATTTTTAAAAATTTCCCACTTTGTTGTTTTGTAATTGAACATTATTCTTTCTCTTCTTTTCCTGTTTAATAAAATTTCTTATTTTTAATTGAAAAATCAGATATGGGTAAATATAAAGAATAAATATATAATGGATGAGGATGTAAGAGCACCTTTTTTTATTTTCTAAAATTCAATATTACTATATTTTTTTCAATAGAGGTCACTCTACTACTTTACTAAACTAGATTCTTATTTGAGAAAACATAAAAATTAAAGGATGTCAATTTAATTAGACTAATTATAACATTTTATTTTCTCATATTTAAGATAGATAAATATGATTCTAATAAATTTGGTCTAATCAAATATCCATATATTCATTTCACTAAAAATTGGATTAAGCTATCGATTTCAAACCTATAAAACTCAATTTCCTTGGTCATTTAAAAGCCGTTAATCACTATATTAATAAATACGCAATGGGTCCAAATATCCAATGCTTGCGTTCGATTTTCTAACCAGCAGGGGGTACAAGCACATTATATCTATAACATATAACATAACACATACATATAATTTGAATATAATACTTAATTAGCATCATATCATTATTAAATTAAGGATTTGTTTATGTTAGAGTTTACTTACGGTGGAATACGAACTCAGCCACGCACGTAAAATAATAAATAATAAATAATAAATTATTTATTATTTATTACTTTACGAATGTGATCGACATTCTTACTCTACCATAAATAAACTCCCACGTAATCGTATTCTTAAATTAAAAATCCACTCCACACATGTAGCTGTGGGAGATTATCCCAATCCACTAAAGAGGGTATAAACAGGGTAAATTGGCAAATAGAAGAAAGTAAATGATGTTGGAAAATGACAACGAGGCAGGGGGTGAGCAAAACAAAAGAAACAAGTCCAATCAGTCGCTGTCTCTAGCGGTGGTGGGGAGCTCGAAATTTAAGAGCAAGTCAGGACTGAGCATGACTCATCCGCTTCCGCCTTCCGCCACTAACTTGACCAGGTCAAGTCTCCACCACTCACACGCCCTCGGTTTCCTACACGTCTTTACTTCATTGGCCCACGTCAATGTGTCGTGGGTCCTACATCCGTCTTTATGTATAAATATATATATTATTCAATTTTTGCACTAGCTGTCTTTGGATGCTCTGTACATTAGATTTGGATCTGTGCTTTCTCTCCAAACACCAATCGTCATCTGATTATTATTATATCAACAAAATTCATTTCAATTTATCATGTCATTCGTGCAATTTGGTTTTCAGATTAAACTTCTGGTAGTCACACCCAAAATCTTGAGAAAATTATGAACATAGCCTAAATTAGGGTCGGTGATTTATAAAAATTGTCCTTTTTTATCTTTAGTAGCCAAAAATACATTTTTGACTACAAGTATCCCTAAAAGAATCTGCCATCCTAGATAAAAAATTAGTAAGCTAATGACAAATAATCGATACATCAAAAGCCTATCTTATGAACTACTAGTAGACGATCTATTTTTCGATTTACCGATTGAATGTCTAGTACAACATATTATTTACTTATTTTTTTATATGTTTTTGTTATCGAAGTATAAAAAATAACGAGCTACTTTATAAATTGACCCTCATTTTGGCTATTTCCATAAATTAATGCCCTCCAAAAGATTATACAAATCCTTTAGTTCAGTTTAATTTCAGTGATATGTTTATGTAAATTGAACTCCAATCTAGGATGATTTATTTATTGTATGAATTGATCTGCAAATAGGAAAATATAAAGGTTAGATGTTGTAGGATAATAGAAATGAAAGAAAGTTGAGAGTATTTCCAAAATGTTATATTAATTTTACTATTTAAATATCTATTTACTTACTTATGTAGCAAAAAAATAGTGAAAAAATATGGTATTCTCCAAAAGCTCTTCAAATAAAAGTTAATATTATTTTAATTAAATAATTTTTTTCAAAAAAATGGTAATTAAAACATTTATCTCTCTCTCTAATAATAAATTAATTAAAGAGTGAGAAAATAACTCTACAAAATTGAAGATATATAATTATTTCTTATTTGAAGAATCTTAATTGAAATATTTTTTAAAATTTTAAATATTGATGTGACTCTTTAAATAAATAATAAAATCATATTTGAAGAATTTTTTTATGATACTTTTAAGGTTTTTGGCCCCGTTAATTTATTAATCTTCATGAAAATTGATATTTTTACAATTAATGTCAACATTTGAAAAAGATTTGGCACCATGATTACTTATAAATCCCATAATTAAATAAGATTCAGCGCTCAAGTCTATTAACACCTGTTTAATATGATTAGGACAAGAAATATTATCAATGGTTACTCAAGTTCTTGATTGTTTTCTTTTAATTCTGATTGGCCAATCCCTTTGACAATTAAAAAGCTTATAGTCAAAGTGCAGCATTACTCCATCGCATACCATCCCGTCACTGATTCGCACGCACAGAACACAGCAGCAAATAAAGGTTTTTTTTTTTCGTCTTTATTTAATATATTCATCTTTCAGCTGCCACCACCCACCAACAACAAAGATAGAAGGTGGGTTTAATTGTTGCATTCGTTTGGGGTAGCATAAAGTATATGAGCGATGATAGTTAGTTGAAAGCTTCAAGTGCAGAAACTCTTTTCAAGCATTTGTAAAGATTGAACTGTTTGTGCAGAATAAAGTAGCTTGTAAAAATCGATTGAAACAAAATTTAATGGACCACACTAGCTAGAAAGATGCATGTGTTGAGCTGATCAGTATTGTCATTGTCGTTATCGCCATATTTAGCACCTTAATTCTTTATCATCGGTTGAGCGCCAAAAGGCTCTCATAAGCACCACCCAATCGGTGTTTATGCACAGTTTTTAAACGACCATACAGCTTACACCGACCTACTCATGTCCGTTAACTTCATCTTTTAATAACGAATAACACCAATCTTATCCATCAGCTCCGCCTCATTTTTACCTTACTGCGGATGGGTATTATTATTAAAGTGAATGTTGATGTCAAAATCTAGTTGAGCTAACGATGGCAACCAAGTTACTTCATCGACACTTGAATTTATTTTGATGGGAAACTGCCACTTGCTACTCTGTTAGAATTAGAATCGCGATGATGCTTCTTTTTATCTGCAACAATAGAAAACTGTTAGGGGGTGCCGTATTTTGAAGAATAGTAATGTCACACCACTCGTGATCTAAAGTATTTTTTACTGGGTTTTCTTTTTATCAGATCTCCTATCAGCCCAAAAAAAAGGTCCATTTTTTCAGGATCTTTCCGAGTTCTTATAGACAACCGTGAATATTGCTTGTTCTTCAATGGACGGCCGTTACCAAATTGAATGCACCACTTAAATTAAGAGTTAATGTATTTGTTTCTGTATAGTTATTGAGTTGCAGTTATAACGTCCGATCATGCTTAAATGTTGTGGCGAGACGTGCTTAGACGTTACAAACGAACTCCTAAGTGGAGTTCAACAATCCGAGTACTAAACCAAGGCCTCAGGATCGAACGACCCAATTCTGGTCTCCTCACAGAGTAGTGGTCGCGCTTGCACATGTGACTAGCTAAATTTCTCCTCAATGTTTAATATTACCTTCACAACATCGATATCTAATGACTATATTTCTATACCCCAAACAGTGAACATTGGATTAAGTTTTGGAGTTTTATGTGTAAGGAAGTTTTATATCTATTTTATAGATGTAGGCTAATTATTAAACATCTAAATTAATTAAACTAAATTAATTTTGAGAAAATACTACTCACAATTACTATCTTGAGTCACTGATTACAATCATTATTCATAACATTGATCATATTATTGTTCATCCTGACCAAAATTTTTTAATTTGCTACAAATAATAAATTGCAAAAAGTAAAGCATGCAGAGGATTTTTTTTATGGTTCAGATAACAATCGTAAGTCTATGAGGTCATGACCAGAGAATAAGCGATTGTCATGCACAGAGAATAAGCATTCTCTAAGTATCCAAAGATTACAACTTATTGGAACTTTAAACAATTTCAAACTCTCTCTTACTTTTACTACTATTTGGTTGAATCTACTTAGTTGAATTAACTTAGTGAACACCACTTTCTTATCTCCAACCTCAATGTGAAATCCTTTAGTTGATCTTGAAGAGTTAATTAACTAAGGATGCGTTTGGGTGATTTAGGGTGACAAAGCTATGATGAAAAGCTAAACATGAAATATCAACGAAAAGCTACACTAAAAGCTACAAATGAACTGTCGTTATTCTGCTTCCTCTGAAATAAAGAAGGCTGCACATACTGCTCTTGACCGCTTTCTCTCGTAAATAATAATAAGCCACTATCTCGTAAGATGTCGATTCTGCAACATCTTGTAAACGCCACACAGAATGCCTTATAAATAATAAGCCCAATAACCGACTTGCCATAAGGCACCCACACTTCTCAAATTTAGGCATCCAATTAACCGTCCTCCACTCATAAGGCATGAATAATGCACGTAAATCATCCGTGCATGTTTAAAGCAATTTCCGATATATGCGTGCATCCTTCCAAATTTCAAATCTGCCTTGCTTCCAGTGTCTTCAAATGGTTTCCTATTCTAAGGTAGCGTTTGTTTTTTTATCTGAAATTTAAATAAGTCTGAATTTTTTTAAAGTCTGAATGAGTCTAAATATGAAAATCTGAATGACATATTTATTTTTCTTTTTTAAATATCTGAATATAAGTGACATCTTGTTTGTTTTTATAATATAAAACATCTTAAACTTTGTTATTTGATATTTATGTCCTTTTAAATTAAAACAAAAAAAGAGAATTAGATTTTATAGTTTAGGAAATAAGTTATTTTACAGAGATATTTTTGGAATATAATATTTACTTGTCGTTCAGACCTTTTTCCATCAGATATAAGTCACAAAAGTTTATTTTTCTATTCAGATGTAAATGTCTGAAAATCAGACATAAGTTCCAAAAAACAAATAGGCATATTTTAGAAAATATATGAAATTAATAAAATTTCAGACTTCAGATATTTAACAAACAACCTCTAAACTGTCTTGCTCTTCACATATTGATTTGTTTCCAATATAATTCCTATGAATGCCACTTTTAATCCCACATTAAAAAATAATTTACAAAATAGATACCTAAACTCTTTAGGAAAGAATCCCACTAAAATATATAAATACAATAAGGATAATTATATTGTTTCCCAAATAAGTTTGACTAACCATAAGATTCCAACATTATTTGGGATTGCTTGATCAAAAGTGATTTTAAAAACTTAAAAGTTAGTTTTAATGTTCGATACATTAGAAAATTAGATTTTCAAAAGTAAGAAATGAGTAGTTTTTCAAAATCTGATTTTGAAAATCAATTTTATATTTAGTACAATTCTATATATATCCTCGTATACATTAAAAGAGTCTAAAATTATCCTCATTAATTGAGAACTAAAATAATTAACTTTAAAGATATTATTATTATTATTGCTAATAAAAATAAATATTTTATATTATTAATTTTATATTATTATTATTATTATTCCAACTATGCTGAGATAAAAAAATTAATAATAAAAAAAATTATTTCTATTAGCAATTATTATATGTACATAATAAAAAAAATTCATATATACATGTTTCTAATTGTGTAAATAAATTTTATTTATCATCATGCCAAATTCAATTATTTACATTCTTACAACAGTTTAACAACAAGATTTTATTGAACACATACTATTATTTTTAAAACTAACGGTACTTTTAAAACTAAATTTTATCAAACGTTTAATTGATTATCTTTACAACTGATTGTTTCTAAAGCATAGCATTATCAAATTGACTCAAACACCCAAGTCTTCGCATTATGTAAAAGAAGAAAACTTATATATATTAACAACATAGAGACTATCATCGGTACTTTGTAACTTATGGTATGTTTATTTTCTGAATTGGGGAATCGAAATCCAGAGTTGAAATCATTGACAACGTTTATTTCGCAAAATAGAGTTGAGAATCAAAACCGAAATCGTGAGGCCCACCCTTATTTGGAAATGAGAATGAGAGATTGATTTCTAAGGGGAGGTGGGAATGAGTCTCTCATTTCCATGAATGACTATTTTGCTCCCCCCCCCCCCCCCCCCCCAACAAAATCAAAAAACCTATTTTGTCCTTAATTCAAAAAATTTATTATGATTAATTAATATATTATTATAATAATTGTTAATATAATTATTATAATCAATTTATTAATAATATTATTAATTAATATATTGATATAATAATAATAATAACAATAATAATAATTTTTGAATAAATAATCACTATAATTAATATAAAAAATAATAATTATGACAGTAGTTCATTAAGTACTTTTTAATAATTTATTACAATGTAACTTATTACGATTCTGATTTCAAGATAAAGTAAACACATTAATGATAATTCAATTCATTTTGCTTCTGATTTTTTCAGTTCAAGTAAACAACTTAGAGCATCACTAAAAGACTCCTTAAATACGATTTTATTATTTATTTGAAGAGCCACATCAATATTTAAAGCTCTAAAAAACACTCCAATTAAAATTCTTTAAATAAAAAATGATTCTCTCTCTTCCAATTTAGAGAGTTGCTTTCTCCCTCTTCAGTTTATATTTTATTACTTTTTACTGAAGAAAAAGACAGAAGTGTTTTAATTTATATTAACTTTTCCTTTAAAAAAATAATTATTTGATTAAAATAATATTAACTTATTTTTATTTAAAAAATCTTTTAGAGAATATCATATTTTTTCACCCTTCTATTTGCCACATAAGTAAGCAAATAAATATTTAAAGAATAAAATTTATAGAGACTTTTGAAAATGCTCTTAGTTTTTATTCCTATTCTCTATTCTAATTTCAACCTATTTCAATCCCTATCCATTTTAATTCTAACTCATTCCAATTTTCGTTTAGTAAATGCAGTAACCCACGATAATTTCTTTTTAATTGGTGGCCGTAAGATTTGTTTACTTATACTATGGTTCCTACTCTGCCCAACCTAGGCCGTACAAGTGGCCCATGGTCTAAGTCTAAAAAATCCAAACTTAAGTTTCAAATGGGTGCGAATGGTCCAGGGTCTATATATATTGGGCTTCTTTCTTGTCACTTATGTCTTTGAGACTGTCGTGTTCCACAAGTCAGTCCCTGATAAGGTATAAAAACAACACGAATATACATTGGCCTTTATATTTTTAAAGAAAATGAGAAAAAATCCAATTGACAAAAAACCGCAACTGACCCCCGCAAGAATATTGAGAAGAGGAGCAGAATCCTTATGACCTCACTTTATATGTTGAATCAAGCCTTAACCTCACAGATGAGTTTAGTCTAGAGGACGAACAAGTGTCTTACACATTTCAGGTTTTACTTTTCCAAATTTAACTGGAAAACATAACAATCTTTGTAATGGTGAACTAAACTCAATCATTTTGGTTTTGTGTAACTCACGAGAAGATTATAATATTGGGGGATTGCCACTTTTCCCCCTACAGTAATTAACATATACTATTTATCCCATTACTGTTTTTATAATGGCAAAAAATCTCCTTGATAAACATAAGTTTACAATATTACCCTTATTTTTAATTACTCTTTTATTTACATTTATTTTAAATTAAATAAATTACATGAATAGAACTAAATAAAAAATTAAGTATTAAAAATAAGAAATATATGTTTTGATATGAGTAAAAAAATTAATAATAAATTTTTTTCTTGTAATTATTTATTTTGTGAACATTTTCTTATAATAAACATTTTGTAATATTTTAAAATTAAATGTAAAAAGTATAGGTAAACTATTTTATTATTTATCTTATAATAAATTTTTATTTGTCATTCAAATTTTCTTATAATAAGTTTTTTATCATTTTATAATAACTTTCTTATATATTTATTATAAGAAAATTTTCACAAAATAAATAAGTACAAGAAAAAAATTTTATTATTAATTTTTTTCTCATATCAAAACATATATTTCTTATTTTTAATGCTTCATTTTTTATTTAGTTTCTATTCATGTGATTATTTAATTTATAATAAATGAAAATAAAAGAGTAGTTGAAAATAAGGGTAATATTGTAAACTTATGCCGTCAAGGGGGAATAAAAACAACAGGGAGAAAAATGGTATATGTTGATTATTGTAGGGGAAAAATTGGCAATCTCCCTATAATATTCTTAGAGTATTTATTCTTATCCATTTAATACTTATGTATATAATTATGATTGGTTGAAACATATATGTGGTAATGAGTGAATGAAAAATTTGTAGTGCTCTAAGAGTGCTCAAGACTTTTTTGTAATTCAATTGTCAAAATATTTAACAAACACTTTGTAGTTTGCTTGTGATAGTAAAACTAATTAATTTTATGATTTTTAATAAAAAGTACTTCTAAAAATGCTAACAATTCATTTTTCAATTAATGGTTAGTGATGTTTACCACTAAGGGTGGGCAAATGACCCAATGAGAACCAATCCAACCACCCAATGCGATCCAAAAAAATTAGGTTTGGATCGGTTTCGGATGAAGAGCCTAACCCCAATCAGGTTGGCCAAATTGGATCATGATCCTGATACCCGATCTGACTCGAAAATGTGAAGAAATCCAAGCACACACAAACACAAATTAATGATTTCAAATTGGATTACATGTTCAGGTTAAATTCGGGTTACATTTTTCCTAACTCTATTAACTCGAAACTCAATTGAGTTGATCTGAAATCGATTCGAACCCGAATTTGCCCACCCCTATTTACCAACACCAATTAGCTTTTTCCTAATAATTAGAATTTTTATTTCATATCCATTTTTGACAAAATACCAAATGGTGCCTTGAGATAAATCATCTTCTTTTTTTTTTTGGTTTGGAAAGGTCCTAAAGGTAAATCTTTTGGGCAGCCTTCTCCAGGTATTTTTCTTTCATTATCTATTATAATTGTAATGAAGTTGTAACATAGTATTAAAAATTATTACCACTTCCCCCAAAAAAGAGGAAGCCCGTGGTACACATGTTGGAGTGCAATGAGCTGTCCCCAGCATTTTAATGGGCTAAGACAAAAGACTTTGATGGTTCAAAAGCCTAAGGTAAGACTTAAATGGCCCAACCGCCCAAGTGCTGGAAAGTTGCGCATCACTTTCATACTTGCCTCGTCAAAAATGGTAATCCACTAAATATAAGTGAGGTAAATTTCCTAAAATATGCCTGCATTACCACTACTATTACTATACCCAGAAAATTTCCCAACTGTTTTAATCGTGAAACCAGGACGATATAAAAGTTCAAAAACTTCAATTGAAATACTTCTGCATCAGGTAAAGCACATTCTCATTCTCATTCTCAAAATGTAGCAGGAGGGACAAATTTTTCCTAGCCTTTGATGTTGGCCACCCTTACTCCACCACACACACACACAACCACATATAAACCATGTTTTTTTTTAATTTATTTGACCTTTTGTTTTCCTTGTGAGGAGACTTGAACAGTCTAGAGATGAATTATTAGTTTCTTGTTTTAGTAATCTCTCACTTCACATACCAATGGACCTACAGGCAAGCACATTAACTTGCCGATCTCAAGTTTTGATGGGCATCATTCAGTTTTCCAGGAGCTGACTTTATGGGCCACAAAGATCATGCAGCTGCATGCTTCTTAAATCTTAATTATAAGATGTGTAGAAATAATTAATCATTAACTTGGTAACTCTCAGCAACCCAGCAATCTCAATCAATAAGTGTGACGGCGAACGGATAGAAATCTATCACCAAATGCTCCCAATTAGTCCATGTGGGATGCTAAAAGGCGTTTCATAAGCTAGAGTTATTGCTACCACTTACTTCACAGCAAATAAACATTAGTCAAACTGGAACGAATATCAGTTATGCAATCATAGAAGCTGCATGTCTAAGTAACTTTTACATATTCATTGAATTTTCTTCCGGAAAAAATTCTAATATTCTTCTATATGAAAAGTCACTAATTAATTTCTCGGAGATCCTACAATCTGCAAGAAGGAAGAAGGAAGAAGGAAGAATCAGAATATAACCTGCTTTGAAAACAAAATCACTTTCAACTCAACTTTCAAATCATACGGTGGGGGTAATAAGCTCTCCGGAATATGATCCGCTGGCAACAGAAAAGCCAAGGGATTAATTATTCCATTATTTATTCCAATAGTATCACCGTATGAGCAAAGAAGCACAAAATTAAACTGGTCCATGCACTTGCACCATTTATCCAATCATCATGCTGTTGGTTTAGAACTTTAGCGTTTACTTATTTGAATGTAGAAGGTTTCCGTGCCACAGTGCCATAACATTGGTGATTGGCCTGCAGCTATTTTTTCCTTTAGTAATCTTTTTTGGTTTATGCTTTGCAGTAATAAAATGTTAATCCTTTCTTCTCATGAGAGTTCTCTTGAACCGAAATGTTAATCATTTCTGCATGCACAAGCGTAAAACTAATACAGGCCCGGGGTAACAATAAATGGAAGTAAATGCTTGTTTAGTAGGACCCCTTAATTAGGATATTAGCCACTCAATTTGGAGATCTCATGGACCAACAACCTATCCGGAATGTCATATTCACATATTTGATTGAAAAGGGAATTAAGGAATTTCAGGTGGCCCACAAAGGCAACCGACTCTACCGGACAATGGCGGAAGACAATAGTTCGTCTACCGCATGGGTACTTAACCATAAAGAAACAATACAGTCCAATATCATTGTGCAGCAAGAACATGAAAGAAAGATGATCAGATGAATAGAATAGAGCCAAATGATAAAATTACTGATGCGCTTGATTTCATTAAAGAAATGGATAAATAGAATTACAGGTTCATGTTAGGATTGTATATATATTAAAAATAAAAATAATAAACATACATCATTCTATATATGTTAGGAAAGGCCATATTAGGATAATACAAAGATGGTGTAAGTAGACAAATTATTGATCTCTGGGGATTAGATAGCCTTTAACACTCAGTGGTGTTCCCACTACCAGGGTGACAGATTGTACATTCGCGTATGGATATGGGGCATATCTAAAAAGCTAAAAGATTTAGTTTCTATCTTCAAGCACAAGAATATACCATTATGATATGATTTAATCTAGTCCACTAACTTGGCTTTGTTTAATTTATATCTCATTTTGTGCTATCCATCTACATTGACAAGTACATATTGCACAGTTTATCCTGGAATTCGTCCAACACCAAGTTCCAATATCTTGGAGGATAATCACATTCTTACACCTGTATACTTAGCTTTAGAGAAAATTATATTATTTCATTAGAGTTATTTTCATGATTAGCATTACCATTTCAAGTCACATGTAGCTCATTAATCATAGTAGTATATTGCTTCCTTGTTTAACTTTAATTCTCTCTTTCCGTTTCAGGTCTCATTCTGACCAAGTATTCCCTTTCTCTCTCATGTGTACAAAATGTCAAGCTTTGCAAATTAAAAGGAAAATGAATAGTCATTTTCAATAAGTCTAGACCTTTCTCTACAGCCTATTGGACCCCCAATTTCTCAATCTATTGTCTATGTATATAAGACTCCACATACTACTAGCAAACTAGGTTGTTCGGGAAATTCTTCATAAGGTCCTCTATAACTCGAAGTTCAACAAAAAGTTCTAAAATTAGATATTACAATGGTGGGATTCTGTCTTTTATCTCTTGTTTCTCTTCCCTTAATCGTATCTTGGCATGGTTTATCACCTCTTTGGGTCATTTTGTAGGACGGGATATGCCAGCTAAACACATGGGAAGGTTATGTAGACTGGAGGAATAAACCTGCCCTGAGAGGCCGTCATGGTGGCATGCTTGCTGCTTGTTTTGTCTTGGGTCGGTATATTTTTCCTATTTACTAAAGCACCTTTTCCACCGTTTTGTCACGGGCTTACCATAATGTAAAAACTTTAGCTGCTGCGTCCGTCAAACAATCATACTTTATTGTAAAAGAATTTATATATTAAGAGAAATAATATATTTGCATGTTGATATGAATAAGCACTAGAATCATGAGGCTTACTGATTAGAATTGCTATATTGTCGAAAAGCTGTGGAGGTACTGGAGAATCTAGCATACCTGGCCAATGCAAGCAACCTTGTGCTGTATCTTTCAAAGTTCATGCATTTTTCACCATCCAGCTCTGCAAACATTGTTACCAATTTCATGGGCACAGCCTTCCTCCTTGCTCTATTTGGTGGCTTTTTAGCAGATGCTTTCTTCACCACCTACCGCATCTACGTCATAAGTGCGGCAATAGAATTCATGGTAAGTTTTTTGTTAGGATCAAACTTTTTAACTTCTTGTATTTTTGCTAATTTCTTACTAATAAGTTAGGGTTGTCTATTTTCATCCGACTATCATGCCTCATACAGATACTGCTAGCATATGTTATGACCAATTGTTATCTAGAGTCTTCTCAACATTAATGTCAGGACTGGGAATCTGATAATTAATTCATAGTAGCCGCCACCGACCATCAGTGCAAGTTGCATGAATGCACCAATTGTTGATTCTGTCGAGTCTCTTTTAAGAGAAAGACAAAGACCAGTGGGCAGGACTCATCACTATTGCATCTCTTGGGTTCTCTATCCTAGAAAACGAACCATACAATGACTAGGATCCATCAGGGCATGTGCTAATCATGTGGCTTCCATGTGTTAATTAGCAATATATATCATACAAATCCAGCCCCACAAATAGTTCTAGATATAAATTAAAATCAATGTCTCAAGAACATGGCTTTGTCTCCGATAGGAACGTAGAAAAGCCAGCTAATATCGAAAATTTTTATTTTTTATCTATTAATATATTAAAATATATATTTTTTATTTTTTACTGACATTTTATTTTAACAAAATCAGAATACTCTTATTATAATTTTCTACTCATTTTAATAAAATAAGAACCAAATAAAATTAAAAAAATTAATAGAATAAAAGAAAAAACACGCTATATTAGAGTATATATATATATTTTTAATCTTCTTATTTGATCCTTACTTTATTAAAATAAATGATAACTTATTATTAATTTAACATCGAATCTACTTTCTAAAAAGAGCGTACGTACTTATACACACACATATTTTACAAGCATTGTCCAATCATACTCAGGGCTCGGTCCCGCAGATTCTGCAGTCCGCAGCCATTACCCTTTTCCGAAGTTAAGTAGGTGCAAGAAAACAAATTTCCTAAATGTGAAGTAAAGTGCTCTCCAAATGTCAGTAGTCTTAGGTGATACCGTGTGACTAGAAAGTTCTATGTGAGAAGTATCGCTCGAGCTATAAGACGAAAAATTCATGTGGAATTCAAACTTTCTGCCGCTGTTTTCAGAGTTTGTGACCAATTGATGGTGAATGATCTGCCACACTCCGATCAAATGTGAATCTATTCCGGAGACTTACAGAATAAGATACTAGATTATTTTGTTCTTTTTGTTCCATAATTCAAATATAATTTTACATGTCTTAACTGATTTTAAACAACAGGGTCTGCTATTACTAACAGTCCAAGCTCATACACGCTCATTGAAACCACCAACCTGTGTTCTAGAGGATGGTATCGCTTCATGCCGGGAAGTTGAAGGCGGGAAAGCAGTGATGTTGTTTGCAGGTCTGTATCTTGTGGCTCTGGGGGTTGGAGGAATAAAAGGTTCACTTGCTCCACATGGAGCCGAGCAATATGATGAGACAACCCAACTGGGAAGGAAGCAGAGATCAGCATTTTTCAACTACTACGTATTCTGTCTATCTAGTGGAGCTCTTATTGCCGTCACTTTCGTGGTCTGGATTGAAGACAACAAAGGCTGGCAATGGGGTTTTGGGATTTCCACTGCAACAATTCTGCTCTCCATCCCAATATTTCTCCTTGGCTCTCCCTTTTACAGGAACAAAATTCCCACTGGATGTCCGATTACCACCATCGTCAAGGTAAAATTCAGAAAACCTATCAATCAAGCACTGTAATTTGCAAAGTTGGTGTCATGGAAATTGAACAACGGCTAAATAACCCTCTCTCATTCCGGTCCTACAGGTTCTAACCGCAGCGATTTTTAATACCTGCAAATCTAAGAATTCTAGCAATGCTGTAACGGAAGTGCACTCAAGTCCAACCTGTTCAAATGAAAGCAGGGATGAGGGAAATAGTAATGTTAAAGAAAAGGTGCCAAGTCAGAAACCAACAGAAGATATCAAATTTCTCAATAGAGCATTGAGAAACAACCCTGCCTACCCAATTGTACAATGTACAGTAAAGGAAGTAGAAGAGGTCAAAATAGTTTTTAAGATTTTCCCGATCTTCATGTCTACCATAATGTTAAACTGCTGTCTTGCTCAGCTATCTACCTTTTCGGTCCAGCAAGCGGCAACCATGAATACCAAGCTTGGCTCATTAAAAGTCCCGCCAGCTTCTCTCCCAGTGTTCCCTGTCATCTTCATCTTGATTCTTGCACCGGTTTATAATCATGTTATCATTCCCTTTGCAAGAAAAGTAACCAAAACTGAAATGGGGATTACTCATCTACAACGAATTGGGACAGGACTAATACTCTCTATTGTGGCCATGGCTGTGGCAGCTCTGGTAGAAATCAAGCGAAAGAGAGTGGCAGTCAATTCAGGTCTAGTTAATTCTTCTGAACCTCTACCCATCACCTTCCTTTGGGTGGCCTTGCAGTACTTGTTCCTAGGATCTGCTGATCTATTCACCTTAGCTGGCATGATGGAATTCTTCTTCACAGACGCCCCATTGAGTATGAGGTCTTTGGCCACGTCTCTTTCATGGGCCTCACTGGCCATGGGATACTACTTCAGCACAGTGCTTGTATCAATTGTCAATAATATCACCAGTACTTATCGGCACACACCATGGCTTTTTGGCAGCAACTTGAATCACTATCACCTTGAGAGGTTCTACTGGTTGATGTGCATACTCGGTGGCCTTAACTTCTTGCATTTTCTCTTCTGGGCCGCCCGCTACAAGTACAGTTCAACAGGACCTTGAAATGAAAGTAATTTAGCAGTCACGTTACAGATAGCGTTACAATGTAGCTTATTGTTCAGATGAACCAAGTTCGTCAGCTTTTATAATGTGAATCCGTCTTTTTTCCTCGCCAGTTTGAGGGTAAAAGAAATGGGTCCGAGACTCTTTTGATTATCTTATCTTATTAAGGCTCTATGTTATGTTGTCTCAATTATTCCCATTATGTTATTTCAACTTCAAGTTTTCATCACATAGTAGTAGTAAAATGAATCCCTTCAGTTATTAATTATCTGAAATCATTCCCGATTCTAAAACCTAGCACCTGAAAATTATATTCTAGAAATTATACAACCGTCATCTGATAATATGACCTAACACACATAGCAGAACATAGTTTAATAAGACCGGATAAACAAATGATCAAGAAATTTGAAATGATTTCACAGAATCCACATAATTTTCTAGTTCCTGAAACAAAGTTGATTTGTGAGAGCAAAATATAGTCTTGTCGAAATGGAGGCAGACATATATGATCATTACATTTCTAGTTCTCTCATAAACCCAGTCAGGATGAAGATTTATAATGCTATTATCAATCTTAAGAGACTCATAGCAGTCAAGCATAGATGATGAAATTAAACATTTATCATTTATCATTTACTAGCATAGCTAACCGAGCAGAAGTTCCACTTCGACAGCCCAAAAAACAAATTGCTCTGTTTGACTAACAGAAAAGCGAGGAGAGAAAATAACAGTTAATAATCTATAAGGTCGGTTATTTTCTAAAACGAAGAAGATGGTAACCTGATGGGTCGGAAAAAAAATTAATTAATTGAAAAGAAAGAAGGATCGCTGTTCATTATATCAAATACATAAGTTACCTATCTTCAAAATGGTATAAAAGTTTTTAATATTTTTCATCATTTATCATATAATTAAATGGAATAATCACACACTTCACCTTATCAAATTCACAATTTTTGTAAGATTGTAAGTCACAATATTAAATTATCCTTCAAAACATTCCATTTTATTCCTGCCATCACCTAAGAAATGAAAAAAAAAATTCAATCGGCTTCTTGCAAGCCACCCAAGACAACGGAGCCAACAAACAAACCAGCAGCACCAACTCCAAGAGCAGCAGCAAGCACAGCCTGGACCACTACCAAGGTTACAGAATCGTCCGGAATCACCACAACAGCGGCCACAGCGGCCAGAAATATGGGGAGCGAGGCGGAGGCAAGAGTGGAGGGAGAAGCGCTGGCCAACTTTTCCAACAAACTCAACAAACCCAACTCCTCTGCTTTAGAAAAAAGACCCAACTTCTCAATGGATGAAAGAGTGACTCCTAGCTCCTCTGCTTTCGATAAGAGCCCCGCCTTTTCAACGTTGCTTAATACTTTGCGTTGTTCCAGTTTCTTGAACATGTCCACTTCCACTTCTTCGCTTCCTTCGCAGAATATTCCCGCCCCAAACCATTGCTTCTCCCAGTTAGCATCGTATTTATTTACCTGTCATTTTTCCAAATTTTTTATTTTTATTACTCAATGGAGTTGACAAAACTGTAATTCATAACCCATTTCCATTTATTTATCTTTTACTCAATCACTGAAAGAAAAAGGAAAAAAAAAGTATTGAAAATTTATGAGTGTTTGATACTTTGGTATGATTATCACATACTGATACAGACTCAGCCGGAAAAAAATATTATGAAATTTTTTTTAGAGAGTCTTGAGATTTTCGAGTTACCTTCTTTCTGGAGGCCATGGCAACTATTGTTGAGACATTTTTGGCGGGAAACAGACGGTTAGAGCGAGGCTTTAGCTTTGAGGAGAGGAAGCTGTTGCACTCGATCGTATGAACCTGGGCAACTGGAGTTGGTGCGGAGACCGTCATTGATGTCTGATGATGATGATTCAGAATCAGAAGCAAACTTCGTAAATTTTCTTGGTGATGCCAACTGCCACGTCGGATTCCACTGTAATCTTAAGTCCTATAATATTATAACATCCACCAATCGAATTGTTGATTGCTCTATCTGGGAAATCTGTGACCAAGCTTCTTTAAATGTTTAAAAAGTTCTGATCTTTCTGTTCCACAAGTCCAGTCCATTCGAAGGCCCATCCAGCAGATGACTTGCCATTACGTGGGGTTTTTAACTCTTAGGACCCTAAAACCACCTCCTCAAACTGACACTTCCGTTCCGTAAAATTTAAGCCCAAAAAACCCACATATCGAAAAAATGTTGCAATTTTGATAATATGGGCAGTACAAGGGAGATAAAAATTGATATGTGTAGGCATGTAAGTATTGTAATTCATGAGTTGTTATTATTTATCATTTATTAAATATTAATATTTATTATCGTTGTTGAACTTACTTAAATTGTAATTAAGTTTGGTAACTTTAAATTTAATAACAATTTGTCTAATTACAATTAAAATTAAATTTATTCTTAGGACCTGTTTGGGGCAGCTGCGCTGCCACCGCGCAGCTGCTCCCCATGCCAATTCTAGTATTTATACATCATCATTATGCTTAATGAAGTTTGATTAAGCCTAGTGAATATGAGTAGATCAGCTAGCCTAAAGTCTTAAGTTTCAAGATTTAATAAAAGTGAATCCCACTATGCGGCAGAGCACAATTGAACCAGGCCAACACCAGCTCTAAAGCGGGTGGACCGATCTCACGGCGAATGAATGAAAGAGAGGATGATGACTTTGACCACATTCCATACTCCCAAGAAAGGCAATAACTACTTTTCCTTTCTTGGATGCTTAGTTTATTTCTTGACCCACCACATATTTACTCAGTAGGGTATATCTTTTTAGACATATATTGGATTAGTAGAATTTATTTCTCTGAATTTCCAGGAAACTTATAAAACTATAAAAATAGGCACCTAAAATTTAAGTCGTTTCTTAACCCTCAAAGTCAAGATTCCGACTCTCTCTTTCAAAGAATTAAAAGGTGATGGAGTTTCCTCTGCTTTCTCCTACAATTTCTATTTCAATTGTGGGTTTCTGTCAAGCTTTCCTTTCAATTAAAACATTCTTTATTATAATGACATGAAATAAGTAAATAAACAAATGATAGGCATCTTCAGTTTTCCGGTATTCTATCAACAAAAAACTATTATTAACTCACAGTAATTTCTCGATCTTCGTAACTTTAGCAATGAAAAAAAGTTGATAGAACAGAATTAAGCAAGAATTCCGTTTGTTATTTTTCTTAGCTAAGACGGCTAATAATAGTTTTTCACAATTTATACATTCTCAAGTCTCTTTTAACTTTTTTCAGGCACTTTCTTGTTGCCTTGATTGTATCTTGACACACACGCAACATCCTGCTATTTTCGTTAATTTTGAGGCTTATCATCACTCTTGACACATTAATGCAAACAAGAATCGTCATCAAAATGGTCGTACATTTAATTGAATATACAATTAAGTTCATTCAAATGGGAAAGTTTCTTAGAGTCTTCACTGTCCTTTGTGGCTACAGTTCACATATTTAACTTTGATATCTATTTATGGCCGAAAATTGTGAAATCTTCTAGGAAATAGGACTTCCCTTAATTTGCTGTTAACTTAACTAAAAAACGCATAGAAAGTTTGGAGAAGTTTCCTAGGCCAAGCTTTTGTTTCTATTTAAGTCCCTTGATTTAGTTGTTTGTTTCTATCACTATATATCTTCCTACAGCGGCATTTGCATTCACCATTTTGTTTCTGCATTGATTTGTAAGTTTTCTTTCCCTGATAGCTTTTTACCATGAATTCATTTTGGTTTCTAAGTGATTTAATTTTTTTAATTTTTTTTTTACATTTTTATTTTTATCATATTAGAGTGTAAAGAAGATGGGGAATCTGTTCTGTTGCGTACAAGTTGACCAATCAACAGTGGCTATTAAGGAGAGATTTGGCAAGTTTGAGGATGTCCTTGAACCTGGATGCCATTTCCTCCCATGGATCCTTGGACATCAGCTAGCTGGTCACCTTACACTCAGGCTGCAGCAGTTAGATGTTCGTTGTGAAACCAAGACTAAGGTCTGTTAATAACTACTCGTTATCGGTACAAGTTACTTGGGTGGTCATGTCATCATGTTCTTCAATTTCATTTTATTGTAATTTATGGTGATTTACCAGGACAATGTATTTGTCAATGTTGTTGCATCTGTTCAATACCGTGCCCTGGCACATAAGGCAGATGATGCTTTCTATAAACTCAGCAACACAAGGACTCAAATTCAGGCCTATGTCTTTGATGGTAAAATATATATATTTGTTTAAGACTATAGACTTATGTTTAGTGCATCACTCACATGCTATATATGATCTTCTGTTAAATTGTTCAGTGATTAGGGCAGGTATTCCAAAGTTAAATCTAGATGACGCATTTGAGCAAAAAAATGAAATTGCCAAAGCTGTGGAGGAGGAGCTCGAAAAGGTAATGTACATTGTCGCGCAGAGATGTTTGTTGTATTGTAAGCTAATCCCGTTTATTGTGAAGGTTATAGGAAATTATTCCTGTTATGCTGTGTTATTTTTCCTAACAGGCTATGTCTGCTTATGGCTATGAGATTGTTCAAACACTTATTGTCGATATAGAACCTGATGAGCATGTCAAGCGGGCAATGAATGAAATTAATGCTGGTAATGTATCTAGCATCTCTTCAAATGAGTATCAAACTTCATTTCAAATCTTATCTTGCTTATTATTGTACTCCCTCAGCTGCAAGACTGAGGGTGGCAGCTAACGAGAAGGCAGAGGCAGAGAAAATTTTACAGATCAAACGAGCTGAAGGCGAGGCTGAGTCTAAATATCTGTCAGGGCTTGGTATTGCTCGGCAGCGACAGGCAATTGTGGATGGCTTGAGAGACAGTGTGCTGGGTTTTTCTATCAACGTTCCAGGAACCACGGCAAAGGATGTGATGGACATGGTCCTGGTCACCCAATACTTCGACACCATGAAGGAAATTGGAGCTGCTTCTAAATCATCTGCTGTCTTTATTCCCCATGGACCTGGTGCCGTTAGAGATGTAGCGACACAGATCCGTGATGGACTTCTTCAGGCGTCTCAACACCAGTGAATCGTTAATTGATAAGGCTTATCTAGTTTTGGTATCAAGACAAGTTTTCATTTTGATCTATTCCGAAGTTTCCATGTGCTCTGTTTTATTCTTGGCAAATTGTGGTCCTTAATTTGTTTTATTGCAACAAACTTACCGAGCTTAAGACTTTCCAGTGGTTGTTGAAAGATCTGTCAATTGGCCGACTACTTTCGCTTCTTTGTCCCACAAATTATGCGTGGTTATAGTAATCATAATTCCTCAACAGCTTTTGCAAAAACTATCTCATCAATTCACTTAACATTTTCAACGTTAAAGCACCCATTTATCAAGTAGTGCATATCAATGTTGTGAGATAATTTGTACATATTTTCAGTAATCTTCTGATTAAGAACTGGACCTCAGAGCTATAATTATCTTAGGCATCAAGCTTGTGGCCCTAAAATCAGTCTCTACATGGAAAGCTAACGACATTCTTTGCCAGACAGATTTCTAGACAACAGTAGCTCCTTGCCATCAGTGTTGATACGGGCCTTCACCAGTGTAGAAGGAAACAGCTCATGCTGGATACCAACTATCAAGGTGGTTGGAATGGCGTCGGAAATACTGCCATTTTTAGAAAAACTATGCTTTAACTCCGCTGCAATGGCAGTCCTAGTCAGAGAGATCAGTTCTAAATAGCAGGAAGCTCTTAAAATCTCAAGTTTTTCACTCCTGCATTATTGGAAAGGGTTAGTTGATAATCAATAAATACAATTGGGAACAAACCAGTCAATTCTTGTAATATATTGCTTAAAAGGTCAAGGAAGCATCAAGGAAGGCAGTGTTGATGCTCAAACCGGCATTTTAATTGCTTAATGTACCTGTTAATCCGTCAAAGGCAACATTGGTCCCAATAGAGAGAAGAGTATCTCCTATGACACCCAAAAAGTTAATGATGGGGTCAAGTGCAAATCCTACTCCTATAGCCGGATTGTGGTTTGCCTTTGTTGATGCCGAAATCCGGATAAGTTGGTCAGATCTTAGATCCCTACATCATCATTAAATTTGTTTGGTGGGAAGCTGATGATTAGTTAGCACCATGAGCAGATTTTCTATGAGTAGATGTTCTATGAGCAGAAAACCCATGAGCAGATAATCCATAAGCAGACGATCCATGAGCAGAGAACCCATGAGCAGATAACCCATGAGCAGACGATCCATGAGCAGAGAACTCATTAGCAGGCAATCCATGAGCAGATAACCCGTGAGCAGACGATCCATAAGCTGAGAACTCATGAGCAGGCAATCCATGAGCAAATAACCCATGAGCAAACGATCCGTGAGCAGATAACCCATGAGCAGACAATCCATGAGCAGATAACCTGTGAGCCTGTGAACACAACTAACGGTCAGGAGGTGCCGGAAGTTTTTCCGGCGAGAACCCTCCGACGCTCAAGTCAGGGATTCGGGTCTTACTTGGAAAAACCCATACCACAATTCATGTGGCTTAATTATGATTGCTTTAAACAAAAAGCTTTTAAGTAAATTTAAAGGAAAAGAATTCAAAATAATCAATCTTAAAGAAATCACAGGCGAAAGAGAAATTTCTCTGTGGTAGAGAGAGAAAAATGTCCAATGGGTTCAGTTGCTTAGAGAGAGAGAGAGAGCTAGCAGAATCCCCATTTCCTCTCCCTTCTTAGGGTTTTTATAAGAAACTATAGCGGTTTTTATCCTCTCCCCTAGGATTCTCAAGAAAACAACTAATTTTCAGCCCACTAAGAATATGGTCCCTAATATTTCGAAGAAAATGTTTTGACTGAATCGTGCTTTCTGGTAACTTCTTGGTCGAGGTGACCAATAACATCCTGGTCGAGGTGATGTGTTCGAGGTCACCACATATTATTCTGGTCGAGGTGACCAATAACATCCTGGTCGAGGTGATGTGCTCGTGGTGACCACATATTATTCTGGTCGAGGTGACCAATAGCATCCTGATCGAGATGATCTACTCAACTATTTGCTCGCTTTTACTCTGGAGGAGAGCACGATAATATATGAGCAAACACCTTTATCTTGGTCACCCTATTTCATTCTCTAAACAACCTTCAATCCTATGCCTGCAGTAATCCCAGCGTAGTCGCGCATGTATCGCAGTTCCACCTGATTACAATCACCATTCTTCTAAGAATGAAGCATTGTACATGCATGTAACATTACACTAATAAAAAAATCATTGAAATTTCCGATAGGGTTAAGTAGAGATAATTTTCTTACACTGACAGAATCATGGTCCATGGACCTGAAAGCTGGACTCAATCCAGGCACAACATCATCACCCGTGGAAGTTCAGATCATTATAATCGATTAGAAGTCCACATTATAAATTGATATAGTCGAGCTATGACCATGAGCCAATGCTTCTTAATATGCATAAATTGATATAGTTGTTGCATTACTGAATTTAAGTATTGGTAATGCATTGTGTATTGGATATTAAAACAGGAAAAAGAGACACCGAAAGAGGAACTTTATTGTCATCATAAAAGATTAAATGCAGACTAATTACATCGACAGTAGATATCAAAGCTGCTGCTTAAACATTCGTTACGAAAGTGATTAGGTGGTTGCTGACCATAACCCTGGTAGAGAAGATCTGACGTTGATAAAAGCAAATATTAATTGACTAATAATTAATATGAGTGCAAATTGTTTAAGTTATAACGACAATAAAAGAATAGAAAAGGATATTAACAGCTGGCCATTTTGCCAATATCAATGTATAAACCGGGACTCTTGCTCATTTTGAAGTTTAAACTTATAAACAATGTTCAAAACTTTTCTATCAACATATTGTGGATTGGGTGAAAATAAATTTATTAGGCAAGGATATAAAGGGCTGAAAAGGAAGCTTCCTGATGAGGTACTTGTGTATAAATTATAAAGCAAAATTTCCAAGCATCCATGGATGTATTTTAAGCTTTGCTGACAGAAGTTTCAAGACATTAGATCACAGACCGAAAATGAAACGTAAAAAATAACAGACATGTCCAACAAGATGTGAAATGGGTTTCTCCGCTGAAAAAGTAATAGAGAGCCGAAGACACTACACTTGGCTCCTCTGTGGGCTGCCGCATATATCAACATTCACAATTGGAAACGAAGAATATTGAACATGTTGATGCTGAAATCTGATCGCCCTTTGCCCGACCAGATCGTTCCACCAACGCTTATATGATCAATGAAGAAGATGTTGCCCTTTGCCTGCTTCAGCAATTGTTCAAGCTCCTTGGGTTGAAATCACCTTTTTTCTTCTCTCTAACCCTGCGTTCACAGAAACAGATCAGAGACGTCGGTGGTTTTGCCGGCGTAAACCCTCCGATACTTAAGTTAGCACAAGGTGTTTACGAGAAAACTTGTATGATTTGTGTTGTACAGATTAGTTGCAATATTTTTAATACGAAATATCTCAAGGATTTGGATATAAGAATTTCTGATAATAATTTGGCAAAGTTTCCCCTTTACCCTCAATTTTTATATTCCCTTCTTCATCGATCTCTTGGCTTCTTATAGCCGTCATCCCACGTTTTCTGAGTCTTCTCCATGCCCTCCATTTTCGGGTGATGATAGACCCTTATGGGTCTCCAACCACCGAATTGTGGGTAGACGTGGGATGTCATGTTCTCCCCAGCGGTTCGGGGTATGGCGAAACTGTCGCGATTTCGTGAGATCGTGTCCTTTTTCTTTGGGTGATGAGCATCTGGTCGATACATATCTCTGGTTGGTGCTCGTTTCTAGTTCGTACATGCCCGTACACGGTGTTTTACCAGGACTCTACTTGTGCCATTCAACTGAGGAGATTCGCCTCAGGGTGAAAGATGAGGACATGGTCGAGCTGGTACTTTTCGTTACTCAACATAACACATCCACAGTATACACACAACAAATGAAAGATAAGCTGACCAAGATTTTGGTTTCCAAAGGGCTATAACAAAAAAATTTCAAACAGAAAAATCATAAATCTGACAGGGCAATATAAAAAAAAAGATAAAATTCTACAAGACAATATTTATTTTTTCACTCTTTTGATTTGAAGGTAGGGTGAGGAAAGATTAAATTCATTTTTTAAGCCACTGTCTCTCCAAAATTAGACCACGGATGAACGACTAAAAAAATGATTGAAAATCACTGGCAGACTCCTAAGAGCTCGTGTTGGTAATTTGTTAAAAAGTAAAAAAGTTACCGTTAGTGGTGGATTGTTCCAGGTCATCTTTATACAGAAGACCTGAGAGAGAGAAGGAAATAAAAACCAAAAAAAAAAGTTAAGTGTTGAAGGCATTAAAATTAGAGAATGGGAAGCTAAAGATAGTAAATACAACAAACTGATGAACAAAAGTTGGTGCGCTTATTTCAACTTAAAATTATACAGCAAGTGATGGGAAACTGGCGCAAACCGACTTCCTCCACTCGCCACACAACTTTATTCTCAAAATTTCTTTCACCATATTTTTTTTTTTGGGATATATTCTCTTTCTTGTGGTTGCTCATTAGTAATACCCAAAATATGCTTCAATTGTTACACTCTTTAATTTTCACATATATACTTAAAAAAAGGAAAAATATGAAAATATTTTTAATTAAATCTTCACAAAATTGAACTGATATCTTGAAGTCGAGCAAGATCAATATTTTCAACTTCTTTCATGTAAGTTAGATAACAAGTTAAGAATACTCGACTTAAAATGAACCACGATGATTAAGTTCTCTGAAAAAAAATTCTTAACTTCTTTAATCAAATTAAGTAATGAGTTGAGTATACTCGACTTTAGTTAAACCATAATCAATTAAGTCCACTGAAAAATTCTCGACTTCTTTCATGAAAGTCGGATAACGAGTTAAGTATACTTGAATTTAATTGAACCACGACCAATTAAATTTCTCAAAAAATTCGAGACTTTTCCATAGAAGCCGGGTAATGAGTCCAGAATACGCGACTTTAGCTTTAGTAAGTAATCATCTTTTAAGATATGTAATAAGCATTAAAAAATAATAGTATTTGCAACAACCATAAATTAACCAACAAACATTAAATATAAGGAAAAAGTTATTTCCCCCAACTTGCGCCTCGACTCAAGCCCCGAATTGAAACTCACCATTTTGATTAAAATGAAAACACACCGTTTGGAATTAACACTTTTTTCCTTTCATTTTGATGAAGCCTAAACGAACCATTTTGAATCAACTTTCACAACCACAAAATCTGCAATCTCAGCATTTCTCGAGTTCTCCAGCCACAATTGTCGTCGCTCACAACTCATAGTCATCACGCAAGCCACAGATGACGGACCACAACCATCACACGAACCAGCTCAAGATTCAAGTAAAGTAAACATTGAGGAATCAATACGTTACCTTATGCCAAAGCCCAAATACAAATTGAAACTAACTTTGAAGAACCAGTTGGGGTTTTGCAATTTAGGGGTTCTGCACTCAACTTTGAGGAACTAGTTGGGGTTTTGCAATTTAGGGGTTCTGCACTTAATTTTGAGGAACTAGTTGGGGTTTTGCAATTTAGGAGTTATGTACTTAAGGTTTTGTAATTGGAGTGTTGTGGTTGAAAGGAAATTGAAGAACAAAGCATATGCTCGCACTCATGTGCTTGAAATAGATTGAAGGAGAACACGTCATGTGCTTTGAAACGAATTGAAGGAGAACAACATCGTTTGGATTGAAACGGATTGCTCGACACAGCGCTTGCATCTGAAATTAAAAGGAAAAAGATCAAAATGAAATGACGTCGTTTTGTGGGATTTTCGGGGTTTGACTCGGGGGAAATAATAATGCTATAAATATAATGTCATCTCATAACAACTAGCAAAATCATCAGTATACAATTTCAGTAAGGAAATCTTTATACAGTGACTTAGTATAGTCTTTCACTTACTCCAAGCACTCAAGACATGACCCAAAAACTCCACAATGCCACCTTTTAAAGACAACATACCACAATCATTCACCTTAACGACATGAAGATGCCGTTTACAGTTTTTATCCAGGCAAGTGACGAAAATTTTATCCTTGCCAGACTTAAACTTTCATATCCAAATTTATTTGTTACAGCATATGTACTGAGCATGCCTCACAAGATCTCTTTAAAAGAAAATTGTTGTCTTTCCACAAATCTGTTGCTGCCATCACCAACCTCGTTTGATGCTAAATCGTCGACAATGAGGAATAAATCATTCATGCAAATTGAATTAGTACTATCAAGTAAACTTTGTCTTGGAAAATAGTTCTTCCAAGAGCATGGCTGGTCACAGTCAACACTAGTAGACTATCAGCTGGTGCTTCATGATCCGGTAGTATTGTGTTCTCCACACGAAGATGGATCTCGATTGGTTTGTTTTCCACGTCAACCTGAGTGTTGAGATAAGTTTGTGTTCTGATTCATTTCCATTGCGAAAATGGTCAGGAATAAAACCATCATTTTCCTAAGTCCATTCATTGTTAAAAATGATGGGAACACGTACGATTGCCATTGATGAGTGATGGCACTGTCATCATTAAAAAATTTTAGCAAAAAAATTATTAAAATAGTTGAATAAAATTACACTACAAGACTTATTCCACTTATTTAATTAACTTACTCAACTTGTTCAAATAACTTACTCGACCTTCTTACTCGACTCTTATTCAATGTGATCAAAAGACTTATTTGACTTGTTCAAACAATTTAAAATAGTTAATACTCAACATGTTCAAAAGATTTATTTCATTTTGTACTCGACTTATTCAAAAGACTTATTTGACTCATACTTGACATGTTCAAAAGACTTACTTCTCTTATTCAAACAACTTAAAATAATTAATACTTGACTTTTTCAAAAGACTTACTTGGTTAAAAGATTTGCTCAACGTAGCGACTTTTACTTGACGTGATCAAAATTCTTACTTTGTTCAAAGAGTTACTTTGGGTTTACTCAACTAGTAAACTTGTTCAAAAAATCACTCGGCTCCTCGACATGTTCAAAAAACTTAAAATTAATACCCAACTTATTTAATAGACTTACTCGATTCATACTTGACTTATTCATAAACTTACTTGACTTTTACTCGATTTGTTCAGTGACCTATTCCACTAGTTATCAAAATTATTCTATACTACTTGACTAATTACTTGACTTAACTTGACTTATACTTTACTACTAAGCTTACTATTATTCGACATATTTCTCGACTTTCTACCCGACTTACATCATACTTACTTGATTAGTTACAATTTTTACAAGACTAGATACTCGACTTACTTGATTTCCTTGCTTGACTTAATAAACTCCTTTACTCCATTTCTTACTCGACTTACCCAACTTTGTACTCGACCTGTTCCTGAAATCATTTTTCAATCCTAAAACTTAAATTAAATGTTTGGTCTTAAATTCTACATTTTATACAGTACTCTGTGTGTGTGCTAGACTGAAATGAATAATTTACTATCACAAATTCATAAATCATCAGTAAATTTACTTGTAATAAAGTCAAATCAAACTGTAAGTATACAAAATATTTATATTTCAAACATAATTTATTCACCATTTGACAATGCACATATTTTTAAGGTTTTTTTTTTTCAAGAGTTTATGTTTATCAAAAAAATTTGTTTTAGAGGTAAGAGATGAATTGATGAGAGGGGAGAAAACCATAAGAAAGGAAGAATTGCGAGGAGTGAGAAAGTATCTAAAATGATGAGGTAAGGAAATGTTGATAGATGGTTTTTTAAGGGTATTTTTGACTTTTTTCTCCGTGGGGGCATATGAATGTAATGGGGTATATATTTAGTATTTATGGCTAAATGAGGCAAAATTGAAATAAAAAACATGATGTTATCTGGCTGAGTGAAGATTGAGTGAATAAAAAGACGTGTTTTCAAATTTCTCGCCGATCCAAAGACCAAAGAGAACGTCTGTATCTATTTGGGATAATAATTTTCTGGTAATCAGAGAATTTTTGAAATTATTTCTACATTAGGTTTTGAAATATTCAATTTTAGAAATAATTTCATAACATATTTAATAAATTTAAATTATGAAACAATGGCTTCTAAAATATCTTGTTAAATATACATATATCGGAAATTAAACTTTATGTATAATAACTAAAATGTAAATCTGTAATTTTAATTAAAAGTTTAAATTTATTTATTAAATGACTATGGGTTAATTCTGGCTACGCCAAACATAAAGATAAAAGTTAAAGACGGTTGGTATGATGGATAGAGGTGTAATTGGCAGTAAATGGTTCGTCTTTTCCCTCCAATTTTGCCACCACCAGCAGCAGCCAAACACAATTAACCAAAGAAAGGCATGGCGGAAACGATATTTTTAGGAAAATACCAATACGTCTTTATGGCGGCGATATATTATTAGTCATTCTTCGTCTTTTAAATACATGATCTCAATAAAATTTTATAGATGGTGATGTATATGTATATGTAAGTAATATCATGTATTACTCGAAAAAAAAAAACAATAACCAATAATACATCGCCATTTAGACATAAATATAAGATCATATTCAATTTAAATATTATAAAATATTTAAAACTCAAGCGCAAATTAAGCCAATGCCTAACCACAAAATATAATTACAAACACTACTAAAATTTAAAACCAAAAGGAGAATAAAAAGACTCCCACACGAACCAGCGGACATAATAAATTAAATTTACGGTGGACTGAAATTAACGCGTGGTATTGCTCGCCACCGACAGTGTGCTGGGATTCTCTGTCAGTGCTCCAGGAACCACGGCAAAGGATGTATTTAAAGGATGATCTCAATAAAGTATTGGGTACTAAACTTCGACACCTTGAAGGAAATTGAGGCCCTTCTACATCCTCTGCAGTCTTTATTCCCCATGGACATTCTGCTGTTAGAGATGTAGCAGGCTTCTCAACACCAGTGACGTGTTACCTTTTATTTGGATTCACATAGTTTTGTGTTAAGACAAGTACGATTATTATTGTTTTATTGTCAAGTTTGCACGTGTTCTGTTCTTGGCTAATTACGGTTGTCAATTTGTTCATTAATTGTTATGTAACACAGTTACTGGGCACATGACATTCAACAAGATATGAAATGTTCTTGATGAAAGATGCTTGTATCTGTCAATTTTCCAACTACTTTCACTTCTCAGTCTTAAAAATTATGCGGAGTTCAAATCATAGTTCCTCAAAATACTTGTGCAGAAACCATCTCATCAGTTCACTTGAAATTTTAAACATGAAGGCACCCATTTATCTAGTACAACATTTAATAAATGATATAAATGTAATCTTCTGACTTAGAGATGGAGTTTATTCTAGGAACTGAATGCCATACCGAATCTTACATTGGGAATCCAGCTTGAGGCCCTTATATCAGTCTCTCCAGAAACAGCTATAGAGAACTTTTGCCAGAAGGACTGCTGAACATGAGCACCCACCTTGCCATTAGTGTTGACACGGACCTTCACCAATGTAGAAGGAAACAGCCCGTGCTGGAAACCAACTGTCAAGCTGGTTGGAATGGGAATGTTATCGGAAATACTCCTGTGATTAGAAAAGCTATGCTTCAACTCTGCTGCAACGGCAGTCCTGGTCAGAGGGACCAGTTCTTGATAATAAGAAGCTCTTAAGTTTTCAAGCTTGTCGTTCCTGCATTACTAGAAAAGCTTAGTTGATAATCAATAAAAAAAATTGGAAATGAACCAATTGATTCTCGTAAGATTGCTTACAAGTTCACGGAAGCATTGAACAAGGCAGTGTTGAAGCTCAAGCCAGCATTGTAATTGCTGAAAGTCCTTGTTGATATGTCAAACGCTGCATCGGTCCCAAGAGAAAGAACAGTGTTTCCTGCGACAACCGAAAACTTTACAATGCGGTCAAGTCCTACCGACTGAAGGTGGTTATGGCGGCCTGCCTTCAACCCAATGCCTGCAGTAAACCCAGCATAGTCATGCAAGTATCGCAGTTCCACCTGTGGTTAAGCATTGTACAAATACATATAACATCACACCAAACGAAAAATCATTGAGACACAATAATTCTGATAGAATTAAGTTGAGAAAATTTACCCCGCCAGAATCAGGAATGATAGATCTAAAAGCTGTACTCAGTCCAGGCACAATAGCATCACCTGTAAAAGTTCAGATCATTATATTCAATAAGATCGTAAGTTGATAATGTCCAGCTATGAGAAGCAAAAAAGCTGAGTAAATTCCGTAATGCAACAACCCACAATATGTGGATTGATAAGAAGCAAATATGTATTGGTAATGCATTTCAATTGACGATATCATTACAGGGCAAGAGAGATATTGAAAGAGAAACTTCATTGCCATCATAAATTACATTGACAGGAAACATCAAAATTGCTGTCCACGCAATCGTAGCGGAAGTGATTTGCTGGTTGCTTATCGCCATAATCCTTGTAGAGAAGATCTTGCATAGAAACAAGCAAGCAAGGATTAATTAATATGAGCGTAAAATGTTCAGTATATTAATAAAAATAAGCATTCTAAAGAACCGAAGATGACATAACTAACCTCTGGCCTTTTTGCCAATATCAATATATAAACCAGGACTGTTGCTCATTTGTTTAATCTTATGAACAGTGGAGTTCAAAACTTTTCTATTAACAAATTGTGATTTGGGTGGCAAGGCGATTTATTATCGGGCGAGGATAGAAAGGGTCAAAAAGGAAGTTTCCTCATGCAGTACTTAAGTATAAAGCGAAATTTCCAAGAATCTATTAAAAGTTTAATAACTTTTTGTCACATCCCATTGTAGACACATCAATTTTTTTTAAAATTACAAGGGACTCTATAAGGAGCTAGGCCAAAAAAAGACGGGAAAAGTTTAAGATTTTTAAGTCATTTGATTCCAGTCCGGAAATGGAACTGTAAAAGGTGAAAAAAAAAGAAAGAGAAATGTACAACAAGAAGTGAGCTTCACTCTCAGTTGAAAATGTACAGAGGGCAGAATCTAAATGCACGAGGCTTGGCTATACACACACAGACACGCACACATCGAGCTTGTATGCTGAAATTGGAGGAAAAAAAACTTGAAATTTGTACCTCCATCTTTGTTAAGCATGAACTTGAGCAACAAGCACACAAGCAACAAAAGCAGTCGTATATACGTGCTTTGATCATATTCGGATCAGTGAACAGACAAGACAAGCGGGGAGCCTTTTTTTGACACGATGATTGATTTTTTTTCTATTTGTGCTGAATCTCCCATATTAAAAATTAACCCAATACACACAGCAGATACTGGATTTTTGTATTAATTGAGGCTCCACTACTGCGAATAAAACAAATTAAAGATCAGACAAATCAAGTTAATAATAAGCAAACCTATGTATGTTATAGCTATAGGCATACATTATGTATGACCGTACGAGCAAAATATTCCAAAAATAAAAATAAAAATAAAGGGCATGTACTCAAATTGGTTCGAGAATGCGGTCGCATGTTACTTATTAATTGAATAATAATTCGATGCACTTTTGCTAATTTGTTGTCATACTCTTTACACATAAATTAAGTTTTTCTTTTGAAGCCAATCGATAATCAATCCAACATGGGAACTAGGTATACACCTGTGAGCAATATCATGCAAGAAAGGCCTGGAAAGTATTGGATTCTTTACTGAAGAACCATAACTATGTCAAAACTCAAAAGCAATAAAAAATTCTTCTTTTCTTTTTGGGTAATTAATTTCGTATATTTTGACACATGAAATGTGGACTTGTCAGATGTCTCTTGATTTGATCGTATATGATGCTAGTTGCTTCTATTTGACAGACGGGAGGGAGATCACCATCTGCAAGCTTGATTGATCATAAATTATTGGGAATTATCCTTCATCTTATTGATGAAAAATTAAATGGGACTACAGTTTCAGACCTGGAATCTCAATCGTTTAGGTCGTTGCAGTCTTGCAGATGCAGGCATTAGCAGGGATCGATGTGCTTTGATTGATTGTTTATGTACGTCATACCAAATCCGTTCTTCTTTGGCCTTTTTATTGGGGGAATTGCTTGGCATGTGCCTAAAGGTGGCCGATGGCCGTGTCGGCAAACCAAGGCCTGTGAGGATTCACGGGCCGGCACGGCACGGCCATGCTCAGCCCACCAAATTGATGGGCCGTACCATGTCCAGCCCATTTTTTTGGCCCATCAATTTTTTTTTTAAACTCACATGTTTTTTTAAACTCCCATACGTGATGTGTTTTGCTTAAGCCCACGTGTCTATCGTATTTTTTCAAATCCATTAGTCCATCTTTCAATAACAACAATAACAATAATAATAATTTCTATTAACTATTAAGAGAACAATTAATATTTTATTATCAGTTTATCACAATTTCACAATTATATATTTAAATGTTTAATTTAACAATTACCAATTCAATTACAAAACAATAATATTATTTGAACTGCAGTGAAGCAAATTACACCTAATTTTATTTGAACTATTAATTAATATTATAATTGGACTTGAACTCCATTGAATGAAGATGCAACTTTTAATTTATCATAAAAATAAAAAATATTTCATTCATAATTTTTTTTGTATAAATATGAAAATTATTTATTCACAAATGAAACATATCTCCATTAATTAAGTTATGATTTTATAAATGAAATATTAATTTTCGTAAAATTTTGAAATATCATTTATAAAATTATGATATTTATAATTTTATTTATTAAAATTATTATATTTATTTATTCATTTAATAAATGATAAACATAAAACAATTAAATTATTTTAAAACTAAGACTTAAATCAATTTAATAAAATATATTAAAAATTTTAATTTTAAAATATTTATAAAATCATAACATTTTATTTTTACTTTTTATTAAAAAAATTTCCTTTGATATACTTTGTCACTCGTGCTATTGATGGCCCATAAGCCGCGTGCTAGCCCACCAATAAAGTGTGCTTATTATGTGCCGTGCTTTTAAGGCCCACGTGCCCAAAAATCTGAGCCCGGCTCGTCCCACATGTGTGTTGTGCCGTGCCATATGCCTTGCCGAAACATGTCGTGCCTGTACCGTGCCACATGCTGCCTGGCCTGCTGGCCACCTTTACATGTACCCAATTTCCTCCAAAATACCTAATATATGTCTTAAATTATAATACTCTTATGTGTTACACATATATACTTTAAAAAATCATTGAAAATACAAAAATAATCTCAATTAAATCCTCACAAAACTGAACTCATATCCTCAAAGACTGTTAAATAGTCGAAAATACTCGATTTTAACGAAACCATGTACAATTAGTAATTCAGTTTAAATTCTGGACTTCTTCATGTGAGTCGGGTAAATAATCGAGATACTCAACTTCAATTGAAATAAAATTTTTTTTTGGAGAATTCTAGACTTTTTCACATAAATCGAGTAAAGCGTCGGGAATACTCGACCTTAATTTAACCTTGGCCGATATTCATTCAACAAAATTTCTCGACTTTTCATGAAAGTTTGGTAACTGGTCGAGAATACTCAACTTAAATTAAAATGAAAAATTTCCTTTTAATTAAGTCAGGTAAAAAATCGAGTATACTCGACTTTGGTTATGTTATTATGTAGAAGCCATGAGAGAGGAAGAAAATATAGATAGATGACTTTTTAGGGTATTTTTGACTTTTTATACTTTCATGAGGTATATGTATAATAGGGCATAAATTTGGTATTTTAGAACAAATGGAACATATTTAAATAAAAACCTCCTTTTTATTCTCAAATTCGATGTTCTTATTTATTTATTATTTATTTGTTTTCCAATAATAAGTACACTTAATAATCAACGATCATGACCAAACTTGTTCAAGCGGAAGTTATTTTGTTGGTCACTTTGAATCTCAGTGTCAACTTCATACGCTTAGCCTCACATTATTATTATTATTATTATATGGGTTTTCAATTTTCCCCACCTAGATTAAAATCTTTAATCTATCATTAAGATTTTTGACAATACTAATTTTAATCCCCAAATTTTGTTATCTCTTTGTTAAACCAAATCGCCAAGAGAGAAAAACTGTACATGCACATTTATGTAAAAGTCGACTAACTGAAAAGGGTGGGAATATTTCTACTCCCCACAATAAGTGTAAATCCACGTCATTTTTAAAAAAAGTTTCACATTATTTTAAAAAAATTAATATAAAGAATTGTTTAAACAATTAATCAATTAAATAATTTTCTTTATATAAGTCTCTTGGCCATTGTTGGTCACTAATATTGTTTTAACATATTTTTAATTTAAATTATTTACCCTTTTAATATAAAATAACTAAATTGTCCAAACTTATGTTTTGTACAATAAATTTAAATATTTAATAACCATCTAATTTATTAACTATTCAAATTTCTTCTTTATTTAAAATTATTAAAAATAATATAAATTTTTTAAAAGTGGAGTGGTTATTATATCCCACCCAACTAAAAAAGTCAATATGTATTTTTTATTTGTAGGTTACTTCCCACCGGTACCCACATGTGTCGATAAACTAGACCTTGTACCCAAATCGCTAGTTTGTTTACAAACCCCCCGAACAAATTCGCTCTTAAAGTCAAAAATTTCTGAAAAGATTCTTAAAAAAGAAGCTGAAAGCTGCCAGCTGCCGGCCATACAGCTTGACTAAATTTTCAGATCGACGCTATGGGCCCAGCCCATCACCATGCCTGCCCGCAAATCAAATGGACCTCCTTACTTTATGAAACTGTACCGAAACTAAACTGAAAAATACGGAACTGCTGCGACCTGTGATTGCGATCGTGAAAATTGTATTTATAGTTTTACACTTTACGCTGGAAATAATAATATATTATTGACACAGGTATGAATAAAGATATGGTTGAAGAAAAGGTGTTAAGCAATATGTGTTAGAAAAGCAATTGAATTGAATGTTTTTCACTTTCTGAGACATCGTTACATTACATCAATCTCTTCTCTCTTCTCTCTTCTGGGGTCGGCCACACTCGTACAGAACCGGGCACTCAATTTTCTTACCCTCCAAACTGTCCCAGTGGCAGTGCCCACCACCTCCTTTCTCTTATTTCAATTTTCTTCTTCAATAGTCAGTCAATCAAATTCAAATATGAAATATAAACCCCCCAAAACCAAAAAAATAAAGAGACAACTTTTCAACACAAAACCTCAACCCTCATCCCCACCCACTCCCTCCCCTATTTTACTTTTACTTTGGTGCCTTAAAACTAGTAATAACTAATGAATGGAATCTACTCTTCAACTCTTCTCTATTATTATTACATCAATCTGTCCGATAAGCTCGGCAGCCGCCGGAAAAAATTCAAGCTAGCCGGTGGCATGGGATCTCTAAACATAGGGTGTCTCAAGTAATAGAATCCCAATGCCACGGCTACCATCTTGGGTGGCACCACATAGAGTACCAATGTAATAACAGTGCATACCCCAATGAACAATTTAGTGGCCCTTGGGTCTCTCCAACTCACCAAAGCTTGCACCCGCTCTCCCTGCGTTGCAAAATCACCCAATACCGTCTGTACTCTTGCAGCCAACATGCGTAACCTGTCATACCTCATTCTGATGATTTCCGGTGGTTTTGAACTCGGTATTGTATCAAACTCCTCATCCAGCTCGTCCGGGTCTACCGTTTCCGCTTGTGATAATCTTGTATCCATACCCGACGGTATCTTGGGCCTAAACCTATAATACCACACCCCAATTAAGACCACATACAAGAACCCAGTTGGGACAATCAAATCCGGGTACCAAACCAGAACCAAATACAACACGTGCACTAAAACCGTAGTAACCGGATTCTTCCACCTTCTTATATTGTGCAACCATTTAGCCAACCCAATAGCCCAAGCAAGAACCGCAACAATCCGAAACCAATTGGCTTTACTCTTTCTCATGCTCCATGCATGAGAGTCCGCATCCAGCATGTATCTCACAACCTCAGGCCCCAGTGGTGGCTCCGACCTGTCTAGCCACGCAGCCACCATCTTTGTAGCAGCTCCACGCAATGCCTCCTGCTGGGCCACCCCTAGCGGCCGTAAGTAATGCATTCTTGGAAGCAGTGGCTGCCCATATACGGAGGAAGTTTCGGGTAACATTGAAGGGCACACAAACCGAACCGCCAATTCAATTTCGCCCATTTTCTTCAATCCGGTCCGCAACAATACCAGCAATGGATACGAAGTTGTATACACCTTGTTGTTCTCCAGTGTTGATACGCGGATGCGAATTTTTCCAATGCGGTAATCGGGTCTCTCCTCCGACGCGTCAGCAAACATTCGCCAGTTGTCAAATACTCCAACGGTGAGGACGGTACAAGGGTCATACACCTGCCACGTGTACTGCTCGTTCCAGCGTGGATCAAAGCAGTCAGTAATGGTTCGGGTACGCACCCACTTTTTACCATACTTGGCCACACAGTAAGCATCAGTGGACCCTTTGCCTCCGTTTTTGGTTTTCATCGGTAACAATCCACGCGCGCCTAAAATCCCCAGCTCCAAAATCCCCACGGGCGGCTTCCACAGCTGCTTAGCCGTGGGTCTAAAGTCACTACACACGTGAGCTGCCTCATCAAGCACGTGATAACCACCCTCCAAACATAATTTTAGCTGAATTCTCCCGCAGTAGGACCGTGCGCATCCCCGGCCACAACTACCCTCCAATGGAAACCATTTACTTGCCACGTGGCGCTCATCAATTCGTTGGTCAATCGAGCTCACAGGAACCACAGCGTGTCCCAGTATCACTGCCGCTGCGTCCTTGGCTGTACGGTCTTCGACTAGCAAAATCAGCGAGTCCTCAAACGGCTCGGCGGCTACGAAGAACACGTCCTCGTGCCAGTGAAACGACGAACTATGATTGTTCATGGAGCCACGCCGCGTCCGTGCAGACTGTAACGCTAACTGTGCTTTAACTCTAATCTCCGGCGCCGTTAGCGGAGGCAAATTATGAGCAATGCAAAGGTCCTGAGCTTCCATCACAGTAACTCTCAGGTACCACAACTTGGGCGATTGATAAACCTTGGAGCGCGTGTGAGTCACGTAGGGAGCGTCTGAGCTCCACGCTTCAGGGAACGCTTCGTCGGCTTGAGTTCCAATCCACACTGCGAGCTGAATGTCGCCGGACACTCTGTTATTCTGATCTGAAGCTTCGCCCTCAAGGCGATACCACTGTGGGGCCAGGGGACTATCCGGTGGGTCCCGCACTGGAACATCTGAGAGATCAAAACAAACACCACCAAGAAAATTTTCCGTCGGCGAGTCCCACACCGTGATCTCCAAGGTCGCGCTGACGGAGTCGTTCTTGTTGTGAAAAAGCGCAAAAACTTGGTTCCACTCGGGCGAGTCGTGTGGGTCACAGGCTCGGTAACTCGCTAGTTTTGATTTTCTGTAGTGGCTGGAGGTTCTTATTTTCACGTACGGGGCCTCGTTTGGAACCAACCCACGCGCTTTTCGGATTTTGACAAATAAATACATCATCGGCTCAACGAGATCGTACGGATGGATCCTTTCCGTTGGAACTTCTCCATTAGGCTTACTCGAATTAATCACTTTAGGTGAATAATCGCCGTTTGGTCTCTTCAAAACATTAACCCTCTCAGCACATCCACTTTGCATCTTCCTAATCTCGGCCGCCGGAACCGCCGTCGGAATCGGCTCATCATGAGGCGGAATTTGGACCGGTTCGGGTTGCACGTGCACCCCGTGCGGTTGAGATTCCTCGATGATAGGAGCCTGTGGCGGCGGCTGGCCATGATAGATTTCTGGAACAGGATGGCAAACCTCCACGTGTCCTCCTGGAACTTCAAAAACTCGTCCCTCTTCAACTACGCACACCCCCGGCTGTTGCTGAGGCGGCTGCGGCGGCGGCGGCTCGTCTTGAGGCGGTGGTGGATGCTGATGCTCCTCCTCAGATAACTCATCGTAGTAATAAATTCGCAACCCAATCTCACCTCGAATCCAGCTGAAAACACTCTTCTTCTCCAACGGAAAATACACCAAGCCTTCGTCTCCTCGCCTAGCAAACTGGCTGCCGCACAACTTGACCCTTCCGAGGAAATGGTTCTTACGGCCACTGCCATTGCAGTACCTTTTGTCGTTGTAGACTTCGATTTCGAGCTCTTCGCAGTCCATGTTCTTGGGGTCCGAGACTATGAACTCCAGCGGCTCGTTCCATACTGGGTTTAGGTCGCGAAATTTGGTGGACGTTCTCTTCCGCTGACCGTCAAAGTCAGCGATGACGTAGGGGCTGGAGCTTCCCTGGCCGTCTTTGGGGAGAAGGTCACGTGCGTCCACAACTTCCACGACAAGTTTGCGTACGGTAAACTGTTGCTGCGGCGGTGGTTGAGACGGCGTCGTCATGGTCTCATTTTAGAAGCGGAAAGTGAGGGGAGAGGGGGTTTTTGGGTTTTGGACACGGAGTGGGCAGCGTTGATAGCGGGTGAGAAAGAGAGAGAGAGAAATGAGGCGGATTTCGCTTTATTGAATTTGTTGTTGTTTTGTTTGCTGGCGTTTTTATTATTTGATTTCGTATCGTTACTGTGTTTTGATTTTTCCTTTTTTTTTTTTTCTCTTTTAATCTTTTACTTGGTGGTGTTGTTGCTGTAGATTTTAAGCGAATGTTTTTTGTGCAGTGTGTGTGGCACTGCAATGGAAAAATGATTCCATTCTCTCTCGTCAAGTTTTTTGCTTTTGCTACTTTTCGGCTTCCCCCTACTTTTACGGGTTCGTTATCCACCTCAGCTTCTTTACATTATTATTTATTATTTTTTTAAATAGGAGGAATATAGGAGCTTTGCAAATTACATAAAACTTTAATGAAATCACAAGCAATTGCAATATCCCAGCATAGCTGATTCTACTGATAGTACGTACTATATATATAAGGGTAATTTTTAAAAATATCCCCTAAAGTTTGGGCTTGTTGCAAGTAGATGGTGATAATTTATTTATTTATAAAAAATTTTCTACCGTTAGTTAAATTTAATATTGACCGTTAGTTGACTATGCAAAGATAATACTACCCTTAATAATAATTTGTAAACGGAAATAACTAAAAAAAATTAAAATTATTGACTATTTTATCTTTTTTAAATTATTGATATTTTCTTAAAGTTTTTACAAGAAAGATAAAATTAAAAATTTTAAAAAATCATCTTTAAATTATTGATATTTTCTTAAAGTTTCTACAAAAAAGATAAAATTAAAAACTTGAAAATGAAATAGTTATAATCTTTACCTATGATATTATAAATCTTTGGAATTGACAAGGATAAAATTATTAAAAAATAGGGTTTGTGCTTTTCGCGCCAACAATTTTAATTTTTTTTAGTTATTTCCGTCTACAAATTGTTGTTAAGGGTGATATTGTCTTTGCACAGTCAACTAACGGTCAATGTTAAAGTTAACTGACGGTAGGGAATTTTTTACAAATAAATAAATTTTTACCATCTATTTGCAACAAACCCAAACTTCAAGGGAGGTTTTTAAAAAGAGTAATGATACAGCCACAAACTCTTGTACAAACTAATTTTGTACAAACTGACGTGGCATGATATCATTGGTTGAATGAAAATATAAATTAATAAAAACAAATCATGTGGGCCAAGTGATATTTAATTCAACCAATCTTATCATGCCACATCAGTTTATACAAAATAGGTTTGTACAAGAGTTTGTGGCTGTATCATTACTCTTTTAAAAATTACTCATATATATAAATTTATGATCAGTTCATAAATGACCGTCGATTTTTTTTGTCTTAGGATTTAACATTTTCGCGCCGAGCTTAGATGATTTGCATTGGCTGTCTCAATTAATAATTTAATTACGTAGTGATTAATTAGTTGAAATTGGATGATTCTCACAGCAGCTGGGGCCAAGCAAAGCTTGAAGCGAACGAGAGTGATAAGAGATGAAGGGGAGAGATGTAGAAAATGGGGACTTTTTCCATAGTCAAGAGTCACATAGGATATGATGCCTGTGGGCTGTGGTGTGGTGCGCAAGGCACATGATTCCACCTCCAAACCATGCCGCTTTCTTTTTTGTCAAAAGCACCCACATTTTGAATAAAGTTGAGCCACAAAAGCATCACCTTTTTTCACCCGTTCGGCCGGCCTCTCTTATTCTTCCCTTGTCAACAATCTTAAAGACCAAAATGCTCATCACCTTTTTTTTTTTTTTTTTAATTATATATATATATATATATATTTAATATGGATACAAATACATTTTTCTTCTCGAAGCTGCTATCACGAATTTTTGTTTTCAAGTTTGCCTCGGTTATGTTCACCCTTTCCTCCAATAAAAACCAAGAGAAAAATTACGAATTAGTTCAAAGAAGTGATGATTTAGGTTACCGTTTCATACATATATAATCTTTTTTTTTATTATTTTCCTATTCAATTAGTTAGTTTTAGCCAAAAGTAAATTAATTATCCATCTTAGCATCTGTGTCTTTGTGTATCCATTCACATGACGCTGGGGCGAGGGAACGAGTGAGAAGGTTCACGCCGTATATTGACGGTCACAAAACTGAACTTTATTGTTATATTTCCAAATCCTAGGTTTAACTGAAGAAAGAAATCCACTAGCTTCTTTTGTTCCTTTTTTTTTTTTAAAAAAAAATAAAAAAATAAAAATAATAATAAGTTGTATTACTAGGCTAAAAAAGAGCGAACAATACAACACCACAAAAGGGCTCAAATAAGGCCTTTAGTAGGTTCGATACCGTACTTCAAAAATATCTAAGATTGAATTTTAATATAGGAAATGACTCGACACGCTAAATTCTCACATGGTGCTTGTAGATTTTTCCGGAATAACCTACCTACCCAACTCAAATTTAAAATACAGGTGGAATCCTCATCCCAATCAGAACAAGAAATCCACTATCATTAAACATTCTCGTTAATTTGGGACCAATGGTGAAACTTTGGCACCATTGCCAAAGAAGCTTCTCCATCGCGCGTCATTTTTAGGTGGCTTTTCGAGTTCCCTTTTGAATTGGTGGACTACTTTCAGAATCTGATCCTACAGGATAAAGTTTTATTTTTTTCCCTGATTATATATCTAGATGCATGCTGCTGTCTGTGTGTGTTTGCAGGATACTTCGTGGAAGAGAGCAATGCGATGCTACATGCAACTTCGTAAAAAAACCCAAGAATATTTGCTGAAACAGGAATAGCCAATAGCCAACAGCCAATACTTTGATGCCATTCTTTTTTTACTTTTTTTTTTTTTTTCTCTTTTTTCTTGTCTAGCATCCAATCAAATTTGTAACGCCACAAGACCCTTAATAAACTATCAATCTGGTTGTTCATGGATAGACATCATTTGATTGGCACATATATTTTGGGAACGTACAGGATAAAATTTGAAATTAATTGTATGATATGTCTCATTCATGTTGTCGCTCGATCGCACACCAAGTTTCTATTCAAAATCATCATCTGCATTTTCTCATTCACATTGGGGTCCTGCATGCCTCTTCTTTTCTTTTCTCTCCTTTTTTCTCATCAACTGCTTGGTTACGTTGAATCTGTACGTAATTTCATCTTCTTAGATTGTTATGGAATCATCCATGCATGTGATCAGTAAAGTACATTGATCAGTTACAAGCAAGAGCTCAGTTAGGGAATTGTTAATTCCATGTGATAATTAATTATGCGAAGCATGCAGGGAGATGATTAATTAACCAATATTCAAGGAACTCGTTACTTGAAATTTCTTATAGTATATACCAGCAAACATTTTATTCTCTATATACTTGTACATGGGCAGGCACGCAGATGTGCATACCAATATTTACATGAACACATGAATATCACAAACAAACACAAGCATAAATTATTACTGACACCTCAATGCAAATTAATCAGAATCAATATGATCAGCAGATCCGAATTTACGAGATAATAACACGCCCAGCGAAAAAGCCAATACTGCCGTAATAATAATCCCCTTGTTTCTCCGCAATATCTTCATTCCCCTTTCAAATGGATGACTTGGCTCATTTCCCCATTTTCGTAAGAAATCTTCACCAAAACTATCTACGGAAGAATCCTTTTCGCTCTTATTATTCGTCTCTTTGTTGTCCTTTTGGCAGGCACGATCATCATCACCCTCTCGCATCTGATGGTCGTTGCTTTCTTCGACGACATTTTCAGGGATGTCATCATTGCGATGAAGAATTTGTTGTTCGTTTTCTCCAGATGCAGATGCAGAAAGCGAGGGTTGCTCCGTCGACTCTTCTTTTGCTCTCTTTGGCACAGTAACATAAAGTAACTCGCCGTCAAATTTCCCCGAGACCTTGTCCATATCTGAATTGGGTGGCAATGGAAACATCTGCTCGAACCGCATTATGTATTTGTTGTCACTCGTCAGCATTTCTCCGCTGACTGTTATATTTCCAGAGCTGTCCACCTGAAGCTTCACCTGCTCTTTTTTGAAGTCTTCATATAACGCAACACAGTAATAACATTAACCATTAATAAATATCAATACCATTATATATAATCTTACAGTAAAGATCAATTCTAGTCTGGTTGAGTACCTGGTAGATCGACAAGGAGATAATGGCCATTGGAGTCCTCCGTCCAACCTGACGAAGGTACAAACTCTTTGACTATGGGGTTATTCGTGAGGGTTTTTTCTCCGTCTCTTCTTGTTCTTCCCACGTTTGCCATATTTTTTGTAATGGTAGTATGGGTTATGGGTTTATTATATGGATACGTACGTATCGATCATTTATAGAAATGGGAAACTCCATGATCGGATTCACACAGATTTTTTATGTGGGATAGTTATTCTAAACTTACGGTGTTAGGGCTTTTAAGTTTTTGGCAGCCTGCACAAACAAGTATGCAATGTGGATTAGAGGAAGGAAAGGGAGTATTCTTTGCTTGTTATGTGTACCAAAAGATTTTAGGTGGATTACGTCGACATTGGACGCGTGCTCTGCTACATTTTAGCTTATTGCACGTATCGACATTGCGAATGCTTCCACCAAACGACACCTTTTACAATTCCCTCGCACCTCACAATGATCGGTTTTGTGGTTAATAAAAATGACCGTCAGAAGATAAGCTGTTGTATAAAATAATGCAAACTTTAGCATTTACGTTCTTGTAATAAGAAAACTTTTGTATCAATTGATGCTAATGATTTTTAATTCTTCTCTAACTCTCGACTTTATAATTAGGGATATGTTAGAACCCCAAAATGTAAACCTTACCATTGATAAAGAATCTAGAATTAATCCTATTTACTCCAACGTCTACGGGCCATGCGACTTCTAAATGGACCAATGTAATCCATTACACAACCATCTTTAAGGATTTCATATGTCAATTATCTTTCTTCAACCATGAAATTCAAATATGCGAGTGTACAAATTGATTAAAATACAAACAGGAGGCAGAGTACTTGCGAGCCAAAGCCATTAGTAGATATTTAAAAAAAAAAAAAGAATTACAATCATGGTCATATATCCGAACACGTAGTAGCTAGCTAGCATGAAGCTTAATTACATAAAAACAAAGGATAATATCTACCTCATGTTATAAATATCCAAAACTAATAGTTGATCCGTTGAGGGGAAGCGGCTTTCCTCCCTTCCCTCTCGACGCCTGCCTTATTATCTTTTCTAAATTTAGATTAACTATTGCTTTAAATCGTACTTGAAAGCAATCTTTGTAAAATCTCAATATATTTGCCTGAAAAATATTTCAACCACAGCACCAAGAAAAAAACTTGATCTTGTCTCTTCATACAATGGCAACGGGTGAGAGAACCCAAGTTTAATTAATCCAAATCACGCAGTTAAAAAAGAAAATACACACACTAATATCACCATTAATTAAAGGACAACACAGTTGCATGTAATGGCAGCTGCAAATGCAGGAATATTGTTAACTCTATTTGGTTTGGCTTCAATATCCCCGATCTTGAAGGCTAACACTCACGATTTCGATGAGGTGTGGCAGAAGCGAGCTGAAAATGCTAGAAGGCATGCCCTTGAAGCTTATCATCCAAATCCTGAAGAAGTCGTTAGTAGTTTCAATAAGCACGTTCACATGTAAGTAATTAATTAACTTTGCTTCGCATATGAATACACACACACACACACTCTCCCACATTATTATTATTATTATTATTGAAAATTAATATTATTGTTAGTCAGTACATAGTTTTCCTTACTTTTTTTTTTCATTTTTAATCCATCATTAATCAATTTCTTACTTAGAGTATTAATTTAATTGAATTAAAAATAGGATGTTCGAAAATGGTAGTAGCACAAGGAGGTATCTGAGGGGACGTCCATATACAGGAAGATGCGCAGCCACAAACCCAATAGATCAGTGCTGGAGATGTGACAGAAACTGGGCTAATAACCGCAAGAGGCTAGCTGACTGTGCCCAAGGGTTTGGACGCGGCACCATTGGAGGCAAAAACGGTCCGTTTTACGTAGTAACAAACCCAGCAGACGACGACCTTGTGAATCCCAAACCAGGAACTTTACGCCATGCTGTCATCCAAGAAAGGCCTCTTTGGATCACATTTGCTCATGACATGGTCATTAGGCTCAGCGAAGAGCTACTAATAACTAGTGACAAGACCATTGATGCGCGTGGCTCTAATGTTCAGATCTACAACGGTGCTCAAATTACGATGCAGTTTGTGAAGAACATCATCATCCATGGCCTTCACATTCGTAAAACTAAAGCAGGCAAGGGTGGCATGATTAGGGACTCGGTTAGTCATCATGGCTTTCGCTCGTCTAGTGATGGTGATGGAATCTCAATGTTTGGAGCCTCTCATATTTGGATTGACCATGTGTCTATGTCTGGTTGCCAAGATGGACTGATTGATGCTGTAATGGGATCAACTGCGATCACCGTTTCCAATTCCCACTTCACACACCAGGATCATGTGATGTTGTTAGGCGCAAGTGATAGCCACCCGCAAGATTCAATCATGCAAGTTACTGTTGCTTTCAATCACTTTGGTAAACAATTAGTGCAGAGAATGCCCCGAGTCCGATTCGGATTTGCGCATGTTGTCAACAATGACTACACTCATTGGCTAATGTATGCTATAGGCGGTAGCCAGCATCCCACCATCCTTAGCCAGGGTAACCGATTCCTTGCCTCTAACAGTCACCATTCTAAAGAGGTACAGTCGTAACAACCCCCCTCTTCCTTTTTTGACTTTTGTTACAATGTGCTGCATAATTTTGACGAGTTAATAATATTTTCATTGCAGGTGACCAAGAGGGACTCTTCCCCGCAAAGTGTTTGGAAAACATGGAATTGGAGGTCAGAAATGGATTTGATGATGAATGGAGCCTTCTTTGTTGAATCAGGGAGCGACGTCAGAAATGTGAACAGACAGGATGTGATACCTGCGAAGCCTGGGAAATTTGCGTCCCAGATGACACGCTTTTCAGGTGCTCTTAATTGCTATGTGAATAAGCCATGTTAATTCTAATTATTTTGAACCCTGTAATTTAGAACAGAGGTTGTATTTTACAACTAGGAATCTCAGACAAATCATTTCCATCCTTATGATGTTCTCAGTGTACATATGTAAAGGTAAAATATTTGCAATCCTCTGATTGAACTGAGTGATGTAGCAATGTAATAAATTATTATTTAAGGAAACATAAAATTTCAGTCATTTAAATCGACAATGGCAAAGTTTTGTTCTATGAAATGTGCAGGAGACTGACCTATAATTGATGCAACCAAACAACATGCTGCCTGGCCCCTCCTACTATTTAGGTGAAACAAATCAAAACTGTTGATACAATTTGCTAATACTTGTTATTTGTTTTTCCTACCACTTGATTTAAAATTCCTGGAGATCACTTCCGATCGTTGTCAGAACGATGGAGCTAATCTGCTCCATTAATGTTTTCCAGACACTGAGGAGTTCGAAACAGGTGAGCGAGCTAACCAAAATATTTGGACAGCCAATATTATGCCGGATACAATTCTTCTTTTTCAGGGAAAAAAAGAAATAGACATGCTTTTGGAAGCTTTTTTCTTCATCCTGGTCAGCAGAATGCTAACTGCAGTGAAACCACAATCATCTACTAAGTAAATTCTCTAAACTATATATCTACCAATGTCTTATTTGGAGAAACAACCTTTCCTCCCAAAATAAAAAAAGAAGCAGAGAAAAGTATAAAAATGTATTAGTAACTGAAAACACTGACCTTTTCAGTTCGGAGTCCCAATGTTTTCAAATCTTGATCGCAAAGGCACCTCAAGTTTAAGGAACTTGGTAAACTGCAGAATGGATCAAAACTCGCTAATACGATATTTGGAAAATATTCTCACATTGTTCATACACAATGATGGATTCACGGAGAAAAAAGGATGTCTGTGAAAAGCACGCACACACCTGAGATGTCTTCAGTTCGAGCTCATCCCACTCCAAAGATGGGTTGCTTCCTTCTACTATCCCTGTTCCAGCATATATCAATGCACCGAGGCCCTGGGTAGTGAAATGGTTAGAATCAAGATTTGGCAACAGGATGACTACATAATGATATAAGCCCCTAGAAACAACAGCAGTCATTTTGTTCTCAGCTTCGGAGAAAATAGAAATACTGGTGGAACTACTTGACAATTTGATTACAACATCACAGATTGGCTGACAACTAGAATTCTTACTTGAAAATAAAGAAGTAATCATTACAAGTCAGAGCACACCTTTTCCACCAATGCTGATCTGATGCCAACGGCAAATTCACTCTCTCCTCCTCCAAACCAGCCAACTGGCCCAGCATACATTCCTCTGTCAAATACTTCTGCATACCATATTTGAGAATACATAAGCTTATGCACACAGGTAGCAGGATAGCAATTTTAGTTTTTGGATACACAGATTCAGGATTTTGGGATAGTAAGTTGAAGTCTTGCCATGCCTAAAAGATGGCAAAGAGGAGTTTCGTTAAGCCCATTATAGACTTCTGATCAATGGAGTAAACTATAAATACAAGAACTATAATTGATAACTAATCTGCCTGTGTTCAGATAAAGAAAGAGATGCCGATACAAGAGATTCATAGGCCAATTGTCACATTCATTGTTCGAAACATAGTTTTCTCATTTATTCCCTTAAGTCTACAGCTCTCCACTTCATAATAGGAAATACAAATCCATATCCACTGACCAATATCAAATTACATGCACCTACCAGTTTCTGCAATTAAAAGGCGTGCCTCTTCAGTTGGAAATCCACAGACTGCTGGACTTGGGTGAAGAGAAGCCATGATATCATACTAGTAAAAAGAGAGAAACAAAGAGATTAAAGTCAGAATTGCATCTTTAACAAATGTCAAGAGAAACAAGAGTTCAGAACTCCAAAAAATGAACAAGTGTATCCTAACATTTCCAGAAATAGGTAAATGCATATTTGGAAGAGTACTAAGAACAGTGATGCAAACTGCAGAGGGTGGAACATATTGACCGGAATCTGAATTAAAAATGTATACTTTTATGTTTCTCATGGGATGCTTCAATGTTTGAAAAACAAAACGCATTAGCTTTACCTCCTCATCCTCACTTCTTAGTCTGCCCGCCAATCGAGCGTACAAATGCTGAACTCTTGGAAGTTTACGTATTGCTTTCTTAGGTTCAATCACTACCCTGTCACATACTGCCTGCACAATAAAATAGGTTAAACACTGGTTTAATCACAAGTGAAAGACATTTCTTTGTAAAGAAGAAAAATTATATATACGAAGGACAAAGATAGTTAATATAAACTTGCCTCTAATTTGCTTCTTATGCTTTCACGTACTATAGTAAATTCGAGATGGTCCTTCGGACTGCGAGGGGTATAACGAGGAAAAATTACATGATATGAATTGGATGTTAACTGGTTATAAAAAATTAAAAATGATTCATAGAAAGTGATAAATAAAAGACAATATTCAAATAAATTAAAAAAAAAAAGAACATGAACCTGGAGACTAGGTCATGCTCTATTTGAAGATCTAAAGCAGTTGTTCCACCTCTACCACGGGTACCAGCTAAAGCCTCACTTGTAATCTTAAGCCATTTTCTATGAAATAGTTGCTCTGGCTATTCATAAAGTTTGTAGAAGTCCAAGCAAGAATAGAGTTATTTGATCTCATATTAAGTCGTGAAATTTTTTTTATAAAAGAAGAAATAATAATTATTATGCTGGATGCAGTTAAAAGAAGCTTTGCACAACTCCTTTTTATTTCAAGTATAAGCTTAAAGACTCACTTACCGTGTTTCCAATAAAGGCTGGAGCATCAGGAGGCTGAAGACAGAACTGGTAAGCATTTTCCCCTTCAACTTGCTGAAGCATGAGTCATTTCATTTGTATCAGACATTATAAGGATATGTTAACTACACAATGAATTATAAAACGAAAAGAGTACCTTTAGACAAGCTAACCATGCTATAGGATCAATATCAGTAGCAGTAATTACTCTGCTGCTACGCCCTAGTACGACCTAAATTTCCAGGCCAAAATGGGTATTTATCAGATGCTTATGTAAGATATACAATAGTTCACAATTACTGTCCTCAAACTATTTTATCACCAAAAGAAGGCATGGTTATGATTGTCAATACCTTGGTAAGAGGTGTGCTACTTCTATTAATTATCTCCAAAGCTTTCTTAACAGCAAGATCCCAATGCATCTTTCTGGGACTATGATGATTACTTAAGATAAATGTTCTTGAAACTTCTTTTTGTAACCTTACAATCTTGGAAGAAACCTGCATCATTAAGGATACGTATAAAAGGAGTGGAACCCCCAAAAAAATATTCGATAATCAGAAAATCCATTATTCAACAAACACAAATCAATCAGTCATACATACCTTGTCCATTGTAGATTCAAGTGTAGAAATGGCCTTTGCCCATGTCCAGGAAAGGGCATCGTCCCATGCAAGAGTGACAGCAAGCGTAGAACTCCGTTCAAGCTCATCAAACTCAACCTGTCATTTAGTATCTAGCAACAGATCTTATAAATACAAACAAAAATTAAATGGTTCATGGATATGAGTACATAGAACTCGCGAAAGAAAACAATTGCTCTACCTGAGGAATCATAAAGTAGAAGGAACCAAAATCTTCCCATTCAGATGATATATTGGCCCTTGCATCGAAACGCATTGCCCCGTAAGCGCGAATCATAGGGCATTCTGTAGAGAGAAACCTTCAATCAAAGAAGTGGAACATTAGAAGTGTAGTCCACTGGTGGTGAATCGGGTGTTAAGTGGTGCACTAATGACTGGTCAGTATGTGTATGAACTTTACCTCTTAATAGACCTCCAATCATCGTAAGAAAATGGATGGAGATTTCGGAAGAAGACAGCGGACCCCACACCAGCTACGCTGACCAAATTGTGGGTGACTGAGCTTTGGCCATTACCGTTGGGAAAGACAACGGAAATATCAGAATCCTTTTTTCGGCTTCGACCAGAAAAGAAACAGCGTGGAAGAAGTTGGTGCTGGGCATGGAGCCAATCAATTGCTTGGATTTGTTCTTCAATAGGCACCTTCAATCAATGATGGAGGCAAATGAATGATTAATTTTTTTTTTTTAAAAAAGGTTAAATACAGCTACAGTTGATGCAGAATATAGAAAGAGCGGGAATGTAGATTTTGATATGAATTTCCATAAATGTCCTTGTATTTTTAGGAATTTGTATTTGAGCCCCTAAACTTTTGGAGTTTTCTTTATTGGTAATGAAATATTGCAATTGAAATCAGGACTCTGGTTCCTACTTACAAATCAATCACGTAGTGCATATTTTTTTTTTGGGGTGTGGGGGTGGGGAAGATCACAACATCCAATGCCCGCGAACCACGTGTCACAATAAAATTCCGCACGGATTAATTAGCCCACAAAAGATAAGGAGGGTCATCCGTATCAAAGAAATTTGGAACACCGAAGAAAATGAGAAGTTATGCTTACTTGTAGCCTTATGATGCCAGAGGTGAATGGAGGTGGGTTGGATTTCAACCCGAAAATGGCAGAGTGAAGTTTCTCCAAGGCCAGCGCTGGAGATGGAACTGCAGGTAACGTACAACTGTCAATGATATCCACAGGCAGCCGAGGGTCTCCTTTGCAACCATTCATCATGGCCATGGACAATGAACACGATTGATATCTCTGTTACATGACATAATAAAGATTCAGGCAAAGGGTACCCAGAATATACATATATATATGTATAATACTTTTATTACTATATAAGAGGGGGTGGCTTACAGTTATATTTACATGGTGAAATTTTTGGAGGGAGTGCCTGCTGGAAACTGGTTGGGCACACATACTAATGCTTTTCATTGAATCTGGATCCATGAAGCGAACAAGGCAGTGCCCAGCAGCACTAGCCATCAAGTAACCAAATAGAATGGATGAGACTGAGAGAGAGAGAGAGAGAGGGAACACTTTGCAGTCAGCGAAATGCAGTGGTAGAGAAAAATGTTACGTTATGACGAAAGGATACACTGTATTAATTATGCAGTCTAGCTGATTTTGGTAAGGCCCACAAACTTGCATGCAATTTTATGAATGAAGGATGCACTTGCTTGTCAAACTGACGCCAGAATCCACTTCCTACCATTGCATTTTATCCTGAAGATTTTCACCCATTAAACCAATGGCCGGCCACGAAATAGACTAGCAGCGAGATCCGATTAACGGAAGACACACAAATTAGACTTCGTTCCTTTTCCAAGTGCAACAAATGACTTTTTTTTCATTGTGTTAAGATGTAATCAAACATTTTTTTTTCCATTGGAATAGTTTTAAGTATACAAACATTTGTTTTTCGCACCACATGGCAGGCATGATGGAAGCCAATAGTTTTATCAAAAAGCATGAGCTCTAAAATCCATTACAAAATTCTCTGTACAAGAGAAAAATACGTGTTATTACAAAAATAAATATCTATCAAAAACGCCATTGGGTCGGGTAGAAAACCATTTTGTTTTCAGACCAACCCAAAAACATTCTCTAATTTCTACTACTCACTACTCAGCTAGGCTTGACCAAAAGCCATTTTTATTACCCCTTACCGGAACTCTCCAGGGCTATCTTTTGGGGCGAACCAAGGGGAAAAAAAAACATAAAATACAATAATTAACCTATTTTACTAGGAACAACAGCTTAAAGAACCCCAACAGTACAACAAAAATAACTAGGCATTACTGCCCAGCCGCCCGGAGCCCACGGGGGGGAAGGGTTTGGAATCCAAATTGCGCTATGGCTCCTCCTCCAAATCAAGTCCACCAATTCGCTGTCGCCTCCTATCAAAGACAGCTTTGAAAGATTCATGCTCTGCACGAAGACGCTCTTGAAATGCACTCTGCTTCTTCAACTTACCAGTGCTTTGGGTTGACAGGCTCTCTTCTTTAGGTAATGGGTTAGACTTCTGCAAGAGTAGGAAGCACATAAAGCAACATTATTAACTTGGCTCTCTTTGCACCAAGATAAGGTGAAAGTAAATAAGAGAACCATAAAAATCAATGAGTCATCCCCCAGGCCCTCAGAAAATTTACGTCTAATGAGGATGAAAAGAACTTGAAGTGAAAAACTACTAATTCTGGATTTTAGAACAATAAGTTAACTATGATAATCACAAATTGTGAAAAGTACTTCCAACAATCCAAATTATAAGCCACCATTACAGCTGCAAGACTAACCAAGTTGTATCCCGCACCCGGTCCAATTACTAAAGATAACATTTTTGACTTCTTTGCAGCACCTATTGAGAACCCAGTATCACCAACCTGGAAGAAATTTTTAAATAAAAATCCGTTAAGAAAAGAACAAGACCAGCAAAACAATTTAGTAAGAATACAATGAACTGGAGAGAATTATGTGGAACAAAAATTCTATCACGGAAGCAAAACTGAAAACCAATGGAGGACAACATTTCCACTGAAGCAGACTAGGCAAAACTACCATTATCACCAGCTTATAGCAATCTAGTGTGGAAACATTTGTACTAAATACCCATTTCTATTTATGGTGGATATATGCATCGGCATTTAACATTACAACTTTATAGAATCAGATTTAGCAGATACCTGATCACCCCAATGCACGGATTTCCCTTCCTTAACATACAATTGGAACAACCCAGAAAGAGCATTTGAGTTACCCTTCACAACACCGGAGGTTTCATCATCGTCTTCATTTAAATCATTTGACCACTTACTACTGCCCAAGTCTTTCACTACTTCCGCTGGACGGTCCCCTTCAGCATCCCATCTCTTCTCATTCCTAGGGAAATCTGAAGTTCAAATTATAAACTAAAAAGCCAGCCCAAAACTAGATGAAATAATAAACAGAACTAAATAGAATATGCATAAATGAAAACATGCACATAGTCATTCATCCATCCTTATGCAGATGCATACATGTTTCTATACAGGCATATTGACAAATCAGAAAAACTGAACAACAGTAATTGTTTGACTTGATGAAATATACACCTGCTGGTGGATCTTCTCCTGTTATAGAAACTGCAATGCTGTTGGTTTCTTTTTCTTGCTGTGCTAATAGACCATCAGAATCCTCATCCATATCCATTTCTACCTGTCGATTTTGACATGAGAAAAATAATAATAAGCCAGTAGAATGCCGATTCCAAGATTCCCCACTCAATGTGCTATTAATGAATGAAGACTTTGTGGAACAAACGCCTAAAGTAAATGCTGAGATGTACTTTGGGCAGAATTAAACATCAATAATTATTATCATCCCTACTTCTGAAAATCCCAGTCAAAGCTGATTCACATGTCAGCTACAGGGATCAAGTAAGCATCCCAACATAGCGGATTAATACATCTTTATGTACCAAAGCTAGCACAAAACTTCCATGCTCATTATGGAACAAGCAGTAAAAGCAAAGGTATTGGCCAAGATTAGGTTAAGAAGTGTAGGCCTGATTTCAGCGAAACAAGAGCTAGTTGTAATCAGGCAAAAGTACTTGTATTATTCTAGTCCCAAGCAAAGTGGACTTAGCATCATAAATTATTCATTTACCTCTTTGATCCCACTTTCCTTCAGGTCATCTCCATGAAACAAAGTCTGTCATGCCAGCAGAAGTATAGCATTAGAACTAAAGTACATTAACTTAAAAGTCCGAAGAAAGATAACTGGTTCTCAAATTTTTACAAGTTAATAAATCTCAAATCAGATTACAGTCTTTTCCCTTTTATTAATTAAATTTGACTTTGGTCGAAGCAGATATGTAAATTTTTCTACCTATGGACAATGATTTGTTTTATAACTTCCAGCATCTCAAACAAGATAAAAAATTAGAAATTAATCACAACCTTAATATCCAATTGCACGTACAAAGTTGGATCTCAGACAAAACAAAAATTAGAAATTAATCACAACCTTAATATCCAATTGCAAGTACAAAGTTGGAGCTTCCTCCCATTGTCCAGCCATCCTCTCAATATCATCAAGGGTGAAACCATGAACATTCCTAGCTGCACAGCCCTGCAATTTCACCAAACCATTCACATACTGCCAATGTATGTAGGGAACTTCTGCCCCATTTATGCTAAATTTTTGAATTATTTCAAATAAAGAACCCCCAAATATAACTAGTGCAGTAGGAAAAATACAAACCGCACATTCAAAAGAGCAATTATCGAGAAAATGAAAAACAATGAATAGCATATAAACTCACCGCTGGATCCTTGTATGTAGCTTCTAGTATATACACTTCATAGCCCGATCTCTGACAAGAAAACAAGAAACAATGAGCAGTGCATATAACAGACAAGAGAAAAAAAACTATTGGCTCTGCTTCTATCATCATTGGAAGACACATAATATTGAGGGATTTTATAATTGAGCACATCTATTGAAACTTTAAACAATTGTCACAAATTATCATCTTTCACATATTAGCCATTCTCCCTTAAAAAAAGATGCAATTCAATTCAGAAACTAAATGAGCAGGGACAGTTAAAAAATTAAAAAAGAATCAAATTGAGTGCACCAAATGCACCAAAAACAACACAAATAATGTGACTGCAGTTTTCTCGGTTCCGTTCCTGTACATTGTAGGCAATTCAATAAAAAGTTCAGCCATTTTAAATATTTTTCTGTCAAAACATTTCTATTTTTCCATGTATTATAGCTTGATAATGGGAAGCATAAAACATTAACAATGCAAACTATCCAAAACTCCATCAAACAATGTAAGATAAAAACTCAGTCAAACTGGAAAAGAAAATTTTGATATGTGACCATTAATAAAATGGAAAGTCCATAACAAGCTATACGTGGAATAATTATATAATGATAATTAAAGCAACAGATAAAGAGGAACATCCAAATAATTAGTGATATGTAACATTGCCCTGTCTACAACAAACTCCCCACTGACATGTCCAACTTAGCTCATAGTGCATATAACAATAATACAAGTGCAATTATATCAAAGATTAGATGATAGAAATATGAAGCCGCTAATATCATTTCAAGCATACCATCAATTAAAACTTGCGCTTATTTGGAATCATAATATTGGATAATCTTCTAATAGCAAACAGGAGAAAATATGAATATAAAAAAATTTACCTTTTTTTCCTAAAAAAAATATAATATAATTCTATTACAAAGGTTACAAGTTCCCAAAAGTAATTGCTAATATTTGCTAGTCTTTGAAATATTTTATAGAACAGCAAATGTTCTGTGGTATGCCCTTGGATTACATATACAAAAAAGCGTGGATCATCTCTGGACCACTGAAAAGATGATCCCCAATAGTGATGATTATTCTGTCCGAAAAGATGATAAATAAATTTCAAGTACCTTATACTTTGCTTTGGAAGTTGAACATAGTCTAAAAATACAGAACAACTAAAAGCAAAACGGAAGGAAAAAGAAGATAAGAGCAAAGCACATCTGAATCCTAACAAAGAAACCTCTCATAAATATTTCCATTCTACAATAGATCATTCAATTTAATGGCATTGTATCCTCAAATACAGCTAAATATATAACTTTTGTGCTTATATACAGCAAAGAAAATTCTCAAATACAGGGAAAACCAAAGTGCACAATATACTGAAAAGGCTGCTGGTCAAAAAAAAAAAAAAAAAGACTAAGAAGGATTTATGGAATAGACAACTACACTGCGCATAAAACTGAAGTCCAACATGGTAGATCCCATAAAACATTACCATACAAATGCAGAACATCAATATCTTTAGCTTCAAACTTCAATGAAACTCCTATAGATTATTTGCACCCGAAGACCTTAACTATTCCCAGGAAACCCCATAAAAAAAAAAAAAAAAATTGACAGCAGACATACTCACAGATTGGGGGAGGAAAGAAGGAAAAAGGATTAAGGGTATACCTTTGCAGTTGCCCAAAACTGAGCAAAATCAGCTACCCGCAGATTGCGGTCATCCACTAAGACGAGGCACACATACCAGCAAGAAAGGGTCAATTGTCGAACAAAACTGCATCTGTAGTTAGTGAAAATGCAAGCAGCGCATGGGCACTGCATCACCCTTAATCTATAACTTGTTGAATGCTATAAGTTCCAGTGTAACTAAAAGAAGAACCTTTAATTTCCTTGCTTTATTCTAATCCCTACAGTTCAAAATTCTTTGAAAAAGAGAAACAAACAAAAGATTTCTCCTAAACTAGGCAATAGTTCATAAAGATCACGCGAGCCCACATTGCGAAGGAGAGTAATTTCTACGACCTGGTGCTACAACTAGTAACATGTTTAAGAAATCAAATACAAACATAGACACAGCCTGAACACCGTGAACGAAACAATTTCACCAAATAAATATAAAACTTTCAACATATAACCAATCATTTGGCTTCTAGAAAAAGACAATTCAATTTCAACACTACCAAGACCATTGAAATGGGCAGAACATAACAAGAAAAATAACAATGCATCTTTTCAATATGACATTGAAATATCAAAAGAAAATTCCATACCGATTACAATAGTGAAATTACCCTCATCAAGGGTCCTCGTAAATGCTTTCAACATGCTTGACCGGTAAGCCTGTAGTGGGGACAAACTTCGGTCAATGTTTAAGAAAGTAACAACATAGCACATACCATGAGCAAGCAAGCACTTAGAGTCAATAACTTCACGGGCTACAAAAGTAAGGCAAAAGATATCATAGGCAACACGAGACGAGATCCAGGATACTTACCATAAAGGTAAATATAGTATCTAGAGATTCCCAAACTTAGGTCACACTTTATGTTAGTCTCAGAGATTTCTAAGTAATTGAAGTTTATATATTCGTCCACAAAACTTAAGCAAAAGTTTACTAAAATATTTCTATAATATCTGCTTATGTATAAAGTCATAGTCACTGTGCATAAACTCATCTTCTTCAATGTAAAGAAAGCTTGGCAAGATCAAGTAAGTCCCATCCATGATGCTAAATCCCAGTAGAAACCAAACAGTCTAGATTGAAAACAGGTGGACACTGGCTAGACATTGCAGTTCTTGTTCTATATAACACAAGACAAAAATAAGGGACTACAACTGCAACCTTAGCCCGACAACTGACTCTCTCTCTCTCTCTCTCTCTCTATATATATATAAATGTAAAGCCAGAAATAAGAAAAACCACGCCATGATATATGAATAAAAAACTTTCAGTTTCTTGGATGAAATGGCTGGCAATACCTCCTCCATTTCAGGTTCATAACAGTACTCCATCACCATCTTCGTAACCGGTTTCTTGCTTCTAAGTGAACCCGAAGACTTTGAAACATCACTGTCCTCAACCTTTAGAATAGAAGAGAAGAGAGACACATCCAGCAACATTAGAACCTTATAACATAAAATTTATGTGTACAGGTGTGTAGATGACAATAAGGCAGAACCAAATACCAACAAACACGAAAAGTTCATGACATAAAAGAGAAACAGAAATTTAAAATAACCCACAATGATTCTATTTAAAGATCAAGACAAATGAAGTCAGGTGCCAACCTTTTCAACCTCTGTCATGAAATAATCATCCATAGAGTGAATTCTGGGAGCATCACCACCATTTTCAACCTCAAGGTCGCGTAACATTTTTGCTATGTAGCTCTTTCCACTACCTATAAACATAAAGAATTACAAAAGATAATCCAACACGATTATAGAACCAAAGAATATGAATGTTTCACGAAACCATGCACCAAACAATTAAGCACATTTCTTTTTCTTTTTTTCCTTCCCACTAAAATAATAAAGAATTAATGAAAGCAAACTACCTGGAAGACCACGGAGGATGATCGCAAAATGATCAGGACGAGTAGCTCGATGAGGCTGCTTCAACAAGTGCAAAGCATTCACAACCTTCGGCTTATCTGGGGATAATTGCCTCAGGGGGAACAAGTGGCTCTCTCCCGGATACTGCATAGGCAACGTCCGCGATTCCTTCACAATACAAACAAAAGATTATAAATCAAACAACACAATTACACGAATTAATAAAAAAAAAGGAGAGAGAAAAAGAAGTAAGAGAAATATATTCAAACAGACCTCCGAAATCAACTCAGAAGAAACACGTGTAATTGGTGGATAAGATGAAGGTACAGTCGCATGAACAGGAAACAAAGACGTATTTGGTGGTGCAGGAGACGGCAGTGGCGGCTCCACCGGCATAGGCGGAGGTGGAGACGTAGGAAGAGGAGGCAAGTAACCTCCTTGTACATTGAAATTATCATATCCTTGTTGTGGCGGTGGTAACGGCGGAATGGACGGCGGTGGCTGATTGTTAGGACCATAATTCTGCCAATCAGAATTATAATCTACGCGATTTTCAAACGAATTAAATCCATTCGTATTATGAAACGGTGCGTTTCCAGCCCCGTTGCCGCCGTGATCGCGAATCAACTTCAATCTCCGCTCATTATCCGAAGTAATCTGGTAATTATTTTCATCGACTCTCATTCGCTTATTGTAATTCCTATCGCATTCAGTCACAAAACCGTTAGCACCACCGTAGTAATCGTACGCTGGCGGTAACGGATGTCGTCTATCAAAATTCGGGTTTATATTATTATTATGCCAAGGAATCGGGTCGAATCCGGGCCGGGTCGGGAACCTAGGGTTTTGGTGAGCGTAAGAAGGCGGAGGCTGAGGGGGAGGGCAAAATGGGAAGTGAAAATTTGAGCAGATTGGGCAGATGCTGTTTACTTGTGGTGGTGGTCTGAAATGCCATTGATGATGAGGATAATCCATTATTCAGTTTCAGAGACTTTCTTTTCCTTTTCGGAGATTTCTGGAGAAGCTGGTTTGGGAAGAGAGAAAGATGGTAATGAATCTTGTTTACTGTAGTCTTATTATCATCTGGCAGATATAATCATGTAAATCTCTCTTTAATTTATGTCGCCGCATAAATTATGAATAAATAAACTGTAATAACTAAAAAATATAAAATTTCACATTTATTACATTCCTACGTATAAACTGAATTTTCTTTTTCGATATGTAGTATTGGATTAGAATACAACATTATGAGTAATAAAATTGTTTGTTAAATATTTAAAGTCTAAAATTTTATTAATTTTAAAATTTTTCTAAATTTTTAGATGAGATATCGTTTTATAATAAAATGCTTCAACATGCTTGCAAATAAAAAATTAAAATATTTAGATGTAATAATGTTGAAAAATACACAACTTGTTAGGTTTAAAATAAAATTTTAAACTAGTCATTTTTACAATTAAAAAAAGGAGAACTGCATGCAAGTCTTTTTTAGCTTTGTCGTCTGTGTCGAGGTTAAAGAATAGAGCTGATTCATGTTAATTAAAGGTTAATTTGGTTTTAGTTTTGTCATTATTTATCTATGGCGTCATAATTGAACAACTTATTAATTATTTGTTTCTAATATCGAATTTATGATGATTTTAGTATTTATTTTCTCTATTTTTTACATTCGATAACATATGAAAAGAAAATGAAGCATCTCTCTTAGTTTGGTTCGAAATAATTTTGACTTAGTAATTACATTGTGTACTCAGCGCATTATTAAAATATTTTTTGTTAATTATGCTATAAAAATAATCAGATGTGAAACAAATTATTTAAACATTCAGTAAATTTATTTTTAAAAGTACTATGAATTTTAAAAGCAATTATACGTATTTAGTAAATCTTACTATTAAACTGCTGTAAGAATGTAAATGACTTAATTAAATATATTATTGAATAAAATTCATTTAAACATCTATAAATATGTTTATAAAATATTTGTTTATAGTGTACATGTAATAATTGATAACTAAAAAAATATTTTATATTATTACAAATTTTATTCCTTATTTTATTATTTGAATATAATTGGTAATAATAATAATCTCTATAAAGTTAATGATTTTATTTCCTAATTAAAAAGAATAACTTTGGAGTTTTATAATATGTATGAGGATGTATGGGAAATTATACTAAGTGTAAAAGTGCAAAGTAGAAAAAATGCAACTTTTCAAAATCTCCATAAAATAGAGTGATTTTTATAAAAATTTATCAAGTATCAAAATCAACCTTTTAATTTTTAAAATTACTTTTGAACCTTCCAAAAGTAATCCCAAATGGATTCTTATTGTTAAATTCAAAATTTTAAATTTTTAGCATTTACCTTTTTGTAATATAAAAAACAACCTTATTAGCTAGTAAAAATTGACTAGAATTGGACAAGGCTATGCCCAGCACAAATTTACTGACTTTATGTTCCCGTTTGTGATTGAGGTATTGTAGCTTAAAAGCTACAACTACTGTGAAAAAATTATAATTATAAAATAGAAGTTAATAATATATAGTAACTGTAAATTTTAAATAATAATTTTGATAAAATTATTAAAGATATAATAAATTTTTCATCATACAAGTAAAAAATTATATCAATATATCTTACAAACTATAATAATTAGTGTTTATTAAATACTTTAATATTGTACCTTTTAAACTACAACTGCACAACCTCAATCACAAAAATACCTTTATTCACCCTCTTCAACCAGAAAAAATTGACTAAACAAAAGTGCCCCAGTCATCTAACTCATTGCCATTTTGTGTCCCATTTTGACTAGACAAACCTACCAGCTAATAAAAACTAGGATTAGGATCATTATCATTGGCTATTTGTAGTAAATAGTTTAATTACATCAGCGATCGCCTGATACGTTTCTTTTATTATGTGACTTGCTTAGTATTAGAATGTAGAAACTTCAGTTTAATGGTCAGTTTGATAATATTATATTTTTAAAAATAATTATTGTTACTTATATCGTAGAAATAGTCAACTATAAAGAAAATTAATTACATATTTGATCAAATTTATTTTAAAAAATGTTATAAGTTTTAAAAGTAATAATACGTATTTGATAAATCTTACTGTTAAACTGTTTAGGAATATAAATAACTGAATTTGATATATTGTTAGAATAAAATTTGTTTAATATGTATAAACATGTTTATAAAATATTTTTTATTGTACACAATAATAATTGATAACTAAAAAATATACATATTATTAATTTTATTTTTTATTTTGTTATCTCAATATAGTAATAATAATAATAATAATATTTTTAAAGTTAATGATTTTATTTCTTAATTAATAAGGATAATTTTAAATTTTTATAATATATATGAGCATATATATGAAATTGTATTAAATATAAACATAATTTTTAAAATCAGATTTTGTTTCCCTACTTTTTAAAATATGCTGTATGATAGAGGGATTTTGTAAAAAGTAATTCATAAAAAAAATTTCCAAACCGTATAATTAGTTTTTAACTTTTCAAAATCACTTTTGAACCTCTCAAAAATAATCCTTAGCGAGAAATAAATATACAGGTTATTTATAAATTAAAGTGAGTGTTGCTAAATATAATGAGAATTATACATTCTTAAATCATGGAATTTAAAAAATATTAATTTTAAATTTTTTTAAACTGTACAATTTACGAGCGCATATTTCAAAAAAATGCAAACATCTGTACTTAAGAAAGACTGTTGTGTGTGTAAATTTAAGAGAAGTTCATTTTTTACATTTTTAGACCGCATAATTTATGAGTGCATGTTTTAAAAAATGTAAGCAACCCGTACTTGAGAAGGACTTTTGTGTGCGCGCGCGTAGGGCAGTGCCCTTGTAGAAAGGGGCTACCAATACATCAAACTCCAACTGAAATGTGTACTGAGAATGGTGGTGTTAAATTATTTTGGGTCCAAAATAGGCAGTAGCCCAACCTGTGAGTCAAGGTCAAAACACAATAGTAAAAATGCTGTGTCGTCTCCTAGTGTTCAAGGGTAAATTACTTTCATATTTATATATTTCCTTTGTTATGATATTAACTGAAAAAAATCACACGAAAAGTCCAATACATAAATAAAATCGAACTCGACTGGAAATGAAGTACATCAGCGTAAAGCTTTTGTTCCGATTTTGAATCGAGATTGGCATATACCCATTGATGATTGATTGCTCTGCAGCCGTTGAACTACAGAATGGCCACGAAAGCCAAAGAAGAGGAGAAGAGCGGGAGGGGGATGCAATTACAAGGGTACAAAGTAGAAGGATTGTCGATAGCAGGCCACGAGACTTGCATTATTTTCCCCTCTCTCGATTTAGCATTCGATATTGGACGATGCCCTTCTCGAGCTCTCTCTCAAAATTTCCTCTTTATCTCCCACGCCCACATGGATCACATTGTTAGTTCTTCTTCTTCCATCTTTTTCTTTTTCTTTCCTTTCTTTTTTTAATTTTGTTAGCTAATTTTGTTTGCTAAATAAATTATTTCATACAAGTAAAGTAAAGTAATAGCTCTTGAATGTTTTCGATTACTTGTTGTCAGACTGATTAATTAGCAGTTTTAAAATATTATTAGCTTTAAGATAGTCAGTCAATGGACGTTCACTGCTAAGTGAGTCAGTGACATTCTTTTGTATGCATTTGAGTAGCTATACATGGAATTTTTCTTTTTAACAATTGTTTTTTTTTTCTTTTTGTATAATTTTTTAACTTGCTGGGACTGCCTTCTTAGTTATTATGGAATAATTCATTTAATGCTTACATTTACAGGGAGGATTGCCCATGTATGTCGCTACCAGAGGCCTGTACCGCATGAAGCCCCCCACAATTATTGTTCCCTCTTGTATTAAAGAAGATGTGGAACAACTCTTTGAGATTCATAGAAGGATGGATCATTCTGAGCTGAACCATACACTGGTTGGCTTGGATGTGGGTAATGTTTAACCTTTACTTCGGATAAAAATTATGTGACCTTGTTGGATACTTTTGCTTCTCCTTTGTTTAATTCAACTTTACATTTTTGCAGGGGAAGAGTTTTGCATGAGAAAGGACCTTTTTGTAAAAGCCTTCAAAACTTACCATGTTATACAAAGCCAGGTAAACTTCATTCTGTTGTCATATATTTTTTATGTTGGTTTCCCATGAAGACTTGTTTGATTTAATTATAGGCTTCATTAGAATCTACTTTGAGCTGTGTTATGCTTTCCTGAAACATTGCAGGGTTACGTAGTTTACTCCGTGAAGCAGAAACTTAAACAAGAGTACCTTGGCCTTCCTGGGGATGAGATTAAGAAATTGAAGTCGTCAGGCACGGAGGTCTTTTATTTTGTCTGCAAACCATTTATGTTTTTGTATTCACAGTTTCGTCCTTCATGCATAATTCATTCTTTCCCCTTTTTTCAAAATTTTATTTCAATCTGCTCCCTTTTCTATGTCATCTGGAGGATGTTTGTTGGTTTAAAATGCCATTATATTTTAGATCATATCTGGAAAGTTCTTGGGTTTTTTATTTAAGTTTTAACTTTTCATCTTTTAATTTTGATTTTATTGCTTCCTCAAGGTTGAGTTTTCGTATTGGCAGATTACATATACCGTGACGACACCTGAAGTTGCTTTTACAGGAGACACAATGTCCGATTTTATCGTTGATGAAGCTAATATTGATGTTTTGAGGGCAAGGATTCTAGTTATGGAGGTGAAAACCTCATTTTGTTGGAAACTACAACTTTTAAGGAGATGGTTATGTTGGTTTTTTATGTTTTTTTTTTTTTTGAGAAGGGTTTTTTATGTTGAATGCAATGATATCAAATCTAGATATTATGACTGGTTAACGTATTATTTCTTGTATCTTGTCTTTTCTCATGCAGAGCACCTATGTTGATGACTCAACAACAGTGGAGCAGGCAAGAGATTATGGACACACTCATCTGTCTGAGGTATTATCCCTCATATTTTTCAATAAACCCTCTTTATGTTGCATGCATGAAGCGATGTATCTTTCTAACTCTTTCTTTCTATTTTTTGTTGATGAACATCCAGATAGTTGAGTATGCAGAAAAGTTTGAGAACAAAGCAATTCTACTCATTCACTTTTCTGCTCGCCATAAAGTAGATGTAAGTTTCTGGCCATCTTCTTTGATCATTCCAGCGTTACTAATAACCTCACTGTCTACCAGCCCATCCCAGGTATAATAAGTAGAAGATGACAATAAGCAGAATGTCCTATAAAACATATTGCTTACGATTGTTCAATCAAATGCCTACTACTTGAGCAACAGTGTGGTTCAGTAATTATCCCCAAGCTTCTAAATTTATTACCTTTTTTGTCTGAGTTCCGCTAAGTATTAGCAATGCCACATCATGTTATATTCAATCTCCAGTCTTTTGTTGTCTGTCATAAGCCCTTTCCACATTCGAAATTTCGTTATATTTTGAAGGACAAGACCAATGTGATTGGACACTGAGGTTTTTGAGTTATTTTAGATTTTGGGTTTTTATACGCTATACTACCAGATTTTCTTTTCAACGCTTCCTTGAATTTTTATAAATCCTTTTTGTGATTCCATGACTAAATTGTCAATATGTGCTGATTCTGTATCAGGAAATACGAAGAGCTGTAGATGCAGTGCCTGCGCCTTTGGCTGGCCGAGTTTTTGCTCTTACAGAAGGTTTCTGATGACTGACGGGAAGTGGCTTGAGAACTTGAGTTCCTGTTAGTGTTTGGCATCATTTGAAGCCATCCCAGCTGCTACTAAGTCTTCATCTGATGTTAAAATTAACGCTGTTAAACTGACAACAATGGGTAGAAAAATCAAATAGAATGAGTTGGTCGGCAGTCGTTTGTTCTTCCTCAGTTGAGATAATTAGATGCAGGAAAATTATGTTGGGAAATCATCTATTCTTCACATTGATAAAATTATTTGATAAAATTATTTCTGTTATGTTCATGTTCAACAGAATGGTTATATATTTTAAAAGATTGACTATCATGCACCCGCGAATGATAAAACTGAAGAAGACTGAGGAACAAACTTGTTGAAGACTAATGTAGTTGTGACCATTTCCTAATGCAGTTGCTGAAGAACATACCTACATGAATTGACTAAAGTGCATATTATCAAGTAAATTTCATGGGCATGCGAGTTTCTGGATATGCATCTCTTGCCACAAGCTGAAAATATATAAATATATTATTCCCAATAATAAGGATATGAATATCAAGAGCACATCTACCGATCTACGGTTTTCAGACCCCAAAGCAACTGTGACCTGCGAAATTGATAGATGGTCAGGCCTAAGAGCTGCTCTTAAACAGTAAAACTCTCTAAATGAGGTCCTACGAATACATTGCAGCCATTTGAAAGCGGAGAAAAAGATCCATATGCTTTTATAGATCAAACAGTTATCACAATCAAACCACTCAAACCATAATCTTGTTAAACAGCTTCGATTCATTCCCAAAAAAAAAAAAAGAGAGAGATTACAATGACATTATAAAAATTAGGCAAAATTGTGCAACATTGATATACGTCACTGCACCCCTTCATCATCAACTCCCAAATCTTTTAACTACGTTCGCTAACGAACAACAATATCGCGCTTCTGATGCTAGAGTACTAACCACTCCCTCAATAGATCTCAGCTCCTCCTGAAACTCTGGGAGCAGCACCAGTGAAGAAAAGTTCTCATCAAGCACCAAACCAAGACATTGCACAATAACTTCAAGCTTAGGAACCCAATCACAAGCCTTCAAACCCAACCCGAATGATGCTTCAGGACATGGACCAGCCTGGGGAAACCTCTCAAATTTCTTCAACCATTTCCCCAAGTACCGAATCAAGCCCATCAACTCCTTACCATTCAACTTACTTATTGAGGAGGAAAGTATCACCTCATCAATGTTTGAAGATGCTAACAAATAATGCAGACAAAGTTCAGAAACTGAAAATCCATCATGTGCAACCATCAACAGTATTGAAGCCTCCTTTGCCAAACACAATTTCTTCCTAGAGAGATTTTCATCGCTCGCCTTCTCAATAGCTAACAAGGCTTGGCTCTCCCATTCCATCCTCACACTACCCATGCTACCATAAGCATCTTTAGGTGGACAAAGAAAGTACTTCAAAATGCAGAGTAACTCAGACGATCCAAGATCTGGAGAATATTTAACACAAAGACAAAGCAAATCTGACCTCTTTTCTGTTGCAAGTCTCGTAACCAAATTCGAGTACGAGGAATGATCAACAAGCCCATGAACTATCAAAGTCTCCACCAATTCCCAAATCCTCAAACTGATGCATGCTTCCAATACCAAAGATGCCACATCTCGACCCATTAAAAAGCCAACCTTTTCAATCAAACCCTGAGTATATCCACTATCAGATCTATTAATCCTGGTGGAAATTCCAACTTTCTCACCAATTTTCTGGAGATATGGGTTCAAAATCCCAATAAATTCATCCTTATCAAAGTTGTTAGTATCTTTAAGCTTTCGCTTCAGCTTTGCATGGAATTTCTTGCCTGAGTCAATGAGATAGGTATCAACTTCAGAGATTTGCCATCCAGAAACAGGATTTACAAGTGAAGCAGCACTCGCACCCTCAAGTTCTGGCTTCAAGTTGAGGAAAATATTATCTGGGTTGAGTATGATCGGGTGCTCTAATTGGGAACCTGGTAGTTCGTGATTGGCAACGGCCTTGGTTATCACTTCCAGCAATGTCATGATTATAACTGCGATCAAAAACTTGAAATCAGTTACGTACAATAAATAACCTAAGAATAAAAGGCATTATAATAATTTTTTTTTTAAAAAAAACACGAAACTAATCTTTAAACAATTCTGCATTTAAGGTGAACCATATCTGCAGATATTCTAGAAATAAGTTTCAACCATAAGAAAAAAGAAAACCAAAAGCCTCAAAAGAGAAAATGGTTAAAAGTCATATTGCGGGGCGCCAACATGAAACCCACGTTAGTTAGGCGAGCAGTTTCAAAAACGAAAACAAAAACCATGAGAACCAACAAACAATCATAAAAATCAACCTAAAAGGCAGATATTTATGTAAAAATCACTGCTTTGTTCATAGACCCATTGGATGTCCAAAGAAATTTCAGGAACGAAAAGCAATCGTAAAAGCTAAGATAACGAAAACCCATTAATAAAAGCACACTCAGAAACAGAAGTGAAAAGATACCTGATTTTAAGGATCACAAATCTAGCGGCAGCCTTGCTTGATTGTTCAGGTTTCCTTTTGGATGTGACTGGGAAGTTTTCTGAAGTTAAGAATACTGAGTACAAAAATGGTCTGTGCAGTAATTGGCGCCGCTAATCGGCAAGAGAGAGAGAAAGAGAGAGACGTCAAAGGGTTTTTGGGGGAGCACAGGGTTTTGCAAGACAGCTGGTCAAAGGAGAGAAGTGAGAAGAAATTTGGGGGAGAACTTGCAGAGGAGTACCCAAACTTAGGGCCGATTTACAAAACTAACCCAGTTACCATTTTGGGCATTTCCGTAAATTTTCCATTATCACATAAGCGTTAAAACTCGGTTTGGTACAACTTTTCAAGTAAAATTTATTTAAGTAGAATTTTTAGTAGTAGAACTTTTACAAATAAAACTTTTATTTAAAAAATTTTAGTTATTTGGTTGTCAAAAAAATCTTTTATTAAAAATCTATGAAATTACTTTAATAGGTAATTTTTTTAAATTATGTTATGAAAAGAATAAAATAATATTATCAAATAAGTAGAGAATATTTTTAGATATTTTAACATTTAAAAAAACTTTTCAACCCTCTACTCTCAAAATACCAAAATTTAAACTTTTACTAGTAGAGACAAAATAATTTATTTAAACTCTTAAAACCCTACTAAAAAAGCAACCAAACAACAATAAAAATTATAATAAGAACTTATAAAATTAAATAAATACTTATAATTATTAAATAAATCACATCAAACAGACACTCGGTGCAATAACTCCCAAAGCTATGATCTCATGATAATTATCAGGCTAATGCTAAGTTACATGCATGTACCTTACACCCCTCTCACATGAATAGTGAATGATGTGGGTCCACTCACTATTCATGTGAGAGGATTGTAAGGTACATGCATGTAATTTAGAGGGATCCTAATTATCATCATCATCACAAATCAAATTTGATCAGCTCTTTTAATTAAAAGAGCAACATCAAATGATAAAAGAATTCAGCTACGTTGGAAGTGCCACAACACAGAGCAATCTAAAAAATCATTAGATTCATGTTATTACAATTATTTTAGATTCAATTATATGCATCCAACCATTTCTGGGGACTGCTTTGGAGATGCTCCAACGCAGCAGCTTTCGTGATAAAATAAATCTAAAATGATATTTCCTATTGCTTGTGATGTTTACAAACACGTTGCGAAGTGTGTTTATTGCCGATGGCCCAATCGTACATTGTATTTGTAAAAATAATATCAAAAGTGAGAAGTCACAGAATTTGCCATTATATGGAATCAATTATTGGAGATAAGCATATACCATTCATAACATAAAATTAAAACTCATTTTTTGCTGCATGCTCATGCATTCACCACAGGAGATGAGGCCGAAAAGAGTGGCATAATTCTCAGTATCAATTTGTGAAATACAAAATTGCCCATATTTTTTATTTCATAAAACTAGCTAGGATAACTAAGGAATGAGAAATACTAAGCTGCTATCAGATGATGCATTATATTGGGGATCATAAACTCTCTTCAGGATTAATCTTGATGCCTTCTAACCAATGGGAATCTTCAAGTAGATGGTGGAATCTCCCAATTCCCTGGTACAGGACCATAATCGTATATGATTTCTCTATGGGAAGACCAAACAAGTTTTATTGCTTCCGGGGTTCCAATTCCTGCACCCCTCGGATCTCCAGATGGTCCGAACCTGTCATATCCCCCAATTTCTGCTGATAAGCACCAACAAACTTCTCATGAAATATGAAAACTGGAAAAATTATTTATTTTACCCACCAGTGATTCTGTGGAGCTCCAGTTGTTCTTGCTCTTAATCCAGCATATGTAGTGCCATTCACTGTATTCCCAATCACTTCCTGCGAATTGATTTACTGACAAGAAATGAGCTGAAGCTACAGAAAATTTGACACATCATGCAAAATATGGTTTCATTGTTCTGAGGATGAAACTGGAGAGTGAGAAAATGATTTCTTTAACTTTAAGCTTGCCTGTAAAAAGAGTGGATCATTTGAAACCACTGCAGCTGTTAAATGTGCATGCATCCTCTCCAAAGCATTCAACACTAGAGGAAGTTGATCTTGCTTATACTCGGTGACAATCTAAAACATGAATATTTGCTATTGTGAGTACCATTAACATCCAATTGTCAACAAATGGTAATTCCCTAACATAATTGATTTCTCTTTGTTTACCTGAAAAGGTCCAAAGATTTCTCTTGTTACAAGTTCATAATTTCCATCTTTCAGAATTTCTTCAAGTGGCACAAAGACGGCTGTTGGTTTTAGAGCACCATATATGGATGGGATGGAATGGTTCTTCAACTCTTCACCACCAAAGAGTAACTTTGAACCTGGTACCTTAAGCAATTTATTCATGTGCTCAAGCATTGCTTCAGTTGTGAACTGCAACAACAATACAAAATCCAAAACAGAGAAACAGTAAAAGCGTGAATTTTAGAATGACCTAGATGGTAATATTTTTTTTTATTTTTTTATTTTCTTTTTTGAGGAAAAATGCTTTGGGCACATACCCCAACAGGCTAAACACATAGTTCAGAGTCTTGGGTGGCAGTCAACAAGAAATGGGAATATAGAGTCAAGCCAAACCAAGCATTCTTTTGTTCTATTTGCACTAGCGTACAATTTTTATGGTGAATTGGACAGTCCAGAAATTCACAATTTATCTGTAAAGCCTAACGAACTCATAATGTGCTCATGTAATTCCATTTAACCGAAAGTCCATGAACAGCATCCACCATTACTGAATGGTATCTTATGAGCAATCTGAAATAAAAAATCTATAATAGTAGGGAAAAGAAGGAGAAAAAAGTCACACTTACAGTAAGAACAGGGCCGACGGTTAAATCTTCCAGCTTTCTTCTATCGGCAAGATCTTTCATTTTGGATAAAAGTGAAGTTGAAGACCAATTCTGAACAAGTAAACATTTATATTAACAATGGAAAGAGCCAACCCATTGAATTTGCAAATCTGTGGATGCTAAGTGTACATACTGTCAAATGTAAAATCAACTCTCTTGATTCAACATAAAAACTTAAAATACGAGTTGATCAAGGAATGGAACTACAAGAGATTATATCCTCAACCTTAGTTATAAGCATTAATAGCTCAAGATTAGTAAGAAAGCGTTGATACATTTATACAATAACAAGTACAAAAAGCTAATCTGAAGCAACTAACCTCATGCATGAATAGTACTGATTGTGCAGAACATTTTTGGCCACTGCATGCATATGCATCTTGATCACACACCCATGAAACATAATCCACCTAACATTCAAATATCAACAAGAAAGAAGTCAAAAATGATCTTAAATCAAGAAGAAAAAAATTGCATGATCTAAAGTGAAATAATTAATTGCCCGCAAGAAACCTCATTAACATCAGGTCCCAAGATTTTCCAATCAAATCCTGCATCTTCCAGTTTAACGCGACCTTTCAGGTCAACAGCCAATTTTTCAGCCACTCTTGAGCTTCCAGTAAATAAAGTCATTCGTGGATTTGCCTGTAAAAGAGTAAAATATCAACAAAACACCAATCCACAATTTACATGCAAATCAACATTTTAAATACAGACACGCTATGAACGCTGCAAAATTTGTGGGTTAGAGTTACATAGCAATACCCATAAGAAACAACATGATAAAGTTAAATTATTCCAAGATAAATTGAAGAGAATATGACAAAATATCAAATCAGATTAATACCCAATTAAGAAGTTAGAAGAAGGAAAGGGAGAAAAAGGAATGAAAGAATAGAAGTGCATAACTAAAATAGGGACTTAGGAAATATAGAAGGTAAAAGTGATTAACATCAGTGATAAATCTGGAGAGATTAGTGAAATATAACATATGATCGAGTAGTACCTCAATAGGGAGTGAGACATAAAGCTTACTCAGCTAAGTATTTGCTAAAGCAAGCAAGTATATCCCAAACAACACAAGTATAAACCACTGAAATAAATTTATTAACACTTTTAGATGCTAACCTCCATCAAAAGCTTGTTCATTGTTTTCCCATCAGAATTTATGAAGTCAACATCTTCGACAGGTAACCCACAATAGTGAAGCAAACGGATCATCTGCTCCATAACAATGCTGACCTATGGGACATTTTTTAAAGCCAGAACATCCATGAATTAGTAAGAACTTCAATAACAGAACAAAAGCAGAACTACATTTTCCTCATTATGAACAAAAATTTGAATGTTCTGAAATCAATGTAAATTGCAGAGAACACCAGTCCACTAACTTGAGTACTATTCATGTAAACTATCATTCTCTCTCCTTACCCAGCTAATTCATTAAACATCCAGGAATTTTTTTTCCTCTAAACATACTGTTTGGTCCTTTTCTAATTCTGCCACCAATGAACATCAGTGACAATAATTTGTAAACAACAAGTATATTTATCGTCAGTTACAATTTTTCCATTTTTTTTTGGTTACCATGTGTCCATGCACCACATACCACCTCATATTAAACATATAGCTTTGGACGTAAACCCTTGACCTCTTTCTTTCAGCACAAAAAGCCAAACCAAATGAGCCATTCATTAGGAACATCCTCAGTTGCATTTAAAAATTTGGTTAATAGTGAAAATAACTCATTTTGCATCTCATATCTGCAATAATGAAACAATAATTTTACGCCACCAATGGTATTCAACAACGTACCTTGCTATCAACTTTAAGAATGGGCTTATTACCCATATAGAGCGCACCCATCAACTGAAGTAAAGGAATCTCCAGTGGAAAATTAAAGGGAGTAATAATTGCAACCTGCACAGACATTCGTTCAGATTCACCAACACATATCACATGACAATCTATGGACAAGAAAGCATATATAACAGGGAAAAAGAGCAATTATGATGACCTAGAACATATAAGGAACCCCAATGCTGCATAAGAAAGTAATGTAAAGATGGTGCATGCAGACATCTTGACAAGGTGGTAACAGATATCATGCTAAGACAGCTTCACTACAATAAATTATAATTAACTACAAAATATATTGAAAGCAAATGCCTTACAGGACCATAAGGCCAACGATAACCATGGCTCTGCTGTCCAAGGTGATTTCCAGGAACAGCGAACGATCTTGCTAAAAATCGGACCTGCCAGATCACAAATAAGTTGGTAGAACTTCTTCAGTGACTTCTCAGAGGGATAAAAGCTGAAAGTTGTCCATGTCAAGAAAGCATGCATGGATGTGGCAAAAAAGTGATGCAAAAGAATATATCAATGCACCCATTCAAATGAAATAAAATGCAAATAGAGATACACAAAACCCTTGGTCATTCGACATCAGAGAATGTCATCTGGCAGGATATTTTTCTTTTCTATCTACTTTTCTGACCAAAAACTCTCAGCCGGGCTGATCTTATTATACCTGATCGCCACAGAAATTCTCAAGGAATTTCTGTGTAACTTGAACCTCGCTGAGAGCCTGCTGATAACTCTTAGGAGAAACCCTCTGAATCAACCTAGTGAAGAAATTGGAGACCTGAAAGTCATATGAAATCAAAATAGTGTCCAACAGAAGTCCATATTAACCAATAAACCGAACTACAGAATTTCAATGTCAGTTACATGAAGGGATATAGAAGCTCATAATTCTTTTGTTCAACATGCATTACCTTTGGCAGTGAAAGCATGTGGGCTGCCTTTGTAGATATATCTCCATATAAAAGATATCTGTCAGACAAGATCCACTAAGAGTAATTATCATAGGAAAAAAAAATCTTCTACACATAAGAAAATAAAAATATTGATTATGACAACTTTGCATCTGATAACCCAATAAACAAACTCAGAAACAGCAAACAAAGATAAAGGAATGAAAGAAAAGTCCAGACAAACCTCTCTGGTGATTTAAAGGGATTGTGCAGACCATGTTTAGGGCACTTGGACAAGCTCTCTACATATGGCTGCAAATGCAATTCAGCAGTAGGAAAATTTCAGTTTAGAGCAACCACGGTATCAAACAAATGTTTAGACCAATTCCACTTGAAAAAAAGAAAAAAAGAAAATGATGATGTAAACAAACTCGGAACAAGGCGTCTCCTTATCTATAAGCAAATAAACCAATGAAACCACCGTGCATGACACACAAAGAAAATACCTGGATTTCTTTTTCACCCACTTCAGCAATTCTAATGAATTGTTCTCCATTTAATGGATCTAATAACGTACTCCAATTTGATGATCCTGTCCACTTACCCTGCACTAAAATCAAAGACATTCTAAGTTCAAGATATTTGTATCATGAAGCTTGATACATAGCAAGTTTAAAGCCAATTAGGAGCAAACAACTCATGTAAGCCACACATATAGAAATCTCTAGAATCACTGATTTTACCTTCAAACTTAAGGTCAACTCAATGCATTTATTACCTTAACATGCTTAACTGAAAGTCCAGAAAATGTATAAACATAGAAAATCAAAATTAGGAACCAATATGAGATAAAAAAACTAAAACAGTTGCTAATGCGTATCTCACTATTATTTGAGCATTTTTTTCCCAGCTTATGAGATAAAAACTGATGCGACAGGAGCTGTACCTACCCAAATTGTACACTTCACCAGGTTTAGAACCTGATATTTCGTCTGCCTCTAATGTAGCAAAAGGTAAAGTATGAGCTGATCTGCTACACAGAGAAATGAGAAAAATCAAAGAAAGAAGTTATTGAAGAACCATAATGATACACATAGTAACTCCACAAAGAGAATGCCAGAATCTTAAGCATCCAAACTTCAGACAGCCGCTAAAATCATAGACTCGTGTATAGTAAAATATAAGGGAAAAAATCCGATTAGAGGATCAATAAGTTCAACTGATATATACACCATCATCACCAAGTAGATTCAGCATCAATTCTCAAAAGAATCGAGAAAGAGAATACAATGAACTGATTGCATTTGCATAACAGTTAAAAACTTGGTCTCGGTGATGGCCAGAACAAACAGAAAATGCTTCCGCAAGGAATACAGTTGAAATTCCAAAGGAAGCTAAGCCACGAAATCCTTTCCCACAAGACTGCTTGTGGGAAAGAAAAAATATGCATTACTCAATGATTCTGAAAGAAGAAAAAAAACTGAACTTTACTAGCCTTTATGATCGCTTCAAAAATTAACACAAACCCATACAAATACAATAATAACATCTATCAAAAACCACCCAAATGGGATTCCCGCACAATTTTCCACACAAGAAATTAAAAAAGAAAGAGAAAAATAACAGCAGGAGCAGGACGAATAAAATACCTAGAGAGATTGAACCAACAGCCAAAAGCCTTTTGAGGAGCTCCGGCTCTGAATGCTCTGCTGGCTACAACTCTATACATGGCGATTTGGGCGGCCGAGACTGATGCAGAACTGAATCGAGAGAGAGTATTAGACTTCTATAGAGTAACACAAGATCGATTGACCTTTGTGCTAATTTTTAAAGAGAAATAAAAAGAGCCATCTGACGCATTTATTACAACGATCAAGCGCAATGAAATCTTAACAGCTGGACACTTTTGCTCCAAAGACTAAAGAGTCCCCGTACAATCTACACATCACACGGTCATCATTTTGTCCTCTTTCTCCACTTAGATGGTATTAGATAATGCCGCCACTTCATATCCCAAGTGCTTTTTTCACGCTGTTGTCAAACTCACTGTTTCTCTCTGCGGCGCAAGTTTAATTTAGCATTCGGAGATAAGATCGACGATCATCATTAGATTCTGGTGCTGATGTACGTGGCAGAGGGCTGCATCTCTATGGACCGTGATGGTGCTCAGCTGCATAATAGTATATTATATGGTAAGACGATTCCCGGCTGCAATAATATAATTTCTCAGTGGTGGGGTGCAAAGAGAGACGTTACAAATCAATCGCTCTAACCTAAAAGCCGAATATGGACAAAAATATAAATATATCGTATATACACACACAAATGGTCACGTGTAACCACTGTCACTTTTTAGTCTTTTTATTTCTTAAAATATTAAGTAGAGGAGGAGGGAGACGTTTACGATTTTTCACTTTTTAATGTCAAAATTGTGAAAGACCAGTTCAGTCTCGGTTTCGGGCCCATAATAACTACACCTAATCTTCCATGGCCCATAATAACATTCAAACTCTTTCCATAAGAGGTGAATTTCATCTGCCGCTTGAATGGAGGTAAAAGCAGTATCTTTTTAATATATTAATTAATTGTCGTGATTTTTATCCAAATAAGTGAAATTCAAAAAAGGAAACAAATATTTAAATTTCTAATTTTGAAATGAGCATAGACGTTTGTCTAGCTATCTTTCTATTTTTAAAACAATAAAAACCTATTTTATCCGTTGAAGAACCTCCAGTTAGCAGTTTGCTGGTGATCCTTTTTTTTTTTTTTTTCATTTTCAACGCAATAAAAAACAATAAGACCAAAGAGACAGGTTGACATTTTGATAGCTTGCATCACCAGTTAGTGGCTGTGTTACTCTGACCAGCATTCCATTTTCTAACAACAATACAACAATGTCTGGTGGGAAGGTATGTAGAAAATTGACTTGTTCAAGAATTGAAAAAAAAAATAGTAAGAAGAAGAAGAAGAAGAAGAAGATAAAGAAAAAGGAAGAGGAATCAACACGCTCTCATTTACAACTTGGCAATTTGCATTTGGTTAGTTTTGGGTTGGAGGTGGACTGTGAAAGTAGGACTACCAAAGTAATTCTTGTTATCTATTCTACAAATCATAATCAGATATCATAATACAGTACCGAGAACTGAACGCTTCCGTCAAGGAAGTATTCAAAATTAATTAATTTTTTTTTTAAAAAAAATAATAATTTATTAGTTTTTTGGTGGGTTAATTAGTAAATTGCAAGTGTCACTTATGTCGGTAAATATATTTAGTCAATAAACTCACTAACCTAACCTTATGCTGGCAGTTGGTTACTTGAATGTCAACCAAGTAGGCAAGTAACATGCAAGTTGGTCGGAGGAGTCAGATGTAGAGAAATAATTGAACGTACAAAGTTGAAATAAATAATCGTTAAATAGAGTTTCCACCTAAAATAAATAATATAAGTATGGTTGTTTTGGTTCATTTTTCGACAACCCGAATCAAACTAAGCGACAACCAATAATTCCGTGATGAAATAAATTTGAGTTCTATGCTCTTGTTCTTGCATTTCCAAGCAAACACATGCAGTAAGTAAAAGTTCAAGATTTATTTTGATTAACCATGAATCCAAATTTTGTTTTTAGCCTGCGAATCCAGCATTTTGCAGTAATTTTTACTTTGATTTTAGCTACAAATCAAGCTCTTCATGCACTGCGCGCGCGCGCACACACACACACACACACTCAATTGGCAAGGGAGAAAAGAGAGAGAGGTGCACTGTACTCATACCCCAAATTCTATAAGCATTAACTCCCCATAGGTTGAAGTGATTTAAATATTGTGGTTGAGTGCAGGGATCACTCATGTGTTAGTATAAAATTACTCATCCCATTATGAGATAAATTAATATAATTGAAAGTTATATTTGTCCATAATACACTACTATATAGGGTATGACAAAATCAGACTCATTAACATAATATTTGATCACTTAATAAATGAGTCTGTCAAAATTGCTCCTTAATATTTGACATCAGTCACGTATTAATCCAGTGAAACATGAAAAATTATTAGAATGAGTTATGTCAGTCCACAATATGTGAGAAATAAATCCAACATCTTGAGTAACCTTGATACTGCGACAAACCCTAGCTTTATTTACAAGAAAATGGTGTTGCTCACATTTCCATTCTAGCTTTCTCAATTTGTTTAGGCATTTACCGGAAAGCAAGATCGTACGTGTATACAAGTTACTATAAGTTTGTTTGTACCCAGTATGTCTTCCAAAATCTAAGTTGAAATTCACTTAAAGAGGGCAATCCAAATTCGGATTACTATTTATAAATGCTCAATCAACTGCTTGTTTGGAACCGTTGACCTTTCAATTAATAGAGTAATCACAAAATTATCTTAATTATTTAACTCAAAATCCAGCAAAAGTCTCAGGGACGTCACGCGAATATTTAAATCGTGATTACTCCAATGTTCATCATCATCAGCCGTGTGTGTGCGTGTGTGTGTGTGTGTATAGATATAACGTATTATGACTGCCACGCTTTTATATTTATTAGGTTTCCAGCTGCTCCATAGTTTAATTGTTTGACTGCTTGGAAACCAAATTCGATCAGGTTAATTTAATTATTAATCAGTCAGAATTTCGCTACATCATATTTTAGAATTAAATATATAAGCAAATTGTGTTAAGATTAAAAAAAATATCGGCAAGTTAGACTAAGATATAATGCTTAATTATAAAATTATCGCAAAAAATAAAGGACGGAGTAATGACATAAGAAATTACGATGCTTATTTAGCTTTCTCTTAATTAGTGGTGTGTGTGTATATATTTATTTTACGTATGGAGGAAGTATATATGCCCGTATTATGCGAATGCATTCATGTAGATATATAAGTCATTCCAAGGAACAATTGACTCTATATATATATATATATATATATATATATATATATATATATATATATATATATACATGCGTATCAACGTCGCCTCTTGCTCAAGAATATTTTTGAGGTAAGCATGTAATTATATATACACAAAGACTTTGGTTGTTGAAGCCTTAGTAGGGGAAAGGGGGGAAACAAAAAAAACAAGTTTATATATTTTATGGTAGGTAAAATGCTCGGTATATACATTCATGATTCATCGAGTGGCGTTTGCCTTTAAATTTGACAAAAGAACGTTGAAACATGCAATCTCTTTTTCACATCAATGCATAAAACAGGGTACAAGGAGACCCGCCGACTCTTTTGCCATTTCTATTCGTCGTCTGCTCCATTTGTCTCCTTTTTTAGTTTACGTGCGTATATAAAATTTTATAACACACGTGCATAAATGAAATATCTATAATAGATGTATTATTTTTCTGATACTAGTCTTGATTTACAGACTCCAATGAAAAGAAAAATACCCAGAAATGGGGATGGATCAGAGCCAATTATTAGACGTCAACAGACTTGATGATCCCAATGTTGTTGCTTTTTTTTTTCTTTTTTCTCCTCAAAATTGCCATATATATCGAGTTGCGCCCGTCGAGTTTTTTGTGCTTATGGAGTTGCGTAATTGTATTTTTAATATCTCTAGACAAAAGGGTTATAATAATTGTAATTGCATTTTTCTAAGAAATTTCATTAGCCATTATCGCAGAAAGAAAGAGGATCGAATCGAAATTAATATTTGAAATGACGTGGAGAACAAAATTTCCGCTGTTTTATATATGGAGCCGTGTAAATAAAATACAAGAAGATTGCCGAGAAGACGTGTTCTTCAATATAATAATGCAATGCTTTAAAAAATCCAAACTCACAGATTTGGTAATGTATAAAAACAGTGCTATATATCCCAAAATTCTATCGCAAATAATATGATATATGATTTCTCTTTCATATACAATAATAAAATAGAACGTTGAACTCAAAATTTAATTAGTTGATTTATAAACTAATTATTATTCCACTTTCTATCGTTAATCATCATCATATTCAAAGTAAGCGCGTAACTCTTGCAGCCAGTATGAATCTTGCTCTTAATTTGATCTTGTAATTGAAATTTAAACAGATTCTAACTCCACATAAAAAAAAAAAACTAATTTTCCATAGCTAATAAACAATTAGTAAATTTTATTTTACTTTTTCGATAGACGCATTCTTCCTTTTCTAATTAGATGATAAAAGATACTTTACCCATCTTTTATTTTTTGAATCCTACTGATGATAGGTGGTTGATAAAAATAAAAATAACAAAATAATACACCTAAAGTATACATGACTAAATATTCACATATCTTAATATGCTTAAATAGCAAGAAAAGATAAGATGAGGAGAGCACATATATGTGTTAAGGAATAAAAAGAAAAAAAAAACCATAGATCGAGACCAGCTAGGGTTAGATTTACAGTTAATCAACAATCTTTTATGCTACGTTGATAAAGTCAAATGCATGGACGAGTGAAGATCCATCCTTCGATCCCATGTTTGACATAAACACTTACCAAGAATCCCAAAAACTAAAAACCCTAATCAAGAACTCCGGTCACCCATGGGAACACGAAAAGATGGCAAAAACTTTGACCAATACCAAAACCCCATGTGAATTTTTTCAAACAAGAAACTTCAACGATGGCACTATTAGTATTACGACCGTGGGGTCCGATCATTGCGGCTTGAAGGTCTCTCTCTCATCTTTATTTATACATGTATGACATGTTATCTAAAGAGTTGAAGTTGAATTCTTCTTTAGAAAAATAAAATGTATTATACTTGGGTTGTAACAGTAATAGTTTAATGCAATTGGATTGGGCTTGTGTTGACTTTGTGTGGATTTGTGAATTGAATTTTTTTCTTAAACAAAAAAGGAGAGAGAGTCAAATACTGCTGCAAGCGCAGGCAGGAGCTCCCTCTATAAAAAAGTTTCAATATTCGAGATGGCTTACTGAAGAAGAGAAAATTAATGGAGGAGAAAAGAGCTATGGACGATGTTTTGAGAATTTCTGGACGCACAGGTGCTGCCGCCGACGAAGAGAAGGGAGTTGATTCTGTTGGTGATGATCATAAAGAAGAGGTTGTTGCTGAGGTAAAGCTCTTTGTACACTTAAGATCCGTTTATTACATGTCTTGGAATATTATTACTAATATTATTGTATAGATGTATTGCAACCAAAGAATTTATTTAGTCAGAAGGTTTTACAAGTCTAGAAACAAGTTTCTGAAAATTAACAACATGTTTATCAGTTGCTTCTTTCTATCATTAAGTTTTAATAATTCAGACTGGAGACAAGAGGGCATATAATGAAAACAATATTGATACGAATCAATCTTTAGCGAAGCAAAAACATTTAATTAAGCTGCAGAAAGCAGGTGGTTTAACCTTTAATTCTGTTTAGAAAACACAGGGCTGTCAATTTGTGAGTCTTTCGCATATGCAATAATACCTCGTTATCTACATGCTAGAGTCCATGGTAAAAATTAATTAACCTCTTATCCTCGAAATTTTGCAGTGCATGTTTTTTACTTTTTATTACTTGACATTTGTTTATGGAAAGTTATTTTCCCTTCAGAAGAATTAAAAAGAACTGTATATTTAAGAAAATATTATCAGAAAAGATATTTCTAATATACTAGCCTGTGTAATTAAGATCACATATATGCGCATCAATCTACATATGCAAATGTTTTCATTTAATACAAGAAAAGACATGTTGAAAAACCAATACCAATAATAAAAGATGGACGAACGAATCGTTGTACCTTAATAGACCATATAATTAAAATTGACTGTTTAAAACCACAAGTTCATTATGGCTTGGTCCACAGGTAATGTGCTACAGATAAAAGTTGAATCAATTGGATATTACATGAAAACATTTAACACCGATCCTTGGATATATGTTCAATATTAATTTTTGACGATTAATTCTCATTATCGTGATGCAGCATCCGATACTAACTAATGCAAAAGGATCCTCTTTGGGACCTGAGTCAAAACCATCTTCTTCAAGCCGCAAAGAACAGGTTAGAGCAAGTTTGATCATTTCTGTTAACTAGCATGCGTGAAGGTTGGTTGCTAATGACATCTTTAACGTAACATGAGGTTGCAGCAGAAATTCCAACGTTCTTCAGTATCTCGATCGTTTGAGAAATTTATTTTACATCTCTGAAATTTAACCTTTGATTGCCTCGACTTAATTACCTCCCAGTATATATAATACATGATCAAATCAATCTATTATTTTCCTGATGATATCTTGGCTGACGATGAGTGACCACATGTATAATAATCTTAATTAGGAGTGAAGAATTTAGTCTTTGAAACACATAAGTATAATTTTTTTCCTTTAAAACTATTATTGAATTTGGTCTCTCACTATTGTGATGCTAGGATGATCAGCTTGAAACTGCCAGAGCCGAAATGGGTGAGGTGAGACAAGAAAATGAAAAACTGAAGATGTACCTAAATCGCATTATGAAGGATTACCAGACCCTTCAAACGCAATTTGTTAACATTGTTCACCAAGAAGCAAAGAAATCAACAGAAACATCTAATGATCATGACCGTGACAAGGAAGAAGTTGAGCTTGTATCTCTTAGCCTCGGAAGATTTCCAAGTGATTCAAAAAAGGATGAAAAGAACAAGACCTCTTCTCTGGTTAAAGAGGAGAAACAATTTCAAGAAGGCTTGTCTCTTGCACTAGACTGCAAATTTGAAGCGTCTAATAAATCAGACGCAAACGAATCTCTGACTAATCGGAGCCCCGCACAGAGTCTTGAAGAACCAAAGGAGGAAGCTGGGGAGACATGGCCACCCGGTAAAGGTCTTAATAAGACAATGAGAAATGGAGATGATGAAATGTTGCAACAAAGTCATGTCAAGAAAGCTAGGGTTTCTGTGAGGGCTAGATGTGATACTCCAACGGTGAGTGATTAATATTGACGCATCTATCTAACTTGTTTATAACTTATAATAATTAGGTTTTAATTTTGTTATTGCTTGATGCATTATCGTATACAATTCATTAAAATTAGATTGATGTATAAATTTTTTTTTTTTTTTTGATGTGCAGATGAATGATGGTTGCCAATGGAGGAAATATGGACAAAAGATTGCCAAAGGAAACCCCTGCCCCCGAGCCTACTATCGCTGCACTGTTGCACCTTCATGCCCTGTACGAAAACAGGTATGTATGTGTGTATTGCCAAATTTATGTGGATCATATGTAATACTTGTAACAAAAAATTTACTCAACAAATTGAACATTAATCAAATCCATTAGTACTAGTGTTTCCTCTTTTTATCTTTAATAGACTTTTGTTTGATAATTACTTAATTTCAGGTCCAAAGATGTGCTGAGGACATGTCCGTCTTAATCACAACCTATGAAGGAACCCACAACCACCCACTTCCTGTCTCGGCCACAGCAATGGCTTCCACCACTTCTGCGGCTGCTTCAATGCTATTGTCCGGCTCAACATCGTCATCATCATCAAGCTCTCGCCCTGGTTCCACCGCCGCAATCACAGCACCCAATAATCTCCTTATGCACGGACTCAACTTTTACCTATCTGATAAGTCAAAGCAAATCTATGCACCCAACTCCTCTTCATCACTGTCAGCTTCACCTTTACACCCAACAATTACCCTTGATCTCACAACAACTACAGCACCCTCTTCTTCTTCGTCTCCATTCAGTAGGTTTACTTCAAATTATCCCCCAGCCCCGAGATACTCTTCCACAAATCTCAACTTCAGTTCCACAGAATCAAGTTCATTGATGTCATGGAGTAATAATGGGCTACTTAGCTATGGCAGTTGCACTCAACCGTACATCAAAAACAATCAAATTGGATCTTTAAACATGGGAAGCAGGCAGCCAGCAGATAATATCTTTCAATCCTACATGCAAAAGAATAACCCTAACCCTAATCTTCCTCCTCAACAGTCTTTACCTGCGGAGACAATAGCAGCCGCTACCAAAGCAATAACAGCGGACCCAAGTTTCCAATCTGCTTTAGCTGTTGCTCTTAAATCAATCATTGGAAATGGCAATGGTAGTGGTGTAAATAATAATCAGGTCAACGGAGATAATTTAGGGCAGAAACTCAAGTGGGGTGAGCAATTTCTAGAAACAGTGAAGGGTGGTGGTTGCGCAACAAGCTACTTGAACAAATCATCTTCAGCAAGTTCTCATCACCAGCCAGGAAGTTTGATTTTTCTGCCGCCTAATTCTTTGCCATTTTCAACTTCTAAGAGTGCTTCTGCATCTCCTGCTGACGATAGAGAGCACACTGATTGAAAGTTTGTTTTGAACACTCTCTTACAATTAGTGTTGATTTTTTTCTTTTATTAATTTTAATTTGTGTTTTCACCAGTTATGATGTATGATAAAGAAATTTGGCAATGCAGACGGTGACAGCATGTAAACTAGTACTAGCTAAGAAAGTCAATTGAATTCCTTTTATTTTTTCGCTTTTTGTTTTATTATCCCTTCTTTTGTCTTAAATCATTTGGTCGACGATGTGTTAAATTATTCGTTCGATACGTCATACGTGGGAATAGGGACGTCAATTGTACTTACGCTGTTATTATTATTATTAGGAATTAATCTTGTTGTAGGTCTCCAAACTCTTTGACAATAAAGTTGTTTTGATAATTGTCAAATAAATGTTATTCTCGTTGACTCTTGAATGCTACATATGAATGCTTGATTTTAATTAGTAGTTCAAAATGATTTACGTTATGATGTCGATATTAATGAGGATTGGAGATGCTACGAATGATTGATAATAGGGTTATTATTATTGCTTGATTACTTTAAGAATTGTAGAGCATCAAATAATTATAAGAAATATTGATGTCTATTATTTTATTACTATAATCTTTACAAAATCTTTCATCTTAGTAGATATTCATGGTAAAATACTAAATGTTCTGTCAAAGAAATATAATATCTGCATTGTTGATTCTTAAATGCCACATGAATGCTTCATTTTAGTAGTTCGAAACAATTAACTTTATGATCTTTAATCTTGATGAAAATACGGATGCTCGAATCGAATGATTGATAAGTTGTATATATGTACAGGAAACAAATTAAAATTAATTGAAAATTAAGAGATTATCAAGGGAAGCAAAATAAAAACTGAAAATTAAAAGATGACCAAATTAAGTAAAATTCATGATCAGTGGGGGCTAGCCATACGTGATACACCCCAGCCACTTTGTCTCCAGAATCAGTGAGGGCAAATAGAACTAGAAGAGTACCGTTTGAGAGTAAATCGATCTTTCCCTAATTATGTTCATGCGATCACATTCTTCTTTTTTGTCTTAAAAAATTAATGCACGGAAGAAGAAATGCCGACTCTGTTCTTTGGATTACGAGACATTGAGCTATTCCGGCACCGTCCTGTATATCTTTTCTACAGTTTTGAATAAATATGGTCTCGCCAACTGTGTAATGAACAAAATTTTGGGCACTCGCAGTGTTTATTTCCCTCGTCTATTGAGTTCTTGATGTATTTACTCTTATAAAATTGTAAAGAAATTAAGGTACAAACAATGAAAGTATTTTCTCCTTTAAATATATATAGTTAAATAGTAGCATAAACATAGTTAAATAGTAGCATAAATATAGTTAAAGGGAGAGGTTCCCTTGCATCTCCAATTATTTCTCTTTTATTTTAGTAGCGGCCTTATTTTAAAATATTCATTTTCTTATGTTGAATAACTAGTTGATTATTAATTCATTTTAAATTCACAACAAATAAAAAAATACATAAAAATTCAATGTCGCTTGGAGCCTAACATTTTTATTTCTTTTTTAAAAATCTCATATTCAAACCTACATTTTGTCATCTCTAACTAATAGATAAATTCTTTATTTTTTATATATATATTACTTTACACATTTACGAGGAAAAAAGGATAAGGAGGAATAAAATAAAGTTACATATGATGCATTTATCTACAAGTCCACACCCACTTATTCAATTCAATGACATAATCTATATTCCCATATACCTGTATTTAAACCCATAGCCTATTTTGGGTAAATATTCTACTTATACAAATATGATCGCTATAGTAATATTATACGGTAACACAACCCCTAATCACATCTTGCCACACAGCCCAACTTAGAGTCACAATTCTTCTGTTTTGTTGCATAAAATATGAGTGTCTCAAACCCTAAGTCCCATAACCCACCCAAAAATAAAAGAAAAAGCATCTTAAAATTGTTGTATGATGATGGGATAATTAAGCTGTGACACTATAACATAATAGTGTGTAATTACTTAAACTTAAAAAAAAATAAACAATCGTCTTTATTAAGAGAACATATACCTCTCAATTGGAACAAAAATTTCTTATCTAAATTATGGTATGAATTTAAAAGTACCTCCTTCGTTTAGGGCCCTCTCTATAATAGCCGGTGGTTAATTAAAAAAAGAAAAGAAAAGAATAAACAGTGTGAAGTGGAAGTGATAAGCACAGAAACAAGAGCAGCAATAAAATATAAAACAGAGTGGGGACGGGGCTCGACTCAACACACGCAACAGGCCAACCATATCCCAACAATTCACGTAAAAAAAGAATTCTGCTTTCTTCTCCGCTGTCTGCAGATTCTCTCTTCTTTTTTTCTTCTCCACTCGTACTCTCCGTTTCAATCCACTTAAGTCTTTTTCTTCTTTTCTTTCGTTGTATAAATTCAATCAATTCCAACGCTGAAACTTGAAGCCGCTTAGCTTTCCCTCTTGTTTACCAGTTTCTCGTACCGTCTCCTTTCAGGTTAGGTTCTTTGTTTTAGTTTCTGTTGTTAGTTTTGTGGAGTTTGTTTGTTTATTTTCTTGTTCTGGTTATATTAGATCGGTTACGGCAAAGGAAAGATCTAATTTTTCCTTGTTGAGGCAATCAAAAATCTACTTTTATGGACTGTTTGATGCGTGGGATCTCTAATTCAGATGTGGACTGAGAATTTCTTGCACCCATTTAGTGATTCTGCAATTTATGCATAAATGAAGGAAAAAAAAAACAAATTATGGTTTGAGTAGCTAAAAGTAGATTGAGAATTGGAAAAATAAAGAAAATTGTTGTAAATAGTAACTTTCTAACCTTTGTTTAATTGTGCTGAATGATATGATCTTTGATACTTAACCGGTTTTTGTCTTTAGTGTGTTTGGTGTTTATGTCTTTATGATCCAAAGAGATATGCATGAATTGAATCCAAGATGATATGTTTGGTTAACGTGAAAGAATAATGTAGGACGACGACTTGGATTTTTCTTTTGATTGAATTTCTGAAGTTTGTGGGTGGTGACGATGTCGACACCTGCAAGGAAGAGGCTGATGAGAGATTTTAAAAGGTTGCAGCAAGACCCGCCTGCAGGCATCAGTGGGGCTCCCCAAGACAACAATATTATGCTCTGGAATGCTGTGATATTTGGGTAAGTTTAGAACAAAATGTGTTGACAGTCTCCATTTGTGTTTGCTGATGTTATTTATTTTATTTCCGTATATCAATATATTTGAGGATGGTTGGATAAGTTGCTTCTGGTTTCTTTTCTGATTTGGATTGCAGTCCTGATGATACGCCATGGGATGGAGGTGAGTCATCCTGCTTCTGGTGCTTTTAGTAAAGGAATGCGGTGAATTGCTTACTACATTTTACTTTCCATGAGCTCTCAAGTTATATTCCAGGGGGACTTCATACTGTGCTGTCCGTATTCTTTGAAATGATCAATGACTTTATGTTTTCTGTAACTTTGTTTACTCTCTTGCGTTATATTTAAATTTAGATGATTATAGAGAATGAGCCAAAAAGTTGTCTTCTCTTGAAATTCTATTCACTTCCTTGCATAGTTGAAATTAAAAGTTAATTGGTAGGGTTGATTGCATGGTTACATGAATTGACTTGCAGAATGAACCTGTCACATGGAATTGAAAGTCCACCTTGTAGTCTGAAGTAAGAGAACCTTAAGTAAGCTGTTTTACCCCATGACTCCACTATATAGTTTCTATCTGTAGAACCCTATGCTGCACTTGTCTTTAGGTTATTGTTGACAAAAAGAGGATTAGCCTAGGTGTAGTAAGAATGAAAGAGAGTTAATCCTGCTAGCCCTTTCCAATATTTGGGTGGTAGAAATTTAAGAATAGGAGGAATGATATGTTGCTGTTATTAGTGCTTAGGTGGTGTTTCTCCTTCAAGGTTAGTAAGAAAGCTTCAAATGCTGATCCATTAGGCCAAGTCCATGACAATATTTAATATTGATTGTCTGCTAGATATAAAACAAGTGTTTATCCTGACATATCATAGCCATATTTCACATGACAAATTTTTTATTTTGAATTCTTCAGGTACGTTCAAGTTGACCCTTCAGTTTACGGAGGATTATCCAAACAAACCGCCAACTGTGCGATTTGTTTCTAGGATGTTTCATCCAAATAGTAAGTTAACATATTAACTTCTTGCCCTCAGTGAATACATTCACTAAATATTGCTGTACTAAAGTAATCTATATATGGTCAGTATATGCCGATGGAAGTATTTGTCTGGATATTTTGCAAAATCAGTGGAGTCCTATATATGATGTGGCAGCTATACTCACATCTATTCAGGTTTGTGAATTGTTTTGCTTTTCCATGGGTGGTTTTTTTTTTTTTTTTTCCACTTTAATTGCATCAGTTTTATGCACTCTTGCTTTTCCATATTTTACCAAAACTGTCAAGAACTGTTTAGTAGTCCTTTCAACCATTTTTACATGGAACTGCTGAATGAACCATCACCAGGTCACAAAAAGATATTGAGCTTTTGCAATATTCTAATTGTCCAATTCATTTGATCTAACAATTTGACTGGTATTTGCTCATTGCAGTCATTGCTCTGTGATCCCAACCCAAATTCTCCTGCAAATTCAGAAGCTGCTCGGATGTTTAGTGAGAACAAGCGTGAATACAACAGAAGAGTAAGGGAAATAGTGGAACAGAGCTGGACAGCAGATTAACTTCATTCTCATTCACTGCCTCATTAAAAACCAAGCAGAGTTGTCTTGCTACCCCTCCCAAATATGAATGTTAAAAGCTATTTAATCCATATTATAATATAGTACTACTTTCAGTATTGTGTGCCTTTGAGCTTGCGTACAATAGAATTTTATGTACCAATTTGTGATGAATTTATATGATTTCCCATGTTTCATGTTTCATCATAAGAAATTGTCACCTCTCTTAAAGATGGAGCTCAAGTAGACCATTCACTTTTGGGGTTTGGCGACATCCTAGTTTTCAGACATGAAAGCAGTGTCGTGGGATGTTTGTCCTGTTGGTTGCATTCCAGATGTTCATACTCATCACAATTCTCAGTTTGCAGTTAACACGTCTTGTCTTCGCTGCTGTTATGACTCGATCAAGGGTTAAACAACTCGTGGACCAAGCAATTAAAAATTGATTATAACATAACAATTGACCCCCGCAGGGAGCTGGATAAATAATATATTGACATTTTGCCCCTTAAAGAATAAGAAATCTAATCCAATATTTTTCGGAGCTTTTGCAGTTCCGACTAATCTAAATCTAAAGTGATGTGTTTAGCTCTGAACTTCAGCGGTCGCCAAAACCAAACCTTTCAAGTCGACAAAGATTTTCGTACGTAGTTTGGATCTAGATTGTCGTATGAACACCTTTTCTTTTCTTTTTTTGTCCTCTTAAATTTGTTATCATACGGACTTGACATAACAGATTTGGATCACAATTGACCCGTTCTTTTGTAACTTATTAAAAAAATAAAAGAGAAACCAGATATTAAAAATCCAAATTTATCCATCAATGGGTACCAGTATCGGAGGAAGATCAAATATGATTCAATACAAATGTATCACCAATAATTATGACTTGCTAAACACAATCTCAATTTAAACAATCAAAGACCAATAGAAAAAATTTCTTATCACTCCAGACTGGAAAGCATTCATCTCAACAATTTCTATACAAATCTACACAAGAAAACCAAGAAGCAAACACTGAAGAAACGCTAAAGGTGGATGAAAATGATATTCTTAGGCATTTCTGGATCAGTATATATGTCTGCATGTCACTTCAGTCAGGCACAGATCTCTTCCATTGCGTAAGAATCCTACAGCACAAGTGGGAATCAAAATTATACAAGCTTATTTCCTTTGGGAAGATAGTTATCCACAACAAAATTTCAACTATCTTGAGTGAAGTAGGTGCTTTACCATGTTCTCTTTGTTCTCTTCAACTTTATCACTTGCCGGAGGACCAACTGGACCTGTTAATAAAAGCAATCTTCAAATTCTTAGACCCCCAAGTATCAGTAGCAAATATCGCCAAAAAAAAAAAACTAATACTTTATACTTGCCTTCCACACCGGCCAATTTCTTTCCTTGCTTAGTCCTGTCCTTTTCTTTATTGGTCTCTTGTTTGGTTGGCTTCTGGGGTTTCTTCTGTATCTTAGGCTTCCCAATGTCTGACACAGATCTTGAATTTGCAGAATTCTTATTCAAAGACGCCCGCGTCCTTGGTGGTGCAGGGCTATTCTTTGAGGAAATCTCCTTCTTGACTGATTCTGCGACCGGGGAAGCTTTAGCAGAATCAGTGTTCAAAGACTTGGGTTTCAGTTTCCTAATTCCCACTGTAGAAGATGAGCTATGAACCTCATCGTCGGACGAGCGAGTCCCCTCTTCAGGCACCTGAGAGCAGGTTTCTGAGACCTGCAACTGCTCCAAAGTTTCTGATATATTGTACCTTTCAAATAAGTCTTTAACAGTTTCTCCAAGCTCACTTAGATTATAATGACGAGCATAGGATTTGAGTTCATCCCGCATTTTCTGAGGCTGGAAAAAGGAAAAAATGTTCAATATCATCTATCATACAGAACTCCTGTAAGCGCAACTTGTTATCTATTCTATGTTACATTCAAGCAAACAATAGACTAAAACATTTCAGTACATCAATAAGGATCTGTTAAATATAACGAAATAGAATTCTTACTACAGCAAATATAAGAATAAAATTCAAACATGTGTAGAGAAATTGCGTTTACAAACAAAGAGATGATGTATTGAAATTTGCATACCTCACACCCAGCTTCCAAAGCAAGTTTGAAAAAACCGAGCGAAATTGAGTGCTTAGCAACAGATTCAGAGTACTTAATTTGATTCAGCCAATATGATGCTGAGGACAGAACATTGAACTTCTTTCGGCTAGATGATAGGGAAATATCATAACGAGGTGTTTCGCTTTTCCGTTGAGGAATAGACAATCTCTTAGCTCTGGTCTCAGAAATTGGAGTGATGTTGCCAACTGATTTTGGAGCTGAATTGACTGTTGACTTGGCAGGTATGGAAAGCCTTCTAGGTGGCTTGGCAGATTTTTCTTTGGCAGAGAGATCGAGAACACTGACACTTTTGCTTACAGTTGATGCCGATCTCCCCCTGAAAAACAAACAAAGAAGACACCCAGAATGTACCAATGAGTCAAATGCATTTATCCTCAAGAAATAACATAGTACAAGAGAGAAAAAGTGCAAGGATTGTTTGTGATTCGATTCATAAAAGCATTTTACTTGAATATATAGCTATAGGTGTTCATGGCGTTACTGTTACCGACCCTTACACCAATCCATACTTCCATCGTTACTTCTGAGTATTATAAAATATAAATAACTACAAAATAATCCAAAAGGGGTAAATTATTCTTTAAAATTTCTTTTGTTTTGCATGAAACCAAATTCTACTCAATGAGATTAGCATACTTTCCAAATTTAATTCCATGACTTGTAAGTCATCTTCTGCAACACAGGTCCATTGTGTATTTCCTTTTAAACAGAGTATTGCTTTTCCTTCGAAAGCGACATTGATAGATTTTTTAGTTGAATGGAACCTAAACGTCCATGCAATCCAAGAGAATAAATATTTCAAGTGTGTTACAAATTTTAAGCAATTATAAAATGTATAGTTCAAGCACAAATTCTTTTTCTTTTTATCTGAAAATGTCACTGACTTCTATATTCTCATATATTTTGAATAGTTTTCAATAATTAATTAAATTCCTCAAAACTAAGCGTGATTTCTTAAAAGAAAAAAAAAAGTGTATACCTCGGAGCTGGTACATTATCAATACCATTGATTTATTTCACACAGCAACAACGTAACAAATACTCTAACCAATTTCTCAGATCAAATCATCAATCGTTTATCTGCTAATCTCTGATCTAATTTTCTAAAGCAATTGCTAAACAACGCCAAATATATAAAACTAAGACTTAAAAAGTAGACAAGTTAAAAAAAAGACCTTCTAGATGCAGAAGAATTTGAGGGATCAACCACCGGCGGCTTCTCTTCCTTCGATTTGGTAGCCGATCGCAGCGGATACCGTAGCTTTGATCTCGTTGAATTCGCTGTAACATTCCGATAAAACAAAACAAAATTAAAGAAAAAAACACAAAAAAATGTGATCGAATAGAATATCAAATTTCAAATTTAATAATCGATACCGCTAATTGCCGCAGGTTCCTCTCTTATGGACTCTGCCATGGATTTACTCTACTTTAATAATAGCTTGTTTTTAGCTTTCTCTTAAAGACTGTGATCGTTTTGAAGACAAATAGAGAACAGGCGACAGAGAGGATTTATAAGGAGAGAGGCCTGCTATTCACCCTTTTTATTATTAAAATCTAGAAATGAAAAATGCAATGTTACTGTTACTGCTGTTCTTTTGCCGTTTGTCATCCGAGCGGGAAACTTTAGGAACCGTCTCATCCTCGGCCAAACTCAAATATTCTTTATTTCACAAAATTCAACCTACTTTCCCTCCGCGCTATCAAATCGTGTACTCTCTCATCTATGATGACACGTCACCAGATCGCTGACGTGTGATGAATGTACCGGTTATTATCTTATTTTCCAGTTTTAAACGCGGTTTTGGACGGTGGGATTAGTTTTTCCAGTTAGTGAGATGGAGAACGGCCAGTGTCCATAATTGAATGGATCTTTGAACGAATAGGCGCTTCATGGGGCCTACTTATGACCTTTAAAACGCTCGTTTATTTGAATTTCGAATTTCAAATCCCAAGCTGTTGAAACTGCTTTACGGTTAAGATGGGGCTGGAATGATGGAATCAGTTTCTCTTTTAGTCGTTGCTTGGGCCCTTGGGTGAGCACAATCACGCATCCGGTTGCAACTAGCACATGGGCCACTGAGTATAAAGCTAGAATTGGCCCGAATGAGATTAGATATTTGGGCTCAATCCTTGGAACGGTTGAATTTTTGTTTTTAATTTGTTACAATGATACAATCTATAGGTATGTATATTCTAAAATCTATTAGGACTCTCGCTATAGATATTTTTTTTTTGAATTGATATTTTATCAGATATTTACATCATGATAACAATTATTGATATTTACAATCAGATAAATAATTGAGATTACAAATTTATATTAAATTATATGAAGAATTTGCCCAGACAAATAATCCTCATAAATATTCGAGAGATATATATCTCCACTCGCATTTCGCAAGGGAGAAATACTACAAATTGACTCCACTTAATCATATTTAATTGAGGGAAAATTGAATTCATGAGGATTTGAGCCGCTGCTCTCACAATTTGCCAAAGGTCGAGTGGCCTCAATATAAATACTTTAGTATTAAGTTTATATCTCTACTAAGCATTAAGTTGGGAATCAGATAAATATATTCTTCTTTCAAGGAATGAGCCCCGTGAGACACAAAGTAAAGCGCTGATTATGTGCAGGGGATGAGTACCATTGAGCAACAAATCTAATCACTCAAATGATTGAATTATGACACAAGCTTCTTTTTTTTAAAAAAATAAAAATAAAACGAATGTTACCTTACAAATTAGGTGTCCAACCAACTTTTAGGTTAAACCGTCAAAGTCCTATAGTCCATATGGATTTCTAATCCCAAACAGATTATGTATGCTAATGCAATTAGTAAAAATTCTAACTCATTGTCCCACAAGAAGAACCAAACCCTTGCTCTCACGTGATAAAAGGGTATTGAACATCCAATCTCTTCATGATGAGTGAAGCAATGAAAACCACAATGTTATTTAAAAAAAAAAATTTATTATGGTGCTTTTACTTCTCCAAAATTGGAATGGGCTCAAATTATATTGGCTGAAATAAGAATGAGTAATGCAAATTAAAATAAATTATTTATAAGAGCTGCATGAATTAAAATCGAAATAAATTGTATTTCCATTAATATATTTATTTAATTTTGTAATTGAAATTGATTGTTACAGGTTATTAAAATGTTCATACTTATAATTTTATATTTGTGCATTTACGAAATAAAAAGTAAATATTTTTACTATAAATATTATTACCATTGTCATTATTACAACTATTATTATAATAATAATAATATAATAAAATAATGACAATTGTTATTATAGTATTAACTATTATAATAATAATAATTACTATGATTATAATTATAGTAGTAGTAGTAGTATAATATTTTAGTAGTTGTTGTTGCTATTGTTATTATTATTATTTAAATGAGGTAAAAAAGAAATTTTTAACTTTTTTAACAATAAAAATATCAATTCATCCGCATTCCCTCATTCTCATTTTTACCTCTTCATGTAAATGAGATTCTCATTCATCATTATTAAATTTATGAGTCCCATTGAAAATCTATTTTCATTCTTTTTTATTTTTAATAAGTAAGCATTATCAATGTGAAATCTTGCTCTTTATTCCAAGCAGTAAACATACAATTAATTCTTTTTTTTAAAATTAACTGTGTTTTATTGGGAATAATATCCTAATTAAATAATAATAAGAAACTATAGGTTAGGTGAGAAATTTATCTATCACTCTATAAAACTTAAAAAGCATTGGCTCTTATAATTAATTTGCCACCATCTTCTTAGAATTTGATTAGTTGATTGCTCGTACATTCAATCCATCAATGACATGTGATATGGATAGTTGTTTAATCAGAGAAGTTTAGCAAAATTATTAATCAGAAAGGTTTACATCATTTTCATCTATTTATATCGCTTTAAAATCATTAGATGAAGTTTAGAAACTGACATGAATGAGTTACTACCATAGCAATGCCTCAAACTAGTAATGATATTATCAAATCGATTCCTTTATTCCAATTTTTTTTTGCTATTTTCAAAAGAGATAATGATACTGAGGCAGATGAACCCTCGACGGGACTCGACTAGCTTACAGAATCTGTAAGCTACAGACTGCAGCATCAGCCGTTGGATGTGGAGTGAAAAATTAAAAAATAGAAAATGGGATGGTGGGATGATGGGAGATGTTGGGTACAGAATCTGTACCGTAGGCAGGTCCCCCTCGACGAAGATCACGATGACCGGGTTCGATCGAACCCATGGGGAAGTTTGACAGCGGTCTTTTTACTTTTGTTTTGTCTGACAGCAGCAGTCGCTCTAGCGTATCACTTGCTCACTACCAAATAAAATCCTCCAGTTCCACGCGCTAAAGTAACCGTTGTCCGTGACATTACCGCCAAAATCAATGGCCACAGTTCCCCACGCTCCACGGTCGCACGCTGCCATTTGATTTCTGGTGAGAGGGTATAATTGTAAGTTCCATATGCGTCAGCTTAAAATAAAGAACCGGGACACTTGTACTCGAAGTAACTGCCTATGGGACACCTGACACCACCCTCTTTAACTCAACAGCTTTTATTCCATGCACTCGTCCTCACGAAAATTATTCTTTTTAACCAATCAGTCATCGCAAGAATAAACATATCAACAGAGTATGTCAATGTAGTGGCAGATAATAATTCCTGGCATCTTTTGACCATGAACCCTCACACAGGAGAACGAAACTTTATATTTTCTCTAAAATTTTCAAATTCAGGCAATTTTTTGCTCTACCAGTGCACAGTACGCATAGCAAGCAAAGCAAAGCAGGGAAAAAATCGAAGAAACTTTATTTCACATTTCCTTGATTTGCAAGCTCACTGTCTCGCTCACGCACTCACTCATGGTACATTTTCTTTGCTTCCACTATAAAACTTCATTTGTATCTCTTCTTCTGAAACTTGAACCGATTTATGTATATTTTTTTCAATATTTGTATTTGTGGAAATTTCTGTTCATGTTTCTGATAATTTGATTTTTGAGCACAGGAATGGTAGATTTGGAGGTTAGAGGAGTCACATTTGTCAGGTAAATTTCAGATCTAGTGTAAATCCGATCGATACGTGATAATTTTGTGCTTTAATTCATTATTTGCTGTTGTTTCTACTGTAGCATTTGCTGCTTCTCTTGTTTGTTCCAGATCACGAAGTTAGCGTTCTAAGATGTCCAATTACTGCTGGAATTATGAGATTGTTTTTCACTTCCATTGCTTATTTGTTGTTCGTTAAGATTTTGTTCTGGAATCGATTAGATCACTGTGTTTTGCAAAATGACTTGAACAAGTCCAGTAATGTTGCCACACTGACGCAAATAGTCAGCATTCAGGATAAATGCACTCTAGGTCTTATGTCAGATTATGTAATTATGTAGCCGTCAAAATAGTTTTCGTTGCCTAGGAAATATTACATGAACAAAAATGACTCCAGTGCATCCTTTTAAGTTTAGAAAGAGTAAAGAATGCTGTACTTGTAAATGGTCCAGGTGCTCAAGTCGAATTTTGTTTCCCTGTACTGCTTGGTATAATTCTGGTCTTACAATTTCATTTTTTATTTTATTTTCAATTATTCCTGATGTATAAATATTATACAAACTGCTATCTCATGGAATGCCGGGATTCAGGTTTGTGCAATTACAACCTCTGGTTTTCCGGCAATGGGAAAGTCACCAGCAAAATGGATCAAGACTGTACTCTTTGGCAAGAAGTCATCTAAGTCTAATGCTTTCAAAGGGAGGGAGGTAATACTAAGCTGTAAATAATGTTTGATAGATTGATAGATTCTCAGATGTTGTTCTAGATTATCTATACGTCAGTTGAAAATCGCCACATCATCATATTATTGGCATGGAATTTTTGGTGCCAACATCACAGATTCACAGTACTATACTTTGATGGCAGGAAGTTTGTGTTCCTCCTGAATTCTGAACATTCTAATTTTGATGGGACCTTAACCAAACATGCAGTATTATGCTTTTAAGATACAATAAGTTTTAACTTCAGTCATAGATTTTAAGAATTTTAGAATAACCACTAGATTTTGTGACCACACCTCTATCTTATGTACAATGTTGCATATGTTTGTTGGCTTTGAAGCTATTGGTTTGATAAAACTATTGTATTTATTATATCGTATTAGACATTGGCTTTCTTGCAGGTACGTTATATATATACACATATATATCAATAAGTCACGGTATTATTGTTTTGTTGCCAGCACATCATCTTTTAACTTTGACCATATGATTTTTTTGCAGAAAGTTGCGAATGAAAAGGAGGCTTTAGTTGCTGTCAAGGCATCGGAACCTGATGCTGCTCTGGATCCTCCCTCGGATTCACATCCAACCCGCAATACCATTCATAGAGATGAAAGAAGGTTAACAGAAGACAAAGAATCTGTTGACTTATCATTGCAAGGTAGTCAAGTTACAGATTCTCAGAATCTCACACTCCAAGATGCGTCATATGATCCTGAGAAAATTAGGCAAGAGAAAGCAGCAACGAAAGCTCAGGCTGTTTTCAGAGGTTACTTGGTAATCTTCTCTTTTGTGGATAACTTCTGGGATACATGTCACATTCCTGGATGCATGCGATTCTGTCTTTATCAACTGAACACACCATTGAAAATATATATTTTAGGCCTTTTGCAATTGTTTCTTTCTCCATAGTTATATTGTATTTTTGATACCTCACACTAATACTAACTTTTGATGTGAAGGCTCGGCGAGCATTTCGGGCCCTTAAAGGCATAATAAGGTTGCAGGCTCTTATTCGTGGACATTTAGTAAGAAGACAAGCAGTTGCTACCCTAGGCGCTATGCTGGGGCTTGTCAAGTTACAGGCACTTGTTCGCGGTAGAAAGGTCAGACATTCTGATATTGGACTTGAAGTGGGGAAAACTTGCACTCCATTGAAGCTTTTGGTAATTTCTTGAGAGCTCATCTAATAGGGATTTAACTGCTCATCTTTTTATTTATTTATTTTAAAGAACAGATTCTTTCCATGAAGATTCATCTTTTAAATATATTTCACTGATCTCACTGTTAATACATACTGTTGAATGTGGAAATACTGTCGTTTATTGTTCAATAGTAAAGGTCTCGCATGGAGAGGCTTGATTACTTGTCTTGCTTTGATTCCATGAACAATGCGGAATAGAGCATGTCACGAACTTCCACCTAAAGCTCAGGTGGGGTGCATTGGTGTCAGAGTGAACCTTTTTGATGGTTAAACATTGAATGGTTGTCCTTGCAGCGACTATGTACTTGTACAAATCAATATATACCTTCTTACTTTTCATCCATTCCACTCATTTAGGATACGTGCACCACTTTATGTAGACAACCTTCATCTATAAATATATGGATAGGTTATTTATACATTCCAGACATTACTAAACTGCCTGAATTTCTACATGCCTGGTTCACTTCTAATTAATTTCATTTTTCTTTTAACTGCTCTGTCCTTCAGCAGGGGAAGCCTTTGGATCCTATTGAACTTAATTTGTCTACACGAATATCGAAGCTCTCAGGAAGTGCTTTTATCTCTAAGGTATTCTCAGCAGTATCATGCCCATTTGTGTGGTTATGATTTTTCCCTTTAATGGATTGAGCTTTATGTTCATATGTCATATTATTTACAACGAATGTGCATGGCAGAGCCTGTGGTATCAAAAGCATTAAGTTCTAATTTGAATATGGCACCCATTGTATTTGCCAGAGGCCTCCAATTTAACTAATAATCTGCTGGCAAATATGGCAGGATGTAGTTGCAATTTTTCTTTTTGATCTACAGCCTTCTTGGTTTATTTTTGTATGTGGGGTAAGTGACTTTTCGTTTTTTTACTTTAGCTTCTTGCTTCATCACCCACTGTGTTGTCTTTGCACCTGCAATATGATCCTGTGGAACCAAATTCAGTCTCAAACTGGTTAGAACGCTGGTCAGCATTTCACATCTGGAAACCAGCTCCCCAACCAAAGAAAGTGTCAGACTCAAAATCTCAGAAGAAGCATGTTAGTGCTCAAACCCTAGAAGCTGAAACAGGCCGACCAAAACGAAGTGTTCGCAGGAACCCTGCTGCCAATGCAGACAGTATCTCAGTGCACTCAACCCCTGAATTTGAGAGATCCAAACGTAGTCTGAAGAAAGTTTCAAGCCATCCAGCAGATCCAGTGCACGAAAATCCACAAAGTGAACTTGAAAAGGTTAAGCGTAGCCTGAGAAAGGTTCATAATCCTCTAGTAGAAAATTCTGCACCTGTCCAGTCAGAAATTGAAATTGAGAAACCAAACCACAGTTTGGAAAAGTTGCCAACAAGCTTTGTATGTCATGAAGGTTTGGAACGGAGCTTGAGCAATTCAGGTGAGAAGATGAAGAAAGAGACAACTTTGACACCATCTGAACTACCCGATGTAGAAACCACTCCAGACCTAGTCGAAATGAATGAGATGTCTGATGTACCACCTGGTGATCTAGCCGCAGATGAGTCAAAACCTTGGATGGAGAGTGGTGGTAAAGACGAGACTATTCCCATGACAAATGGTAATTTTGAACCAAAGGAGGATTCAACAAACAATGAGAATAATAAATCTAGCAGGAAAGCTGCTGTTCTGACAAAGCAAGAACATGCAGAGAATGGGCTGCAGAGCAGTCCGTCACTGCCAAGCTATATGGCTGCAACTGAATCTGCAAAGGCTAAGCTAAGACTACAAGGCTCCCCAAGATCTAGCCAAGATAGTGCCGAGAAAAATAGTGGCACCCGGCGTCATTCACTGCCATCTTCAACCAATAGTAAAATCAGCTCACAGTCACCAAGGACACAGAGAGTTGTCCATGCCGGTGGCAAAAATAAGGGTGACAAAAATCATTTCTCATCCAGAGAAGGAAATGGTATGAAATCTTGGCTCTCTTTAAAATCATCTCTTCTTTTACTTGCAGTATGGCACTTATTCATATAACCATAGTGTAAATGTGAAGATCATTTGTCCATTTTTTATTTTTTATTTTTTTAAATTAACAATTATTAACTGTATAATCAAAGCATCAAACTGTTTTTCTTCTTCTCAGTTAGTGTTAATTGTTTGATATTTGCAGCAAAAGTAACCCAAGCAGAGTGGAGAAGATGATTTGGTGGAATCGGGAGTTGGTTCAAGGATGTCTAAATTTATCTGGAGTCTTTTGTCATGTATCTGTGGTGTAAGATAATGTTTATCAACTGAAACTGAAGTCTAGATTTGGAGGTGTGTGCTTTACAAATTTTCTGTGTTGGGGGTGTTTCTGATTTAATGTAGTACATCGTCATCATAGGTTTCGGAAGTTTTGCTCTTCTGCAGCTATACATTAACATCTGGTTGGGTGACTTGATATCTGTTGTTCATAGTTTGATTGTAAAGTACTCCCAATTTAAATTTCATCGATGTTCTTTGTTACCCCATAATTGTAGTTTCGCTGTTATTCCGTCTGTGATTTATGCGGTGCCTTAAAATAGCTCCATGCATTTTTATTTTTTTTGGCCTCATCGGCTTGACTTTAAATTAAAGCACTTCCATTTGTTGGGTGGTCTTGAACCTCTCTCAACTCCAGAAAAGTTAGGTAGTTGTGGCTCTTTCTCACGCATAAGGCCGGTGTTGGGTGTCTTGGGTCTCAATTAACCCATATCCCAAGATCTAGCTCAAGGGATAGTGTTAATATTCACACATATAAATGAGACCACCAGACTTCTCCGCAACCGCTAATGTGATAATCGTAAAACTATTTGTGTTGCGTTCGGGAAAAACAAAAAAAAACAAAAATTCTGTCAATCTTAACATCAAAATGAAATTAACCGGGTAAAATGCTAAAATTAACAAAACAATAATGTAAGTTAATTGTCCTTGAGCTTAAAACTGCCGGCGCCGATCCGACTGGGGTCAATTACAATTCTTTGAACTTGTGCGACGCTAGAATGTATTGCATGATCAGAAGAATGCCCCTCAATGCATAGTCCACCAGATTCATCTGCCTCGCAGTACACTTCAGCCTCTAGGATTTTCGGCGGATTCTGTTCCTGGAATTGCAATAAACTTTGCTCCCATGGGTATCTGCATTATCATTTTACAAAGACAACATGAAATAGATCAAAATCGTCAATGCGATCAAGATATATTTATAAGAAAAACAGGTTGCACTTACCCCAACCGAGATTCTGGATTTTATTGTCAAAGAAACAAAATTTCCCCCAGCTGTCGAATCATTTATTTCTGCTTGCATAGCTATGTTCAAGAAAAACTATTTCTAGAGCTTTAAGGTTAAGTTGAACATCTGCTATCCTTTAAAAAATATCACTATTAGTAAGTGGGGTCCGTCTACGGTGCAACGGTGATACGGTATCACCGTTGTATCCAGCCGTTGGATCCATGTGGATGAATGGATCCAGTAGGATCCAACGGCTGGGTGCAACGGTGATCGTAGCTTTCTCCTAGTAAGTGATATGAGATAGCCATTTTGCATGTAAAAATGCATTAATTTAGGTTCATGTGAAAGACTGAAGTGAATTCCAAATGATCTTGCATAAAACCCAAACTCTTTAGGCAACGTATGTAGTCTTTGTAATAAAAGTTTTTTGGTGTACTTAAATTTACTAATAAGTCTCTTACACACTTATCATAAGTTTATAATAATAAATTGAAACACATAAAGTACAATTGTATATAATAAGATAAAACAAAAACATAAACTCGAGGCCTGTAAAGATCGGTTGGATTTGGTGTGTTTGCAAATGAAACTGGAAGCAAATTTATTAAAATTGGAATATGCACCAAGATAGTTCTTGTAGAAAGAGCCTTTATCGTGACAACACTTCTCATCTATTACCTGTGCCATTATGCACAAGGCCTGAATTCTTAACTACTTTTTTAACGTGGGATTTGCCACTTTTCCCTTCATTTTTTACAAACCAACAAGTTCTCTTTGAGATCCAATTTATCATTCATCCAAAGCATCAATTTGAACATTCTATGGTTAGTTGTGAAAAGCTCACAAAGAAGGCTCTGACTCATCTATGTACGTATATTATTTTCAATATTCATCATGCTCAAAATATCTATTTTATGCTATTTTTTCTAACATATACCAATTCCATTTCTGTGTTTTGCAGCTTGGAGAAGAAGTTCTGTTCAATAATAAGCTAATCAAATTGTTTGCTAATGTAACATAAATGAAGTAGAAATGTGAGAAATGCCAAAACTTGAAAACAATTTACTCATTCATACATGTCAAAAGAACTGCTTCTGGGAAGGAATCTTTCTGCCAGGATTATTCGCCATAATCCCTCCAACAATCTTTGCTTCCCGGCCCCGGATCACAAGAAATCATAGCAGGGTCTCTTAGTAACGAATGAATTTACTTCACAAGGTGTTATAGGTAGTGAAATGATTGCTTTTGGATCAGTAATGGCATCGGTATACGTATTACTATTACGCTTGTCATCATTATTTTCAGAATTGTCAGTGGCCTTTTCGCTGCAAACTAGATGAGGATGAAGCAAAAAGAAGAGAAAATTGCGTCAACGCTGCACGCTTGTGTCTCCATGCAAGTATAAAGTTTTTCTTGAATAATGCATTGAATTGTTGTAGCAGTAGAGGAAATCCTCTCTGCAAATTCCTCCTTTTGCAAGTTTTTGATAATGGTGATTTACGAATTTTGTAGGATCTGAATGCTGAAGTTAGGTGCGCATCCGCCGGAGTTAAGAAGACGAGAAAGACTTAGATGGCACGGTCACATTTTACTATTTATGACACATGCCTGATTCATTTTGTTTGGTACTTTCGTAATTTGAGTAGAATTGTTGGTATCTTAGTTCCAAATCCATTCTCTTCCAACCATACAAACGCCAGCTGAAAGTAAATTTGATTGTTATAAAGGAGTTATTCTATGTTACCTATTTTAAAGTGTATTGGCTTGACATAATTATACGCAAAATCAAAGAAATAAATCAAATTTCTTCAAAGAAAAAATTGTAAAGGCAACTCTCACTGTTTTATTGGTAGCATTACAGAAAAAAGAACTAAAATTTTCACATTGATATACAAATACATCCTTTAGAATTACAAAAATCCTGTAAACAACCTTGGTATTCCAGTAAAATATTAGTAATACGTGTAAAGCTACTAACTGGTGTTAGTCACCAATCTGATTGGGATCGATGACAATTCCATGAACTGGTCCTGTCTGGCCGAACAAATTTCCACGGGAAGTCGAAGCTGAAGAAGCATCTAGTTCGACATGAGGGGGTATTGGTTTTTCAGGAGAGTGGCCGGAAATGCAGAGAGCACCAGTATCATCTTGCTCCCAGTATACTTCAACCATAATGCCTCTAGGATTCTCTGCAGATTCCATTCCAGGAATCCCCACAAACCTTGCTCCTGGAGGTATCTGCATTGTCATTTCAAGAAAGGAACAGGAAAAATAATCAAAATCTTGACAACTCATGACACAGAAGATTGGCAACGTGAAATAGATCTGACTTACCTCAACTGATGCCCCGGATGTCAAGTTTAGAGTGACCAACCTTCCTTCAGCAGCAGCAGTTTCTAGTTCTGCCTGTTTTGCTATATTCAAGAAAACATCTTCTAGTGTTGTGAGACTTACTTGAATATCTGCTATACCCAATTCTTTTTCTCTATCTTGGAGCTCCACAAAAAATTTCTATTCCAAGGTCATAATGCCAAGAGGAAAAATGAATTTAGTGGAAATAATGTCAAAATCATATATATTCAAAAGCTGATGTGCAAAATCGAAGAGTAAGAATAAGATTGTGAGAAATGCTTACTTTCAAAATCGCCTCTCTATCATGGGGAATGACATATGTCAGGAATGCTTTATTCTCCTCTTTTGGTAACACATCTAAATGCTGCCAACATATAACCCAAGTCAGATGCCAACTCTACAAATTTGAAGAAAATTTTAGATTTCCAACTTATGCAACATACAGTTTCAAAGAACTGCTTCACTGCATCATGATGAGGACTTGCAACTTCATGATCTCCATTAAGAGGACTTTGTCCATTATTGCTTCCGGTGAAATTAACAGTAACAATGAAACCAGTACCAAACTTTGACTTTAATCTGATTGAGGTTCCAATACAGCGGAGTCTGCCCTTTGCCATTATAGCTATGCGGTCACTAAGAATGTCAGCTTCTTCCATTGAGTGTGTCGTCAGGATAATGGCACGACCTTTCTTTGCATCTTGTATTATATCCCAAACATGCCTCCTCGTAATGGGATCCATTCCAGTAGTCTGCATTTAAAAACATCTAAAAGTAAGAAAACAATGCAGTACACACAAACATATGCAAGGGGAAAATTATTCTAATCTGCTATCAGCTTACCGGTTCATCCAGAATGACCAACTTTGGATCACCAATAAGAGCTATGGCAACACTAAGGCGACGCTTCATTCCTCCACTGTAGCTCCCAGCTCTCACTTTGGCGGCCTTAGAGAGTCTAACTTCTGCTAAAGACTTTTCAGCAACCTGCATTTCAGGAGAAACATTTGTAAAGTGATAGTGCAAAGAGTCGATATATTCAAGAAAGCTCATTGAGAAGGTTAATATCTTCAAGAAAAGCTGCAGTTAAAAGTGGTTAGCATTGCAAACAAATGTCAAGAATCTTCAATTATGGTGACTAAGAAAGTACTTTTTTGCTTAGCACATACCGATTTTATTGAATCCAGAGGTAGACCTTTAATATTAGCGAACAAATGGAGGTGCTCTTCACCCGATAATGCATCCCAAAGAATATTGAACTATGAGGAAAAACATAATTTAAATGAAGGTTATTTCAGTATTCTATTTGAGAAGTTATGAATGGTGAAAGACATGCCGCTTATTGTTGGAAATGAGCACTCTCATAGATAGGAAAAGAGAGTCACCTGGGGACAAACCCCGATAGACTTTTGAATGTTTGTCATGCTGACAGAGCTTCGAATGGAAAATCCATAAATCAGTGCTGATAACATATCATATCATAATGTTAATATGCCTCATAATTTCATCTTTAATCCCAACAAAAATGGGACTGACAAAAAACAAACACAAAGTCAAAGAAGATTGTTACCATCTCCACCAGTCACGGGTGTTATGCCAGTCAAACAACTGATTGTTGTAGTTTTTCCAGCACCATTGGGTCCAAGGAGACAAAATAATTGATCCTTTGCGATGTTCACCCATAACCCCTGAAAGATAATTTGTCAACTTTTGCCTTATATTGTCATTCGATGATGAGCCTCAATCAAACTAAAAGAAAATTTGATCATGAAATCATCTAAAAAAGAAACATATGTAGTGTCATTCCAAGCACCTAATGGGACTCAATTCTACAGGAAGACCGCTTATTGCTCAACAATTAGATGAACTAAATCTTTAGTTCAGGGAATGAATATCTGGACAAACGCATGGGTAAAAAACTAAAGCAAGCGCATTTAATAAATATTTTGATAAAGTCATTTTCAGAATAATCTCCTACGCAGGAGCCATATAGCAAGGATAGCTTCTTCCTTCTAGCTTTTCAACCTTGCTTAAAATACATAACTGAAAGAGATTTTTACCTTAATGGCATGATAAGGTGACGTCTTTTGGCATTTACAGCAGCACCCAATTTTCCTAGTCCCAGGAAATGTCTTTACAAGGCCACGTATTTGAACTGCCACATTTGGGTCAGGTATACTTTCCCTAATCTGTTGCTTAACCATGTTTTCTTCTTCCAAAACATCTTCATCATCAGGAGTAATATGTTCCATTGGCGGGACTGAACCTACACAACTACAAATGCTTCCCTCTGTGAATAGAAAGGGAGAAAAGAATCTGTCATATATATGAGCCAACTTTAACCAGAAAAGTAAATGTCGGGCAAAAGAGAACTAACACTCTCACATTAAATTTCAAACTCAGTTACCTTCTGTCTTGTTTCCACCTTTCCCTGTCCAATACCCAGGCTTCAAAAAGTAAAATGTTGATTTCCTCACACCAGCAGCATTTGGAATTATATTATCCAAGTAGATAGCCAAAATAAACCAGACAAAGAATGTTGCCACAAGCCATATGTAGATATCATTCTGTCAAGAACATGAAAAGACACAAATATTGAGGTAAGGACACTTACTCAGACCAGTTTAAAGTGAAAAGATAAAAATACAAACAAACAGAGGACAAGAGTTTAAGAAAGAAGCAAAGAAAAGCTATCACATATTTTAGGGTTTTGGTCTTTAAAGTAGTTGCATACAATTGTTATCACACACTCCGTATCATTTGGTGCACACTCTGCACGTCTACTCCAGCTAATCCCAATATCTTGAGGCGTTTCAGTTGCATCAGAAAGCAGCTGTAGGGCTTCTGCAAGAAGATTAGGGGGGAACAAGGACCATATGGTTCGATACGTATTAGAAAACTGGTCACTGTAGGGGAATCCAAATGCTGTAACAAGCTGCAATGACAAAGAAAATTCTATAAGCGCAATGGAACATATAACTCCTTTTTGAGAAATTCAGCAGGGAACTTGCCTGAGTCAAAAAGCCAACTATAAATACAGAGAAACCAATTGTCGTGGATGATGACGACTTGCTAATGAAGGCTGAAAACATGAAGGCGAAGCCAGTCTAGCACCAAGAGTCAGTAAGAATCAGATCAAGATGGAACATATTTAGCTTATGTTTGCTTGGTTTCTCCAACATTAAAGCAAAAGTCTGTAAAATATCATGAGGATTGCTTAGAAATGTGCTTACCATATTGAGTTCAAAAAGGAAGAACAAGAGGAACAGGACAGAAAAACTATTATTCAAGAAAAAATCAAACTGAAACATCATTCCAAAAATGACTATGAAGAGCGATGAAAGAAGGACAAGGGTTCCCTCCCATGTTAGCCATGATAACCAATAGGCAGAATCATAAAGGCCCATCATAGTCATCACCTGTTGGAGAACAAGAGAGATCACATTGGAAACATGAATAATTTTGCACGGGATCAGTAGTACTTGTGCAGATCGAACTTTCAGACAATAGAACTTGAATACCTGACGAAGTTTGAGCTCTTTCTCTGTGACCAAAGAACTGATTTGGAACACGAAACCAAACATTGCAACTGCAAGGAAGAACGTTGGTCCAATTCTAGCCACTGCAGAGAAAATCTCCCCTGGTGGGTGGGCAAATTCCTTGAGCCCCACAACCCAGCTAAAGTTTGGATCTGCAGATGTGAGAATCACAAAGTAGTATACTTAAGTGAAATGGAAAAAAGGGCGACCTCCTTCAATTTATACACTTCTGTGAAGAGTATAAAACATAAATACCAATAGTATACCTCCAACCAAAGACCTAGCAATTTCACGCTCCGCAGCAAGCTGAAGTGGGATTTGAAACTTGAATGTAGGATCTTCATAACGCCCCCGCATTTCAATTGGAGTGGAATTAGTCTGTATCCCATAGCTTATAGTGGTAGCATTTCTATCCACAAAATGCAGAGCTCCTGGACACCTCATAGGATTACTATAAAGCCAATCATCCACTTCAGCCGCTGTTCTAAATGACATAACCTACAGAAATGGACAGAGAGAGTAGTTTCAATGGTCCTTCACATCCCATTATTTCTCCTGCAGATCATTTACAATGTTTCCATTTCCCGCACAATGCCCAATCGAAATGAAGTTTTACTGTTATGGTAACAAATAACTTAAATTTATTATAAAAAAAATAGAAATAAAACTCCAACAAAAGTTCCTTCAATTTCCCAGAATATTTTTAGCTTCAGCCAAGAAAATAAATCACAAAAACATAATAAATCAGCTAGTAAAGCTCACCGATCCTTTCTCTCACATAACAAACGAAACACGAGAAACTAACAATAAAGAACTCATATTTTTAGCTTTACACTTATAATTTCCGCTTCCCCTTCGACCCAGACCAATAAATAAAATTAAATTAGGAATAAATTTAAGATTACTGAAGAAAGTACCTTGCTTGAAGGAATAGCTCTGCCAGGATTATTGCGCATGATGGAGCTAACAATGCGCTGCACTTTGAGGCTGTCATTGCCGCTCCACAGAAAGTCAAAACAAGGCGACTTAATGTAGAACTTATCTTCACAAGGAGGAATAGGCGGCGAGACCAAAGGCCGAGGATCAAGAACAGTCTTGAAGGCAGTGGACACAGACAAGCGAGCCTCTATGGCTTCTTGAATGCAGTATATTAACAAGATGAATATTAGCGAAGAAAACAGCTGGACAAATGTAGCTGTCTTGTGTCTCCATGAAAGCAACAAGTTTTTCTTCAATAAGGCCTTGAATTGTTGCAGCAGCAGAAGGAGAGGGAACCCCCTCTGAAAATTCATGGCTTCTTCTACTTCTCGCTTTCTTATTTGGTTGGCATCTGTTAAAAAAGGGCGCGGTTTTGGTGGGTTTTTCTCTTTTCAGTTTTCTGGTAAGCTTAAAGGATGACTGATTGGGTGGTGAATTTAATTGGTATCGGTTTTTCGTTAATATGACAATCTATTTCTACGTAAAAATGTTGTATATTCAATTAAATTTATGTGTGCGAGGGGAGTCTTAAAATATTATTATATTAAACCTACTTTAAAAATGGAATAAAAATAACACAAAACATAGCTTTGAATATTATTAATCCAATCCTTTTAACGCCTTTATTATTTTTGTTTTATTATCAATTAAAACCTTAATCACCTATTTTGCACCCATCTCCTTTTTTTTTTTTTTCAATAATTTCGAAAGAATAAAAATAATTCTAAAAGAATTGATGCCTTCTTGTGAAATTATATTCTTTGCGTACTGGAGCAAGAAACGAATGAACCTTTGTAGAACTTACTTTCAGTGAAGAGGGCAATTTGGTCAATTAAGTGCCATGGGGTGAAGGGCATATTGGTGATTCTATAACTGGGCAAAAACGAGATTATATCTTGACCTTCGATGGCCTACAATAATAACTTGCAAATTGCAAATGTGAATATATGACTAAGATTTTGCAGTTACTTGCACTTCAGTGCCCCTGCTTTTAGCCATTTGAAGTATCTCCCAAGGTTGATTCTTTTTATGTTCTCACTTCCCTCAATTATTATTATTATTATTATTATTATTATTATTATTATTATTATTATTATTATTATATCATCAAACAAAAGCGATGGCTGTATAAATAATATGAATTACCATTAAAATCAACAATCATGAGGGACCAGTTGAAGCTCTTGTAGTGATCTTTATCATTGCTATTATTATTTTTATAAAAGTAAAAAATAAGAGTGGTTATGTTGAATAGACTACTGAATTGTATATATTATACGTGTATTTATTTAAATAAATCCCATATCTTGTAATAATTAAAAAAAAATAAGAGATCACTTAATTAAAAACGTAACACATACGAAATTCAAACAGTCAGATAATTACTGATCAAGAATACTTCGTGGGTGGCTCATGGTTCCTTGCAATTTCCAATGGATTGCAGAATTTTCAATGGATTGCAGTCTTGATAAACTTCTGCTCATTGAAAAGCTTTTATTTATTGGAAAAAAGAAGAAAAAAAATGAAGTGTTGACATTAACGTGTATGAGATCATAAGTTGTAAGACTTTTTCATTTTCTTTTTGCATGCATGACGTGATATATTTTGCTTTGCTTATTGACCAAGGACACAAGAAACGGAGCTACTTTGAAGTTTGAATTAAAAATTAGGAATGAAAATTGGAATTAGGAAGAAGCCAGGGAAAAATACAAACAAATGCTGAAAGAGATGGGATTGGTGCCCCTTCGTGGACGTGGCTCCAATATTTGTTGATATCACTTTCAGTTAATTAATTTTTGGAATTTTTTGAATGCCTACTGCCTGCCTTGAATAATTAAAGCCCTATATTCGTGTTTACACTACGAATTCCCAGATCACACGCATTTGAATATTATTAACGACCCACCAATAGTTTTGAAAATGTGAAAACGTACGTAAATATCATTTGTGTGAGGAATTCGTGTTTGATGGGACTCTTTTTCTTTTCAAATTAATTATTCATTATGTGTCGTGTGATTAAAATATTAATAAGGGTATTTTGAGTTTAGATATTTAAATAATTCCCGTTAAGAATTACGTACGTACTCTAGGATTCTAAATATTTGTTACAAGTCAAAAACTTTGCGACCGCGAGCATGCTCATCACATTTTATTGGAATCTATGGATCTTCATGCGCAAAGGAAATTTCTTAATGCTTCTCTTGGGTTAAAATAATGCCATTTCTTATGCTTTTCAAAATTCATACAGTTTTTTAAATCACGGATTTCACGATTTTTCTATTATTCTTTCCAGGTTCCAAATCAATGCGCGTTGACGCATTGCACGACATTATATGTTTGTATAATTTAACAGCGTCATCGGCCGGTTCCAATGCAAAATCAGTTTGCTATTAGCTAGAGATTTGAAAAATACACTTTATTTTGATCTTCATGTAATCTTGACCTGAACTATTTAAATATATATAGGTGATTAGTGCACCATGAATCTTCGATCACTATTTGGTTTATCAACGTGCTAGCTAGTCACTATAATGGCATCCTATAATACGAACACAATAAGATATTGTATTTTAATTATGCACGAAAAGACATTTCTGGAAAATGCCAAAAGAAATTACATACAACTTCATTTGTTCTATTAGTTTAAGGGAGCCCCTATGTTACAATTAATGTAACATACACACTCAACAACAACCACACAAATAATAGACCCACACAATTTGTGTGGTTGTTGTTGAGTGTGTATGTTACATTAATTGTAACATAGCATTTGCCTTAGTTTAAAGTTTATATCATACCACTAAATACGACATGCAATTTCTAAATTAAAAAATATGAACCCCAAAATACAATTCTCCTGTTGACCTTCGATTAACTTAGACATGAAGAAACTAAATGGAAACCTGTTACAGTCAACAACAATTATTAAAACGAATAGGGTTGTCGCCTTTCAATAATAAGCTTTTCTTAGAAGGAAGGAAGGAAAATAAAATTAAAAAAAAAAAAAAAATCAACGACCATTGACCAATTCTTAGTTTCAGTAAACATGCAACTCTGGGAAACCGTGTGAAGGGTAGTTACGTCATTGAAACAAGGACATTTTCGGTATCTAATTTGTACACAGGCTAACAGCCAAAACTCTAGTCAGTTGACATCTCTTCCTTTACATCTAATCCAATCTCAGTGGCAGTGAGTTTGTTTGTTTCATGACTTTATCGTTTGTTTTAATTAAACCGTTCAAAAATCAACGCGGTAAAAAAAAAGAAAAGTAAAATGTAAAATGTAAAATTCCAACGGTCCGTTATTTTTCGAGTCAAAACGCAGCGCATAAAAATGGAGGGGGTAATAGGCTGATGATGGGAAAAACATAGTTAAGACTTTTAAGCCGACTATTAAGTTGATCGCAGGTCTTGTCTGCTGCTGAGTCTCAACGGTCTCAACGGACAAGTGCCTCATTTGGCGCGAAATTTCTGCCGTCGCCGGTGACGGCAATATCCTGTGACATCAATGTCTTCGTCACTTGCTCCTGAGCCTGCTAGCTTCTGTACTCAGACCAACGCTTTACTCAGAAAGAACTTAACTTTTCAGGTTCTTTTTTTTTTTTTTTTTTCCATCTTTTCCTTTTGTTAAGAGTTGGGGTTTAGGGTTCTTGCTTGTTGGTGAAAGGTTAACGTCCGATATATTAAATATTATTCTTTTGCAATTTTAAGGTTCTTAAATTTCTCTTCGTGGACATGGCAAAATTTCATTTGATTCCTGATGAATTTATTGGTCTTTGCTTTGTTCAATTCATTAATTTTGTAATAAACTTAATTTCACATTCTGAAATGTAATTGTAAATGGCATCATCCATCTCATCATCTGTGTTCTCTTCTGCAGAAACGAAATGTGAAGACGAATATTCGGCTTATTCTCTTCCCGTTTATCCTCTGCGTAATAATTGTTCTCCTCCAGGTTTTGTTAGACAGCGTAGTGAGCAACTCAGATGATTATAAATGTGGCTGTAATTGTGTTAGGAAAAGTGGAAGTGATTGTGTGGAGGAAAGATGTGGGATAGAGTACTCCACCCCACAGCAAGCGCAATTTTGTTCCATTCCTCGCCCTCCACAATGGCCTCCAATGTTGCAAGTACCAGCTCCTGAATACCGTGCTGTGAGGAATGATTTTCTCACGTATCCCGACTTGCCAAATGAGTCATGCAGGATTGATGGTTCCTGTCCTGCCACGATACTTCTTACTGGGAATAATCAATCTTTTGGACAAAGTATGTATGCCTCTCCCTCTTCTTTCTCTATTTTGTAATTGTTATTTTTTTTATAATATGATCAATTCACCTAATGATATGATGGCTCTTTGACTAAATCTCCGTGCATTTTGATAGCCTTGAACAAGGATATGTTTAAGGACACTTTCAGTGAAAATCCCTCTGATGTTATGGCCAGTTTGGCCGGCAATGTCTTGGTAAGTTGTTTTCCCTATCATTTGGCTTGTCACTCATTTTTATTATTATTCATGTTTTCACTTGCATCTTTGGTAAAGACACTGCATCCACTACCGTACTCTTTCTTTGTTTTTCTTGAAAATTGTTTCAGCATTGAAGCTAATATGGTCTTTCAAAATGTTTCAGGGGTCAGATTCAAAGACGGAAATAACTAACTATGTTGAACCTGCTTTTGTATCGGATTCTCCTATTTATACCATTCAAAGTCAGTGCAGACCAGACTCTTCCCTTGTTGTTCCAGTTAAGCTGGCATCCATTAATATTTCACTAGGTATACGCTCTTCAAATATTGTATGATTTCCTTTAATGTGAGGTCTCAAAATTCATCTTTTTCTACACAAGGTTCATTCTGTGTTCTTTGACTAAACTGCTATCAGTTGAATTACATTTCTGCATTCTCCTTGAAATTTTCTTGATATTTAGTTGAACTTTAGGAAAGCCTCAAATCAGAGTTCATTATAGATTATAAGTGTGCCTTGTTTATCATGTGAGAGCTCCACAACTTGGAATGTCAAGGTACGATGATGTACCATGATAACCGTGGTGTGATTACTAAGACATTGTTAAGCTAATGAATACTGTCTCTTATTCTCTAACTACTGAAATCGTTACTAAATTTCTTCTACCAATTTGATCTTTTTTTTGTCCTTGGTTCTAGTCATAAGATGTCTTCAAGGTTTAAATTTGTGGCGCAAAAGTTCCTCTGAGATAAATGATGAGCTGTATAGAGGTTTCAGAAAAGGGAACTCAAAAAGAGAGAGTAATGAGATACTTGCAGGTTGGTGTACTTAATATTTCTTGTTAATTTAAGAGCCTAAGAGAAGCAATATTATAATACTAATGGTTTGATTTTTCTCCAGCCTATGATTTCTTAAACTCTGACCTGGACAAATTTAATGTGAGCATCTGGTACAATTCAACCTATAAGAATGACACAGGGAATGTCCCGATTGGACTGCTGCGTGTTCCACGCTCCATAAATCTGGTACTTTACAAACTTGTTCACTTATTGAGTTTGATTAGGAACTCATGGAAACTTCTGTTCCGGATACCTGTACATCTGTGTCTTCACTGTGGTCTTTTATTTGTCTGAAACTTCTAGCCCTGTTTCAGGGTTCCAATTAGTTAGTATTTATCAATTCCTTTGCATATTATAACAAAATAGGTGGACACTGACGTTTGAAATTCATTCATTCCAGGCATCCAATGCCTACCTTCGGTCTTTGCTAGGCCCTGGCACACAGATCCTGTTCGACTTTGTCAAAGAGATGCCAAAAACTGATTCCAAGCTCAAGTTGGATGTATCATCTATTATTGGTACACTGTTCTTTACGTGGGTTGTGCTACAGCTGTTCCCTGTAAGTATGACTATTTTTCATTTGTATCAGGACTCCTTTTAATGATCACAAGTAGTTAACGCTTTCATGTTCTGCAAACTTTGTTATTGTCCAGACGTAACTCATAGTTTTCTTGTAATTAGGTAAAGGTTAAACTTTGCTATTACCCAGACGTAACTCATAGTAGTTAGTGTTCAAAACCATAATTATGTAAAGGTTAATCTTTGTAATTTATCTAATATTTTCTCATTTTTCTTTTGATCAAGTTTTTTTGCATCTTCTTTTCCTCAAGGTGATCTTGACAGCACTAGTGTACGAGAAACAACAAAAATTGAGAATCATGATGAAAATGCATGGACTTGGTGATGGACCTTATTGGCTGATTTCATATGCTTATTTCTTTTGCATATCTTCAATCTACATGCTATGTTTTGTGGTTTTCGGCTCAGTCATAGGTAAGAATCCAGCTAATTATTGCATTTCATATTTTCTTTTAATTCAACTTAATCTCATGCTGTTGACTTGCAGGGTTGAGATTTTTCACACTCAACAGCTATGGCATCCAATTCGTGTTTTATATCATTTATATAAATCTGCAAATTGCTCTGGCTTTTCTAGTAGCGGCACTGTTTTCAAATGTTAAGACTGCCTCAGGTTTGATTCAAAATTTCCATATATAATAGCAATGGGTAAATCCCTACATTCTGTATTTCTGTTAATCATCTGGAGCTTACTTTTATGCAATGATTGATATATGGAAATGAGTACAGTCATAGGGTACATATGTGTCTTTGGAACTGGGCTCCTAGGTGCCTTTCTACTTCAGTCCTTTGTTGAAGATCCATCATTTCCAAGTAAGTTCAAATGTGAGAATGAAGTAATTCTCTTCTTTTCGGATTGTTTGTTTCAAGCTGAGCTATTATTGCTCATTTATGAGATTTATTTTGTTTCTGTAGGACGCTGGATAACTGCAATGGAGTTATACCCTGGCTTTGCTCTATATCGTGGGTTATATGAGTTTGGAACATATTCCTTCAGGGGTCACTCTATGGGGACAGATGGCATGAGTTGGGCAGATTTGAGTGATAGTGAAAATGGGATGAAAGAGGTTTTGATTATCATGTTTGTTGAGTGGTTGTTGCTTCTTGGTATTGCTTATTATGTAGATAAAATTTTATCATCTGGAGGTGCAAAAGGACCTCTGTATTTTCTCCAAAATTTTAAGAAGAAATCTCGCTCATCTTTCCGAAAGCCCAGCTTAGGAAGGCAGGATTCTAAAGTCTTTGTTAGTATGGAGAAACCTGATGTCACTCAGGAGGTAGTTTTTCTTGTTGATCAAAGTATTTATTCATTATAGAAGTAGAAATGTAATGGTGGGATCATTATAACGTCACTGCTTGTTAATGTTGTTTGGCTGAAGCCTCAGATCATTATGAATATTTTCCAGTTATTTGAGTTAAAAAAATCTTCCAATTGTCCTTTTTTGGATCTTAGTCAGTGTGATCTGACTCAGTTATAGTTATACGTATAATATTAACATTTGTGCTTCATCTTTTGTTCTCCAGAGAGAGAGGGTTGAACAGTTGCTGCTTGAACCGGGGACAAGTCATGCAATCATCTCTGATAACCTTAGAAAGATATATCCAGGAAGGGATGGTAATCCTGAAAAAGTGGCTGTGAATGGGTTATCTCTTGCATTGCCGTCAGGGGAGTGTTTTGGAATGCTAGGTCCTAATGGTGCTGGCAAAACCACTTTTATATCCATGGTAAATGTAACATATGGTTTGACCTTGTGAGAATCATTATTGAACATTTCTTTACATGCATGTGGCACCGGGGATCGGTATACCATTAAGGCTCATTATGAAACAAGGAGTAGGATAAAATATAAAAAGCTCGGAATAGGTTTTGCTTTTAAGCGCATAACTTTTCTTGTTCTAATGCAAACTGTTGACTGTTCAAAAGATTATACCAAGTTATATTGCTTCTGTAGAAGGAATGAGTTTTAATCAGTCCCGTCTATGGCCCACTATTTAAAACTGCTTTAAAATGACATCTTTTTAGTTTATTGTGAGAAGTCAATGTTGTACCAGCCTCTTCTTGACACATCAGAAATTACATTTCTGCTATATTTATTAGCAATTTTTAATACTTGGTCTGTTAACAGATGATTGGGATCACAAGGACAACCTCTGGGACAGCATATGTTCAGGGTTTGGACATACGGACTGATATGGATAGAATATATACCAGTATGGGTGTCTGCCCTCAGGAGGAGTAAGCTAGAATGATTTCCCTTTAATGCCTAAAAGACATATTGTTTTCCTTTTCACAAAAGCTGAAGTATGTTGACATTTCATTTCCTTTATTGGACAATTTTAGCTTGCTATGGGAAACTCTAACAGGAAGGGAGCACTTGCTATTTTATGGGAGACTTAAGAACCTGAAAGGCCCTGCTTTAACCCAAGTAAGTCTATACATTTTTTATGCTTTTAATTGCACAACTGATGCTTGTTGCTGGATTTCTGGTTGGAAACTTCACGAGTACCCACAACTTTCTTCTCTCTTTTTTTTCTTTAAAAATGGAAAGTGAATTATTTTAAATACATTTATAAATGTTACAGCATAGGATTTCGGCAGTGCTAAGAAGTTTGACCATCTTTTCTGTTCCTATTCTGTTGCTGTAGGCAGTAGAGGAATCCCTCAAGAGTGTCAACCTGTTTCATGGAGGGGTTGCTGACAAACAAGCTGGAAAATACAGTGGAGGTATGAAGAGGAGGCTGAGTGTTGCCATTTCACTAATTGGGAATCCTAAAGTACGTCTTAGTCTCTCATCAAATCGATTTTTTTCTGATTACTTTTAGATAATCATATCCTGCTATGCTACTCCTGGCTAATGCATATGGAAATTTTATAAGGTCGTTTACATGGATGAGCCTAGTACTGGTCTGGATCCAGCTTCAAGGAATAATTTATGGAACGTTGTTAAGCGTGCGAAACAAGGCCGGGCTATTATTCTCACCAGTACTCTCCCTCACTCACTCTCTCAATCTATCTCCTTTATACACACACACAACTGAGCCACTGTCAACCAAAGCTTTAATTCTATATGGTTTCACATATCAGTTTAGGATGTTCCTTCAACTTCTTTGTTGGCAGCAAATGCAGATAATTTTCCCCTCAATTTCACTTATAAGGATCGTTTTTATATTTTCAGCCCATTCCATGGAAGAGGCAGAGGCCCTCTGTGATCGTTTAGGAATCTTTGTAGATGGAAGCTTGCAATGCATTGGAAATCCGAAAGAGGTAAATTTGACATACTTTGCGATGAAAATCAGCAGGGCCAGTTTTTCACATTCTAGTTTCCTGCATGGCACTTAATTTGAATATGGTGTTTTGACAGTTAAAGGCAAGGTATGGTGGATCATATGTGTTTACAATGACAACATCCGCAGATCACGAGGAAGAAGTGGAGAGTATGGTAAAGCGACTCTCTCCGGGTGCTAATAAGATATATCAAATATCTGGAACCCAAAAATTCGAGCTTCCAAAACAAGAGGTAAGAGTTTCAGATGTTTTCCAAGCTGTTGAAGAAGCAAAGAGCAGGTTCACTGTTTTCGCATGGGGTTTGGCTGACACCACCCTGGAGGATGTGTTCATCAAGGTCGCCCGCCATGCTCAGGCATTTGAGGATCTTCCATGATTCTAATTATGTTCATAGTTCATGTTGCTTAGTATATTGCTTCTGTATTTTCCAAAAAAAATTTAGAGATTGATTAAGTCTATATTCTTGTTATTTTGAGATTGTTTTTAGGAAGGAAATGTAAATTAGAGAAATTATCAGCTACATACTCTTTTGGATTTATAAAGCTACTCCTTTTGGTCAATGTTCAAATAGGTAACGCACAAGTTTTAAATGTACAAAACATTCTTGCCAGTATATTACTTACTGCTTACCCAAGTGAGAAACGACTACGTACACGAATAGGTTCTCAAATAAGTGAACAACTTTTGCCATTAATAGATAATGATTCAATATTATCTCATCACTACGATATCCACTTGATGGATATGATCTTCATCATATTATTTGGTTAGCTAAATATTAATTACAATCTTAAACAATGAAACATCGTGTGTTTATCTTTCCAAAGGCATTAATTAAGTAAATTAACACCGATATAAATGCATGATATCATAACAGATTAGGATTTTATTCATAGTTTCCTTAGAATTCTTTTCTTATCTTTTATCTCTTACATCCTTATCGGGAAGTTTTTTAAATTTGATTCATTTTTTTTTTCAAACTAACATCCCATATCTCTTCCCATCTATTAATAGCCCACGTTACATGAAAACACTCGCATGATAGACAATTTGATACAAAATGGCAAAATTATCTTTGGTTTTTTGTTATTTCATTGTACTGGTATTGTTTTTTACTAATAAAAAATGCCAAGCAACAGAAAGTTGTGAAGCAGTCGGTGTATATAAATTGAAAAGGGGTGACCTTTCTTTGAAATTTACAAACTATGGCGCAACTATGCTCTCTGCAGTCATCCCTGATAAAAATGGTCAATTTCTCTATCCACCCTCTTTTTAATTTGTACAGTTTATTTTGTTATATAATGATAAATCTCCAATGGAGGGTTAAAGAAAAATCAATTTGGGTATTGGAGTGTTTCTTTATTCTAATTTACATCATCTAATATCTTTTCTTATTATTTTTTTTATTTCAGGGAAATTAGCTGATATTGTTCTAGGATTTGACTCAGTTAAGGATTATAAGGTGCGTTCAATTTTATTAGCCCCATAGTTGTTTTGTCTGTTGGTTTAAATTCAGTAATAATAAATTAAATTGGTTACGTGCAATATCACAGAAGTGATTCTCACTATGTTTACAGACTGATAACACCTATTTTGGAGCCATTGTTGGACGTGTAGCTAACAGAATTTCACGGGCTCAGTTTTCATTAAACGGCACCCGTTATCAGTTGATTAATAATGACGGAGATAATATGCTTCATGGTATGTAAATATATATCTATATATATTCCAAGCCAGTTTCCCAGTACTTTCTTTGAAGCCAATATTTGTTTAATATAACCAGGTGGCCCAAGAGGATTTAGTGAGGTTATATGGAAAGTAAAAAGTCATGAGGTAAATAGCCATATAACATTCACCTATAACAGCCTTGAGGGAGAGCAAGGTTAGTACACACTTGTACAATTCATTCACTGCTCATGTTGGAGATGAGTGACAACACAAACATGTGGTAGCATTTTTGTATTTCTGATTACTACTAATTCCTTGTGAATATATATTGTAGGCTTTCCCGGTGATCTTGCTGTCTCAGTGACATACATGTTTGTTGGCGAAAACAATTTAGTCGTAAAAATGAAAGCTAAGCCACTGGAGAAGGCCACCCCAGTGAATTTAGCACTGCATACTTATTGGAACCTCGGAGGCCACAGCAGTGGTGACATTTTCTCACACAAGCTCCAGCTCTTCGGATCCCACGTCACTCCTGTTAACGATCGTCTAATCCCAACAGGCAAAATCACCCCAGTAACAGGCACTCCCTACGATTTCCTCCAGCCCCGGGAGATTGGTAGTAAGTTCAAAGAGCTTCCTGATGGATACGACATCAATTATGTGCTGGACAATCCGAATCCTGAGCACTTGAAAAAGGTTGCTGTGGTGAGTGAGAGCGTATCGGGGAGGAAAATGGAGCTGTGGACCAACAAGCCTGGAGTACAGTTTTATACAAGTAATATGCTGGGCAAAGTGAAGGGGAAAGATGGATTCGTTTACTCGAATTATGCGGGCTTTTGCTTGGAGACTCAAGGGTTTCCGGATTCAGTTAACAATCCGAATTTCCCTTCTCAGGTCGTGAATCCTGGAGAGACTTACAATCATGTAATGGTTTATAGGTTTACAGCTGATTAGAAATCTTAAGTCTTAGGCGCACAGAGTTATCTCTACAACACCTGTTTCTTCTAATTATTTTTTGCTGGCTTATCATGGGATTAAACATTAAAAAAAAAAGGCTGATAAATAATCAATGCTTTTCATTAATTAAATTTTCCCCCCTTCATTTAATTTCTTCTTTTATTTACATTACCTTCTTGATTCTTATTATTCTTGACGATGTTACTTATAATCGTCAACTTCGAGGTGACTTGACATACTGAATTAAGAAACAGTGCTTTTCACTTGATCGGTGTATGCATTTGGGCGTCCTCCATTGCAGAAGTTTCAACACGATTTTTGCTTTATCAATCTAAATTTCTTTTTTATTTTCTCTTCTGATTGTTTCTTACTTTTCAAGAATTAATTTATTAAATTATTGGACTATCGAACTGAACCTATTCAAACTATAATTTAATATTAAATGAAAAATAATAGAGTGAGCCACAAATTAATTAATTTTATGTAAATTTATTTTGTACAAATTGATGTGTTGGTTAGAAAAATAAAGCACCTTATGAATTTGTTTGAATTTATTAAATTAAGTTAATTAAGGGCTAGTTTGGAAATGTTGTATCTTATTTTAAAATATTTTTTGTTAGTTATGCCACAAATATTTGATGGTAAATATGTGTTTAATAAATCTTACTTTGAAAAGAATCAGTTAAACATCTGGTAAGTATGTATTTGATAAATCTTACTGTAGCAAAAATATAAATAACTAAATTGAACATAATGTTAAATAAAATATATTTACACATTTGTAAACACACACACACACACACACACACACACACACACACACACACACATATATATATATAATTATTTTTTATTGTGTATATATTATAATTGATAATTATAATAAATATATAATTATAATTTATTAATTTTTTATGTTATCTCGATATAATTGACAATAATGATAATCTGTTTAATTTTATGATTTTATTTCTTAATTATTAAGGATAATTTTAAACTTTTATAATATATATGAAAATATAATTTTTTAAAAGTTGTTGTAGGATAAGATGATTTTGTCAAAAAAAAATTAAAAAATTTATAAAATATCAAATTGAACTTTTAAATTTTTAAAATTAATTTTGAACCTTTCAAAAAAAAAATTAAATGAGACCCAAAAGCGTTCAATTACAAAATTACAACTTGAATCGAATTTAAATGACATATTTTCACTTCGTTGTTTCGTTAAAGGGGAAGCCCAATATGATTTATGGGTCATCTCGTCTATTTCAAATGATAGATTAGACGCGAGATTTATCTTCTAATGAGTATATTATAAATCGAGTTTTAGGTAAGTAATATCAAATATATGTTCTTCTTTTCATCATTGTGTGCATATTCTTGAAGCAAACTAGACCTAACTTGACACCAACCAATGTTCAACTACTTCGGTTATAAATTTTAATAAAAACACAGTGAATATATCACAGTAAGTGGCTCAATTAATTAATTAAATTAATTCGTTGGGTTATAAATTTTAATAAAAACACAGTGAATATTTCTTAATCAATCAAACACTTGCTTGCAGCTGCCTCTTCATTAATAATGATATTGATGATCACAACTAGAGGAATAACGAGGCAGTCCTTGTTCTGATCTTCAGACGCGGCCATGAGCGCGGTACTGTACGTTCACTTCCGAGAGCTTGCTCGGTATTTGAGAGCACGTCCAAGATGTGGTTCCAAGTCCTAGGATCTGTTTCTGCAGCACTGGCAGGTTCTGGTAGATCCTCGATCACAACAAATCAATGGAGAAAATTGCTTCACTTGGACTTGGACAGGGACGCATCGCCATTGGGGTACGAAATTTCGAGGCTGATATATGTCACAGTCGTAATTATCAAACATGGCAATCCTTCCTGCCCATCTCAATCGGACAGATTACTCCTTATTGAAAAATATTTTATAAGTTATGATAACTGATCTGCCTGCGTGAACTAATTCGGAGAAAGTGCTAATGAACAAGCGAATGATTATATTACATTGTTGATTGTACACGTGCGTGTGTGTATAAAAGATCCAATCTAAGTGTGTTATATTTCATAGATGAAGTTGGTTTTCTGTATTCCGATTGGAGTGACTCCGAAGCTAAAATTAAGTAGAGGTTGTTTCGACTTCTGATGGCCAAGTGAGTCCTGTTTTTCACTTTATTTTTTTTTTTACTCTTCGAAATTTATTTTTTAAGTAGGATAAGACCGCCTTTAAAAGTATTGATAATTTAAGAATTAATATATTTAAAATGGTGTCACAATTGATGTGACATTAAATCATTAGTGTTGTCAAATTATCTCATTAGTAAATAGTAATGGTATAAAAAAATTCGATCATTATTTAACACATAACAATCATTGAATGCCGATGTATCATTTGAGATATGCAATCTACAAACTTTGTATCCTTATTTTATAAACATACTATGTACAATTTGATGTCATAAATGACATGTTGTACTTTTTTACACTCTAAAGCAAAAATTGTGTGCCTTTCATTTTATTTTGAATATACAAAAACGACGTGTCATATAATTTCCATAAATTTTTACATGTTATACATAAAATTTAAAATAATTTTTTATTCATTAATTTAATGTTATCAATAAAAATAAATTTATATCTTAACAATTAATAAGTTAATAGCAGTGTGTTTGATTAAATTAGATTAAAATTTTTATTAATTTAATTAATCGAGTCCGATCTTATATTATACCAAATACAAGACAATAGTATTAAATATAATCTAATCCAATCATACTCTCATATACAATCCAAACTAGACGTTCCAAACATGAATGGCTTGAAAAACGTATGCATATGCATGGCAGAAAGTATGCCTTAATTCTATGATAGATTTGATCGTCTCATTTTGCATCATTTGATCACGTTTTGACTTTAGACATTCGAAAAATGATATATGTACCTAAATTCCATTTAAAAAAAAAACTACTAAAATTTTTATTTTTATTCTTTTTCTTGTCTAACCAATGGCCTCTCCCCCAATCCCAATGAGCCAAAGAACTTGATCCTATTTTAGATTAATTTTAATGGAAAACATTAATTTCATACTTTCGGTAGACGGATTTTCGGTCCCGCAGAAGCTTACTAATTGCACCAATTCACCTTGGTTGTGGCGAAATTTCTAATCAAACAACCGCGAACCTCCTTACTGCCTGCCGTTAATGGCGTTAACGCCTTGAAATATTATGACAAAGCAGAAAAAATGCTAACAACGGTCATCCCATTTGGCCTTGAATAATCATCAATTAATCACTGCACATAAAATTTTAAGTACCTTTAAAGGAATATTTTGATGAGCAAATGCAGCAATAAGTAAATCCGAATTAAAAAAAGGGGAAATAAAAGAAAGAATCACTTGCATGTAATGCCCGACGATCATGCATTATATATATAGAAAGAGAGAGAAATATTCTAATCTAGAATCGTAAATTTGTTAAAATTCAGGAAAATTATTAAGTCATATGACTTAATGTCATTATACTATTAAAACCATATGACTTAATAGTTTTCTTAAACTTTAATAAAGTTCAAGGTTATGCACATTTGTATTTAATAAAGAAAAATAAGGGCGATCGCACCTAGATTGATTATATACATATAATATAATTAATTAAGAGAATTGAAGGAGATAATTCACCAATAATGCACTATAAATACGATGGTAATAATTTAAATATATTGGGATCCCTTTGAATAATGTTATACGTCATTCATTTATTCGACGATAAATTTATTTTATTCCTAAATCCTTTTGGGAATTGGATCCCGACATTTGTGCAATAACTTCTCCGCTGCTGCCAATACAATTATTTGAAGGATTTCCCCTCTTTTTTTTTTTTTTTTTATTCTTTGTTGGTATTGCTATTATATAACACAGAAGCAAATTGACCGCATTTTCGGAAATTAAATTTATATGGACTTCTATTTTTGTTTGGGTAAACCCCCCAAACATGCTAACAACACTCCCCCAAATATTTCATGCATGAATTCTCTTTAGCATCATCACCTGCATTATCTATTTGACTGTTGTACCGCACCTATAATGATAGATTATGAGATCTTGTTATTTTAATAACACACTAAAATTTCATTAACACGACATACAATACGGTAGAATAATCGATGTAGATTTACGTCAAGATCTTGTTTAGTGACACAAAAGTGTTTTGAATCCAACCACGATATTGGCACTCTTCACCATAGCTCATCGTTCGGACTGCGGAACAAATCGTTTTGTAATTAACATGTATTATATTTACGAATCTAACTCAAAATCATATTTCTGATTAACCCACACAATAAAAAATCCGGGCCAGGCCTTCCAAGCAGAAGCCGGGCTTTGCCAGCCCATTTTCCGTCCCCAGATGACGCTTAAACTACAATATATATATATATATATATATAATACATCAAAATCAAAGATGGTAAAAAGGGTCGTAGAATTGTTTCTTAAGTCTAAACAAACCAAAATCTTCCAATCACATACAGAGAATGGAATCACATGTATTGCAGACTCACGCATATATGGTGAATCCGAGAGTCAGTTCAACAAAATTGAAATCTGAGCATTGTTCTTAATGAGCAGAGTGACATGTGCTGGTTTTCTTAAAATCAATCTTGTCAACTTTAACCTCCCCATCAATGAGTTCATAAACATAGACCACAACCCGCAGGCCATCGATATCCATGAGGACGAAACTTGGATTAACATCGTAGGTGATGCTGCTGAAAGCACCGGTGGCAGAACCTGGGTTTATAACCACACCTCCCTCGTGTTTATAAGCAGTAAACTGATGAGTGTGACCAGTCACAAGTATGTCTACATCCAGCTGCCTCTGTAACATGGCTAGTGAGTCTAGGTCCCCCCACGGAATAACCTTCAAATACCAAGCATTGATTACCAAGGTAAGAAATTTGATGAAATCCAAAAACTATAGAAATGAAAAGCAGATTATTGACACAAAGCCACACCTGATGACCATGGCACAGTCCTAGTTTGAATTGACCAATAGTTAGCGTTTTGGTCTCAGGATATCGTGTCTCTTCATCATATTCACCACGAATAATATGCAAGTCAGGACAAATAATCTTTAGGTAGTCATGAACTTCCTGAAATGTCATTAGAAAAGCTAAGCCCGTGACAAGCAATCTGCTAAGAAATATGGACAATGCAAAATAATAGATTGAAATTTTTCCATAAGAAACTTCATAGTAAATAAAACTACAGCAACAAAAAACCGTAGATGGTCATTTTTTAATTGTAAAGGTAAGATTTGAATCGAAGAACCAATCTTAATCCATCCCCTTTAACCATATGAGTTAACACCCGATGGCCAGTACAGCAGCTTTGCAGCCAAAAAAGAATTCAGATATTGGACCACAAATTTAACAAATGCAACCCATTACCTCAGCATAGTAAGAAAAGGTAATAAATCAGCAAAAGATCATATCTAGCAAACAAACTAGTAACTTCAAACCAGCCATCAAACAAAGGGAAGTCCACCCATGCCACACACAGGACAATTATCCGCTATTTACACACTGAACTAAATATGGTTGTCCAAAAAAATCAAATGCAAGTTCATTTATTTGCTCATACATTCATAAATCAATAATGAGATCAAGCAAAGAGAAGCAAACAATCAATTATGGCAAACACATTTTTGTTCATTGGAAGAAATGAGATTAAATAAAGGATAAGAGATTATTTGCTAAAATGCCATCTCGAATTTAATTAAAACAATGAGCAGGAATGATAAGATTATAGGATAAAACTCTAAACAAGTGCAACGGCCAAAATTACAGAGCTTAATGATTGAAACTGGAAATAAGTTTTACTTCACAAACTAGGAATCAAAATTTGAAAGCCACAGCAGCACAGATGATACATGCATTAGCACTTCTACACTCAAGCTCTAGAAAGTAAGTTCTCAAAAAAGAACTTGAAAATATCAAAGCTGTTGCAGCCCGCAGAATAGACAAAAAGAGAGATACAAAAAGGCAAGACTGGAAAGTCGATCAAATATTTAAGAAACCATTCTGTTCCACAAGGGTAATAAGAAGGTTTTGGGATATCTAACAAAAAATTGAAGTGCATTACATTTTTACATACAACTTGAACTCACAAGTTGGAGTTGTGATAGAAATGTATATGCACATTCCTCATTAAACATAATAGAGGGTACTTATTTCACTTCCAGAACCAGAACTGGCTTTATTTACATAAATTGTTGGTCAGGCAATAACCCACCAATCTGACATCCAACTCTTTGTAAGACAGAGTAGAATAGTCTTACCCCCCACGAACAGAAGACACTAAGACAGCTAAACTCCCCATAAGAAATCCCATTTTAGCATAATATAATACAGAGACTGAATAAACACCCGATACTCTCCTAAAGAAAATCATCCTCTCATACTTATTTTTATTTCACTTTTGAAGCACGTGATAAACTCATCAAACTCAATTTCCATTCTCCAATCATGTTGTAAACTCAACTGGCAGAAACTGCCTCATTCGGATGAGCTGACAAAGTATAGAAAGATAGAAATTCCAAATTCAAATAATATTTTCTTTCAACATTTTCACAACAAGATCCAATAAACATAGAATACTAAAACATGAGAGAATTGAACAAAAAATGACATACTTTGATGCAGAGATTGCCGGTGCAAACGATGTGTTGGATCTTGCCAGGAACAAGCATGGACTTAAACTTGGCAGGCAAATCAGCTGCTCTATGTGGTATGTGCAAATCGCCCAACGCTAAGACCAACACCATCTTCAACGTTCGACTATCAGCTCAAACCCCTGTTAACGAATAAGTTGACATCAGATTAAAGTACGAATTTTCAAGAAACTAGTTTCAGAAAAACAAAATTTAAAATGTTGATTGAGATTACATTATGATTAGAAGATTGCTTAAAACATAAACTAATTACCAGGGAGATTTGATTATTTAGGAGCTCTTTTGACAACGCCCATCAAAATTCAAAACCTCTGTCGTCGTTTTTCTGAGCTTCTTCAGTTGCGCACGTTTTTCTCCAGAACGACTTCGTTTTTAATAAGTTTCTTTCTTTCTTTTTTTTTTAATCATTGTTTGCACAATAATAATAGAGCCACGTATATTTTATACAAATAAACGAGTACAAATGAATATAATATGAGAAATTAGTTGTATTTTTTTCAATCTCACGTCAATTTATACACATTAGTTTGTATAAAAATAATTATATTTTTTCATATCACATGAATTTATACATAATAATTTGTATGAAACTGATTGTAGCTCCATCATATGAATTTCACAACTTCATCTAAAAAATGTAGGCAAAATTTAAAGTCATTGGATTGTGGGTAGATGATTTATTTATTTATTTATTATTCCTTGTATTCAAATATTAGAAAAGAAAAAAAAATTATCAAGTTTCAAAATTTCCATAAAATTAATGTCAATTATTATCTAAGGCGGAGTATCAAAATAAACATTTTCATCATGACCATACATGACTTGTGAAAAACAAAATTGATTGATATTTTGTACAAAATGAGAGAGGACATAAATAAATCAAAAACACAGCACTAAATTTTTTAACACCTCGTTCCGAGCTGCCAACAAAATACAATACTAAGCAAATCGATTTGGGGCAGTAGTAACTCCGGAAAGGCAAAAAGCATTACCAAGAAACTACTACCAGAACAAGTTTAATAATGTCGCTATTCTGTTAGTGAGGAGAGGCCAATGGCAATGATATATCTGATAATCTGTATGACCTACCTGCCTATGCCTATCCCTATCCCTATGGGCTTGAATCTTTGATTGAAACAAAAACCTAGAAAAACTTTCCTTGAGAAACTGCCAACACTAGCTAGGTGATGACTGAAGAGGCTACTAAAGGAAAACAAGAGTGCTAATGGCAAAAAGGAATTTACACTGAAGTCACTAGCTGACTGGAAAAACATCTTCCCCGCGGGGATTTCAGAATGGGTGACTTCATATGGGGTGGGAGCGGGGAGCGGGGGGACATATTCACAGGGGAATCATAGTTGTTCCTCAAATGGGACTTTAGGTGAGGAGAATTGGGTCTCATTGGAGACTTTACGTGAGGACTGTAGATCACTTGTGGATCCGAATTTGAGGGGCTGGCTGGATCTCTAGGGGGAGGGAGTTGCTCTAGAGCTGATAAAACTTCAGACATTGATGGCCGGACCTTGGCCTCGCTGATGCATTGTAATGCAAGGATGGCTACCATATAAGCTCCTTTCTGTGGGTACTGGCCCTCCAACTTGATATCCATTATCCTGAACAACTTGCGCCTATCACCCAGATAAGGTTTTGCCCAATCCACCAGATTCTGCTCTGCACCGACTCTAGTTTTATCTACTGCCCGGCGGCCTGAGAGGAGTTCCAACAACACAACCCCAAAGCTATAGACGTCACACTTAGCAGTAAGTCGACCTGCTCAACAGTTCAGGTTTATATTCAGTATACCGTTGCAAAAACAATATCTAAACAGTTGCTCGGATTTCACAAGGGAATCATGTTATTTGGTAATCACACTTCTGCTACAAACTCTTCAGAAAGAGACAGTGGGGCCAGGAAAAAAGGGTAAAAACTTGGTCATTGACTAGAAAGTTTAACTGTTGTGAGGCATAAGCTCAAGATAATAAAAATGGTGATCAGTAAACCAGAATCATCTTTTAAAATGGATTCAACAACTAGGATGTAGATGTAGAGAATTCTTAAATGGCAAAAGTACATGCGCATGTATCTCAATGCAGAGTGAGAATATCATTGAAGTTCAACTACCTGATTACAAGTGTAATAGAATTCTACTTGTTCAAAACTTGGATAAGAGTTTGATCAAGATGATTTCATTAACTTATCATTATTTCGGTATTTCCTTTGAAACAGTCAACATTAGTTTAAGAGACTAAAATCGAGGTGCCAACTGCACACGTAAACGTTCCTTTGCCAATTTATGTAATGTTATTGCTACAATCATATATTCACAGCTATAAATTTCATCTCCAATTTAAACCGCAATTAGCAGCTCAGTTAGTCACTCTGTCTCACTACTCTCTTAAGAGCTTTTAAAGTAATTTACTAAATGACCAATCTGATAGCATATACATAGAAAAAATATGGGAAATGAAAGTGTTATTACAGTGCAGATATTCAAACCTGTAGCAAGATATTCTGGAGCAGCATAACCTCGAGTTCCCATAACTTGAGTAGAAACATGAGTACGATCACCTGTGGGACCTGCTTTTGCCAAGCCAAAGTCTGAAAGCTTCGCATTAAATTCCTGTATCCATGGCAGCATAATCAAAGCTGTAAAATTTTGTTATAGATATTAGATGATCTCCAATACCAAAATAGATCCTTGATACATATATGGCTTCAACCAAATTAACACAAATTGAGATGTGTCAACAAGGATTGAATTTGAACAGGAGAAAAGGATATAACTTATCAACCTATTTTCCCACTTTTTTTTCGTACATATTTCCCTTCTGAATTGAATATACCAGTTTCATAAGTTCTGAATGTCTGAAGCTTGAGCTGCGATGCTAAACATCTAAGGCCTGTCCTACACTCCACTATAAGCTAAAATCATTCCTTAACCTGCTTCAAGGCATAAAGAAGCATTGATACTCTTCCTAATTAACATACTTAATCTAACCAACTATTTAACTTACAGAATCTAAGAGGATATTTGAAGCTTTGAAATCCCGGTATATAACTTGCTGTTCAGCTTCATGCAAAAAGGAGAGACCTCGAGCAGCACCTATGGCAACTTTGATCCTTAGTGTCCATGGAAGAGGTCGAGCACCCCCTGCAAACAAGACCGATTTCAATTCAAGGAAGAAAGATGCATACTCTTGCAGGATTAGCATCAGCAATCAAAAGATGTCAAAACAATCACTTGCCGACTTGTGTATTAATTTAGCCAATATGCTGACAAGAACTCAGAATAAAGGCACTAAATATGATAGAAACACAGAACAGTGTGCCGAACGTTCTATTGACATAAAACACTGCTTACTTCTAAATAGATGATTTTCCAGGCTGCCTTTAGGCATATACTCATAGACCAAAAGCCGATTTTCCCCATCGAGGCAGAATCCAATAAGTTTGACCAAATTTGGATGGTGAAGCTGACCGAGGTAGTTAACTTCAGACTGCAAACAACATGGAGTTAATAAATCAACCATGCCACGTAGATAAAGAAAGGAGAAGGATTTGGAGATAATATCAATAACAATATACCAGCCACTCCTTGTGACCCTGAAAACCTTCAGGTTTAAGCTTCTTGACTGCAATGACCATTCCAACTCCTGGCCTTGCAGCCTCAAGGGTATGCTCATCAATCCATCCTTTGTAAACATAGCCAAACCCTCCTTCCCCAATGAGGCTATCAGGACGGAAATTTCTAGTAGCATTCTTGAGCTCACTAAATGTGAAGGCTTTTAGATTAGGGCATGATAATATGTCACACTCAGTTCTTGGCATAGAGAAATTTCCAGACGGACGCTTCTCACTTTTATTTGTTTTCAGACTTGAAGCCATTGAAAAATTGCCATTTTTATCAGGAAGTTTAGTATCTCCTGAAATGAAAGAGAATATATTGTCATTACATTTATTTATAAACAGCAGGCATTCACTGAGAATAAAGCATTATGAAATCACCAAGCAAAAGACATGCATTGGCACAAGTATATAAAGAAAATATTTCATATCAAGACATGTAAAATATATCTGGAATTCTTAAAGCATAACACATGGCATGCTACGTGAAGTGAGTTCAATACAAATGTGCCAGCTATAAGCAAAATTTTCCATGCTACAATGTCAAGAGAACACCCCCCTGTAATGATTGGCACCTTCGTTGCTCAATTCAAAATCAGCAATGAACATTCACATCAGATTCCACATTTGCACTCTTATAATGCAACCCAGAACAAATTTTTAGCTGTGTTTTTCTGCTATCCTGATTCCTGAAGTCATTACTTCATGTCATAATAAATCCTACATTTACAAAGAAACTCAAACACTAAGGAAACCAAACACTGTCACATAAACTAGCCATACATCCACCCTCAATCCAAACAGACAGAGACAAGCGAACATGACTATCTCTGAGTTAAGGTTATTGAGTGTACTTACCAAATAATAAAAGGTATATTTCATTGGTACATGAATACAAGAAATGAAAGGAAAACAGATCTAAATTACTATACTAATCCAATTTTCTTCTTTTGTATCTGATGTGAAACAAATTACAAAAATTTACAGCACCACTTCTACGCAAAGCAACATAAGAGCCTCTACATGAATCACCCTCACAAAGAAAGAGAATCAGAAGAATAAGAGAAGAAAAGAACTGCCAAACATAGTTTCTCTTTTCATGGATTTCAACAACAAACAGGGCTTTTCTAATCTCCATGATAATCGGTTTGACAGCAATAATTACTGTGTTTAAAGATTTATTTCAATGTTAACAATATAAAATAATAATTGTGGACACAACAGTCTCAGAAATCAAAAAATGAGTAAAGGAAAGAAATTCAAATTGCTAGATGTCATTGCCATTGCACAAAAGTACACTATCCAGATCCCTTTCATCATATATTGTCACCACAATCATTACCATTTTCCACAAAAGACCACCATGTTGTCATGACCATTGTTGTTTTTGCCCTGTTAGCACCATTTCTCTTCATTGATCCATGCCACATTCTCACTAAATCTCGCTGTCTTATTGATTTTAATGCTCATTTACTGAATGTGTCTAAACCAAGTAGGTCTTCCAGTTTACCCAATATGGAATGCACTTTCTTAGTACAAGTCATTTCTTCAAAAACTAGAATCTTTCAAAATTATTATCTTGATGCCTCGAATTGTTACCCAATATTTGTTAGATGCTTTAGATACTTTACACTTCTTTTTTCTTATTCAATGTTGACCATACATCACCCTTAAGTGCATGTACTGGCATTCTCAGACAGATTTATAAGGTAATGTGTAACATTGTAGTTATCATCAGTCCTCAATTATTCAGATAAAATAAGTAATTAATATATCAGCATGCTTTTCTCTATAAATACATCTTCTCTTCGAGAATCATATATATTATCAATTTATCAACTTTTACTCTGAGAGATCGAAAAGGTGCTATATATATGATCATAAAACAGCCATCCTACTACACCACAGAGATACAACTAAACAAGTAATTTCTGGTAATCAATTGAACATTTTCCACCAAAGTACCCACTAACAACCAAACCGCTCAAATTGGCAACAACAATCTGAATGATACAATTGTATATATCCGTCAAAATTCTCTTGTTTAGGACCCAAAATAACAATAAAACCCCCCATGAACGGAGTTTAAGAGGTCCATAATACAATTCTAGAACAATTACCAGATAAACCCATCAAATTGAAGTACACCGGTCAGTTTGAAGTACTTCATATGGTTTTCATATATAAAATATGAATGTGAGACAACATGTTCACACTGGAGACCAGTCAACTGCTGGAGAAACTATTGCCTTGCTATACAGATAGAGGGCATCCCATACTCATTATCATGGAATGGTGTCCTACTGCCTAGTGCTCAAAGTATGGACTGTTTCCCAAGTATCGATCAAAGATTTTGTTCTCAATCGTAAAACAGACCACATAAAGTTCATGTTTAAAAATTAAAAAAAAAAGCGCCAATTCCCAACATAACCCGCCAAGAAACTCCACTTTTAACTTCAATCGTACTCTAAAATGGCAAATTGCTACAAACTCCAAAATAGAAAGCTCAACAGAGAACATAAACAAGAACAAATTAATCAGGCACCTAAGCCAAAACACATCCAATTTCCATAAGCCCACGTAGAATCCTCATTTATAAAACAAACCCCATTCGCTTAAAGCCGCGACGAGACTTGAGCAAGAAACTAAATCAACACGCAAAGAAAAGCGCAACCTTCCAAATAAACATGAACACAAGGTCCCATTTTGAAAACCAAGATGAAACTTTAAAGACAAAAAGAGCATCAAAACTGACTGCATGTAATCATAAATAACAAAACAAAGAAAGAAATATTACCAGAAGTTGCATGAGAACTCAAAGAAGCGTCCACTTTCTTCCAACTATAGCAATTGCCCATTGAAACAGAAAACAAGATGATTCCCACCTAACAGTTTTGTAAAAACAAGATCTCATAGATCAAGCCAGAGCCATGCTACATGTTCTTCATTGCTTGCCTCCTCTTCCTCCATGAATACACAAATAAAAGAACAGATTATTGAGGAATTTTCATGGTCATGTGTTTTATAATTTATAAACACTACAAATAACGAAGGAAAATGTGTTGCAGCGTTGGTGGCAACTTAATTTGTTTTCAGTGATTTTTATGTGACGTAAATGCCCTCGGGTTGTTTCAAGATGACAGCAAGTTGGTAATTATTTTAACTAATCTTTTTTCCTAGATTTTAGCCGTTTTCGAAACTCCGCACTGACTTTGAAGGTTAAAAAGGGGAACAAGAAGTTCGAAATCGCGTTAGCTAGCTCGCATGGTTGCATGGTAATTATAGTTTAATTGGAAATAAATTTTTTTGAGGATCACGATGATGGTTAGATTGTAAATAGGGGAGATATGAGTGGTTATTACGTAAATACAGATATTGCGATAAGACGTTTATGACCCTGGAAAGTTTGTGCCGTGTAACATGCAACGGAGTTCGTGGGGAAGGGAAATGTCAGATTCGTGAACTTGAGGTGTCCAAATCAAAATTAAGGGAGGCTGAAGGAAGAGGGTTGGAGGTTACGCTAAATACAAACGGCATTTGAGTTGAATTAATAACAGTCCTATGCAAATGCAATGATAGCATATTAATAATAGCAAAGTGGGGTCCACAAAATTCCACGCATAAAAGAGTGGGGCCAGTGGGTCAAAAATGTGTAATCCCATGTGGTCGCCATGCCATGCCAGCTCTCACCTCATTTGTGGTTCAAATTATTAGCCCACAGCATCTTGAACACATTTGCCCATTTTGGTCGGTCCAAATGCTCAAGAATATCAAATTAATTATACATTCTTAGAGAAACCAGTTGACCATGAGCACTAGCCGTTTACTTAGAGAGCTTTACTTACTTATTATTAAAATAAGTCTTATTTTGATATGTGAATTCGATTTTTGAAGCCGTAAAGATTCCAAGAGATCAAAACACGTGTGTAAAGTGTAAACAGCGACTTGACTTGGAAAAAAGGGTATCAAAATTGACATCGAAAATTATTAACTAATTAATGAAGGGGAGTGGTGGTGGTTAACCAGACGCTACTTTTTCGCTTGAGAACGACGTGGAATAGTTGCATGCAGCATACAATAAGTAGGATATTTTTTTTAATGACGTAATTTGAATTATACGTACTCAGAAACCTTTATTTCTTTATTTCTTTCGCCGTTGTTCTGTAAAGTTTTATTAATTTTCTTATTACTTATTAGAATTTTGATCATTTTTTAGACATCAGATTTAAGTGCCGTTTATTTTGCCTTCCTTATTTTCAATTGGTAGAATTTTATTATACAATAATAATAATAATAATTCATATTTATTTATTTTAATAAATTTGCGTTATTTGGAGTTAGTTTAAAAGAGCCTTAAAACCTGGTGTTGTTTTTCATACTGTATTCAATAATATTCTACTCATTCAAAATCTTTTGTTTTTCAATCTTTTACCATCTCAACATTTCTGTCTTGTCACAGAAGCTACTTTGATTATGAGTTAATTATAAGTAGCATTGTAGTGCAATAATAATTTAGCTCGAACATGTTAAAAGTTGATGATTTGACGTAACTCAAAAGTGATTTATATATCCTAATTATAGAAGTGTATAGTTATAATATAACTTAGTAAGTTCAAAGTTGATATATGAGGAAAAGATTTAATTTGTTAATTCCCTTTAAATCATCTAAGAACTAGAAATATAATTTAAATACACGTTGTTTAATTAAAGAGAAAATTATAGAAATAAATTCGTTAGGGTTATGAATCCACTTGTAGTGGTGCATATAATTTAAATAAATTATTTTTATCATTTTTATTTAAACTTATTGTGTAAAATATTAATTAAATAAATTGTCATTAAATTATATTAATTTTATTATGGATTAAGTACTTAGTGTGCCAAAATTCAACTTGACTACAATAAGTCGAAATACCATTTTACTACACTTTATACTAAGATATTTAGAATTTATTGTGCCAAACTTCTTTATTTGTCTACAATAAATTAAAATTTTAAAATTAAATTATGGATAAAATTAAGTAGAAAATAATTTAATTTATATCCTTAAAAATATAATTTAGTTAAATCGTATTTTTATACTAAGAGTTTCACCTTATTCTAACTATTATTATTAAGTACAGTACAATTTTTTTGTTAAAATTAAATTATGCATAATAAAAAATACAACAACTAAAATTGAAAATAAAACTAAATTTATTATGAAAATAATTTACAGAATATTAAAGAAGAGTATTTATAAGAGATGAAGAGGAGAATTTTAAGAGAAAGAAGTGAAGAAAAGTGTAGAGAAAGTGATGGCAACTACAAACATTTATACTAGCTCATAATCAATTCCCACTACAGACATGAACAGAGCCCATTATTTCATAGCCGTACATTTGACAAGTTTTACTTACAATTTTCACACCTAACATAATAAGCAAGTTTTACTTTTACAACAAAAGGCGTTGATCCACCTCGATAACCTTCAGAATCCAAATTTGACATCTGTTTATTTGTTTGAAGTCTCAGATTACATGAAATTATTATTTTACTTAATGAACACTAAAAAAGACACAAAATCATATATTAAAAAAATAATTCATAATGTATTACATAAATACACATATAAATTATAATAAAAGAACAAAATAACATTTTCATCCCTTAGTAACAAGTAGAAACTCGAATTATTATTTTTATATGTGCATTTGTGTATTTATGTGTATTTTTATATGTGTATTTACATAAATACTCGAATAACAGGTAGAAACTCAAAGCATCAACAAGCGATACACACACTTGAACTGATGAAGCCCATAGGCCCAATTAGATGAGAAATTGAAACTCGAATTCCTAAATCCATTGAGTGGGCTTGACTAGAAAGAGATGGGCCATAATAAATCCACACTACCTTTTTATAACAGCCACGTTATTCTTTTATTGGAACATTATTATAAAACAGTTTATTATTGGCAGTTGCCACTCCTTCAAATATCTCCTAAACCCTTTATCTTTTCCTACCTCATTGAAATTATTTACAAATTAAAAAGTCCTTATGACTTCAATTTTAATTCCAAAAGTTACTGTAATTTTTTATGGGAAATTTGTAACCTACCCCCAAATAAATTGACATTTTGCACCGCGTCCCCAACAAATTTGACTTGTTGCACTGCGCACCCGCACCCAAAAAAATTGACATTTTTGTACCACGCCCCCAATTCCGTTACTTTCTCAGTTAAGTTTAACGGTGGAGGGGTAAAATTGGAAGTTTATTCCTTAAATTAATTTTAATGGGAATTCTCTTTATTGTAATTAAAATAAAAATCTTTAAAAAATTAAAGGAAAAATAATAGTGGTGACAATGTACATGTAACAAGAAATTTTTTAATTACAATTAAAATAAAAATCTTTAAAAAATTAAAGGAAAATAATAGTGGTGATAAATGTACATGTAACAAGAATTTTTTTTATTAAAATTGAAATAAAAATCTTTAAAAAATTAAAGAAAAAATAATAGTGGTGACAATGTACGTGTAACAAGAAATTTTTTTTATTGCAATTGAAATAAAGATCTTTAAAAAAATTAAAGGAAAATAATAGTGGTGACAAATGTACATGTAACAAGAATTTTTTTTATTAAAATTGAAAAAAAATCTTTAAAAAATTAAAGAAAAAATAATAGTGGTGACAATGAACATGTAAGAAGAATTGTTTTTTTTTTATTGCAATTGAAACAAAAAACCTTAAAAAATTAAATGAGCTAAAAATTTTGTTTTTTTACATAGAGGGGCATTTTTGTCATTCAATCAAAAGTTAAACGGAGCCGTTAAACTTAACTGAGAAAATAACGGAATTGGGGGCGTGGTGCAAAAATGTCAATTTTTTTGGGTGCGCAGTGCAACAAGTCAAATTTGTTGGGTGCGCAGTGCAACAAGTCAAATTTGTTGGGGACGCGGTGCAAAATGTCAATTTATTTGGGGGTAGGTTACAAATTTCCCATTTTTTATTAAGTAAATTCCTAAAAAGTTTGTAGCCCTTTTATATTTTCTCGGTGTATTAAACCATATGATATCTGAAAACTATATTGAGCCCCAACTAATCCAGATTCAAGCCAGGTAGGAATGTAGGATCACTAGGGCAGCAAAACTCTTCCAACAAATATTTTAATGTAACTTCATTCTCAAGCCTCAAACCGAAGATTTTGATCAAGTTAGAACAACTCTATGTCAGCTGATCTACACGCTTATTAGTACCCTTTTATCTTTCTTTCTCTTCATAAGTTTATTTCTCTCTCTCATTTGTTTTTCTCTCTCTTTATCTTCTATTAGCTCTCTCCCCATCAACTCCCCATGATGATGAACAAATTTGAACTTTGCAATCATTGCAATCGTAATTTTGAAAAAAAAAAAAGAAATTAAGATTTGGTGAGAATGATCGAGTTACTCATGATTTTCTTTTCTTTTCCATTTCTTTTTCTAGTAAGCTTGGAAATGAAAGTAAAACTTCATCACTCGCCATGATGGCAAAATGAAAGGCATTAAAATCAAACATGTTTTTTTTGCCATTATGTTCCATATATTTGTTTATTGTTTTAATATTCTATTTTTGGATAATATTTTTTTAGTTCAAAAACTCTTTTTTTTAATATTAAAAACTGTAGATTCTGTTACAAACTTGCAGACCTTTGAATCGTTAAAGAACAGAGTTTATGTAATGATAAATTTGTAAATATATAAGTGGGGTTTTAATAAGATATTATGCTAATAGCTCCACTCATTATAAAATTGAACCATCCGTTTTGCATGGTTGAGACATCCACATCATTGTTGAGATTCAAGATATTGTGAGAATAAACCTTTTTCTTAATTCGGGATAAGCATCTCCTTCTTTAAAGCCTCCCTAGGGTTTGACCGAGTAATTTTTCATACAACTTTCTTTAACTAACTAACCAAATTAATCTCTTGGAGGTAAGGCCTAAAAATCAATTTAAACTTTGCCCACCATCTTTAATAAAAAAAAACTATAATCAATTTTTCTTATTAGAGATACAAAGTTTGTACTTAAACTAACTAATAGGATTATGGGACGCATAAGGTGACATTATTACATGCATAATTACGTATATAATAATCTTACAGCCACATATTAAATTATATGAGAATCATATTGTATGTCACATTAGATAGGATAAAATTTTATTTGTATCTGATCTTTCTAAGTGTAGCTTTAGTTTAATATTATAACGCACATAATGCTACATTAGTTCGAATGTACATTAATATCTAGTAACTATATAATTAACTACAGTATTACTCAGTTGAGTTTTTGGTGATAATAATAATTTATAGGAAAAGAGCAATGCATTAGGAGCAAGAACATTAGTTTTAAATACTGCACACACACACACACACATAAATAGACCCACTTCGCACAATAATGAATAGAGCAATGCTAAAGAGAGAGAAAGACAAGAGAAAATGAGAGAATTTTACTTTCTCTCTCTACCCAGCCCACTTTCTCTCTCTTTCTTTTCAATACATTTTCTCTCGTTCTTCTCTCTCTTTAGCATTTTTCTAAATAACCATGTGTTAGAATAATGTTCACCTTAGCTTGCATGAGTTTCAGGGAAAAAGGATATTCAATATCAAGTTGATGGTAAATATATCGGAAATTAATAAAATGCAATTCTTCAAGTTCAAAATGGAATCGTCGGAGTTAATTAATGTCCTTGTCGTTCATAATCTCTAAGCCCATATGGTTTGATACGTCACATATATTCAGAAAGTCAACAACGTCAATGCGCTTTTACAAATACTTGATATTTTGATCCTGCTGTATATTGATATATATAAATAATAAGGTTACCCAAAAAAAAGAAATTGTATATCTGGTGATGGAACGCTCTTCACGCATGGAGACCGCAATGGATATTGAATTGTTTGTTATCCTGTATGCATTATAAATCTGACTGGAGGACAAAGACAAAGTCAAAGCCGCTTATCCCATTGCAGCTTTTCGACCTGTTTCGAGTGCGTGAGCCAGGAATACCCATACCCATTTACCCATACTCCGCCCAACCCCAACAAAACTTGATGCAGTGATCTAAGTGGCAACCTGCTCCATGCATATGTGCTATATAAACCTTTGTCCTTCTGATTTGTGCCCATAGATGTATTTGTGCCTGAATTAATTTTATTAGATATAGTGCAACTTGGATGTTAATTTGTGTCTACTTTGAACCAAGCTGAGACTTAATTTATCTGGACTATTAGATGTCTGAGGCTGTTTTGAATCAAGAACCAAGTTTATATTCAATTTTCACATAGCTAGCTATTCAACTAACCCCTGAGCACCATTAATAGAATGTGAGTTAAAATGATTAAGCCTTGAGTAGGGCTCAATATTGAGGCATGTCCTTTTTCTTCTACATTTCTCTACCTTCAAAAGTTAAATAAAAAGAATGTTTAAAAGGAAAGACAAGGCATGCAGGTACTAAACACAATGCCCCAATCTATCTATATATATGGACGAATCCTCCTTGCCATACTTGGACATGCAATGTGCAGAGATTTGAGAAACATTGTGTCTGAGGCCAGAAGTACTTTTTATTATATTCGTTACTCAAAACACAACTTTGCAAAGAAAAAGATTCTCTCTAAGCGATCAACTGCAACTACATAAGTTCAAAATATCACTCTCTTGACAAAGACCTGGAGACGCACAGAAATGAAGAAGATAGAGGACTGGCTGTCTATTAATTGCATAAACAAAATGAACTAGTATGGATTCAGGTCTATTGCATGAGTAAGCTCCGGATTATTGCAGCTTGTGCAGTGTCAGTAGTTGCCAGTAGCTCAGACAGTCTCTCGCTAAGATCATCTACCTCTCTGTGCAAGCTTCTAATGTAGTTGCAGGTCTCTTGTAAGACCTTCCCCGCCGAAACCTGCACATTATCAGTGATCAATTACTTTCAGTATGCAGAAACCGAGTTTATATATATAGCACCATATATGAACACTTTCTAATTAAACTTAAGCCTAACGAACATCTTAATTAAAATATGGTAACCGGTTTCTGTTTGTACCAAGTACATCCTCTTTTAGTTAAAGTCTGAAAATGCAGAACAGTTGAATTTTTTTTTTTTTTTTAATATCAAACTCCTGTTTTAAACAAGTAATTTCTTTTCACGAAGGTGGTTTTAAATGCTCATCTGTTTGTTAGTATCAACTCAAGATTGAGAGAGATGTAAATAAACTCTTTCACTATCTAATTAACAAGTAAATCCCGGCAAGCTATAAACACGAAGTTCTTTTCTGCTTGTTACAAAGAAATTTACAAAAGAGGGAAGCGAGCAAAATAGCTACACGTAAACCCTAATTGGAAAATTAGTAGTGAGAAGTATATCAGCAGTGTACACGTCTATATAAATATACCTTGTCAGAGCGGTTATTGCGAAGCTCAGGAAGAAGCTGTTGCAATTTGGAGACAAGGTCATTGATCTGATCATCAGTGATCCTTGAGCTTCCTGATTGCCTTGATCTTGATCTTCTGCTGGACATCTTATATAATATTTTTAATTTGCTATATATCTCAAATACAGAGTTAATAAATAAATAGAACCCGAAGAAGAGCTATAGAACTCCAATAGACAAAAGAGAAGCTAGTAAATTAACTAGATACAAGAAAATTAGTGTCCTGATGAACACAGAGCATAAAAGGAAACTATAAATTAAAGAAAATAATAAAATTGAGTTCCGGAGAAAATTAAGTTATGGAGATATGAGGGAGGGAGAGCACGAGAACACAGGTAGTGGGTATTGGGGAGTAGAGAAGACAAATTGCATGGGAGAAAGCAGTGAGCAGAGCTGGTATTTAAATAGGGTTCTCGCGAGAAAGAGAGAGAATCAAGTCTCTCGAGATACGCCAACGCCATACTGTCTAATTATATTTTCTTAAATTTAATTTGTGTTCCCAAGTAGAAGAAGTGTTTAATTGATGTCTTGAGATTAACTCACGAGATCGATCGATGTGCTTGCTTTTTGAGCCAGCGTGTGTTGTGTCAGTCGCCACACGCAATGCCACATGTTATTATTTTATTTTGGATATCACCCTCAGCTTGTTTGCTTATGATTTATATCAAATCAAATTAATCTATATACACACAGAGAGCGAGAGAGAACCAAAAAAAAAAAAAAAAAACTCACAATTTCACTCACTGTGAATGTTGACTAGTCAAAAGAGTTCGTAACACTCCATGTTCTTGCCCCAACCGGCTCCATGCCATCACACATGTGGCGTCTCGGCGGCCCAAGCGTTACACCGACCCTCTTCTGGGGCAAAGGTTTTTTACATCTTTCATTTTAATATTTATTTGACTGATAATTGATTACTATTTTTGGCTTCAATGTAAATCTCAGTTTTATTTTATGGCTATTTCCCATTTGATAACGACCTGGTCAAAAATCCTTTGATTTGAACTCATCGTTATGGATTCATTGTTGCATGTGGTAGTAACAAAGAAAAATTGCACCACAAATAACGTAGGGGATGGCATAATTGATGGTACATACAGAAGCTAATTCCAATTGGAGTAGAAGTTTATAAGTATTCATATGGGATCCCGTTCGATTACATTTTTTTTTTCCAAATCGAGAAATTTTCTTTTAATAATTCTAATATTCCAAACTGAGAATTTTTTTTAATAATTCTACATATTCCAAAATAGATTACGTGTACAAATCAACTTTTTGCAACTTGATCCATGTGATACAACTTTATTCATGTGAAAAAATAAAATAGAGAGATCGTGGTTAAAAAAAAAGCAAGGATCGTATTTTCAACCCCACCTCTATCTTTAAATGTCCCCCAAATTTGTAGAAAATGGACCAGGTTCTCCTTTGATTGAGCAGTGATGGTTACTGCAGTTGGTAGTTGATAATTAGGAATACAATGGTGCTCCTGGAGTATTACTCTTTATTTTTTTCTTTTTAATGCTTGGCATGTGTGTTTGCATGTTATTATTATGATTAGTTAAAGTATAGACATGTCAAAAAGTGAATGAAAAAAGAGTAATGCTTTACAAGTATTCAAGATTTTTCCTATAATATAAAAGTAAATTTTGATCATATATAAATAAAAATACACACTCGTTCAAGGATCCTTCAAAATAAAGATATGCCTAGATCATAAGAAGATCATGATCCATAGAAAATAGAAAGGAAAAGGAAAGAGCTTAGCCCACATTTATTTATCTATATATTTCCATCTCTCCAATTTCTGTCATTCCTATCAAGCACATATGGAAGCAGAGTGGTACTAGTACTACGTTTAGGTCAGGATGAATATAATTTAAAGAAGACAGAGGTCTTAGATGAAATATATATATATATAACCCATTTTGACATAATTTTTACGCTTGGCTCCTCTAGATTTACAATTTTTATGTTATAACGTCATAGTGTATGTCATTATTGATTCTTCCATTACTCAATAGAATTAGAAGGATAGCTAAATTTTTTTTTTCCTTCCCTTCTTTTTCCTTTATGTTTTTTAATCATATTATTGACATGACAACAATTATTACTTAATTTAAAATTCTCCAAATTCTATGTATCATAATATACGTATAGTACCTCTGCGTGTGACCTTTTTTTATGGTACCACACTGGCTCGTCAGAGTCTAAATATTTCAAACAACAAAACAAATTAACGAGTTGGCAAGTTAACATGGCATGCGGAAATATTTGTTTTCACGTGAGTGTGAGACTGATCTAATTTTGTTAGTCAATCATAAAGACGGCCTTAACATGATTGATTTTTATAAAGACGTGCTTATGAGAAATGGAGATAAGCTATTGATCGACAATCATGATAATATGTCAAAACCTTTTATCTTCAAGCCCCATTAATTGACTCTCCCAGGCATCTGAAGTTTAAAAAACACGATTTATTCATGAAATCATTTTCGCTAGTTTGATTTTCTTTTATTCTTTACATACACTCAGAATAATAAATTAATTTATTGGCTTCGCTTACTATGTTTCAAAGCCTATTCGATTCATTAGATGCGCCAAGAAAAGTGTTTCCTCGAACTACGAACATTTCATGGAGCTAGGGTTTTCCACAGGAGAATTAATAAACACTAGTCTAATTCATTACTCAATTTCTAGAAATTAATTATTAGAAAACATCAGAGGCTCCATCGACTGTGGGTGACTCCAAGCTGATACATGGCTGATGATAAAAACAATAATGAATCGTGAGCATGACGCGAGACTAAGATTCTTGAGAAGATTAATTAATGGAAGCAGAGACAAACAGTAACAGTGTTGATAGATTAATAAGGCTCTTTGATCAACAAATAGTACGATGCGGGGGGTGCATTGGGGATTTTAATCAGAAATCGGTGGTGGTGATCAGCGTGCATCTCGGAGCACATGATCTCGATCCAATGGACAGCGAGGACTCCGCTCGATGTCACGAGGAACCCTCATTTCTTTATTGTTTCCAAATCCAGTGGGCTGGTTTTTTTCTCAGAATTAGCCTTCATTACGCCAACAAACTTTTGAAACTTCAAGAAAGATATATAATGATCTCCTCTCCTCAACATATGCTTTGTACAATCCATTATAAATATTATTATCTTATTAATGTTATTTATTCCTCGACTGCCCAGATGTGTCAATGTAATAAGATAACCTTCATCTCTCTTGCGTTCAGAGTCGGTGAAGGACATCTTATTAAATGCCGAGCTCAAGCCTAATTAAACAATATTTCAACCGTCAAAATTAACTGATTAGCACCGACCTGATTGATGCTACTGTTTATTGTTTAATGGTTACGTGAGTTTTAGAAATGCGTATCCTCAGTAGTAGACTAGCACAACTTTTATTGGTGTAGGATAGAATTTAATCAACCAAACCGCAAGCCCATCTCAAATGAAGTGCTTTTAAAATTAACTAGGAAGTTGGTTTCAAAATATAGAATTACCTTCTTCTTTTTTTTAAAGAATTACCTAGTATGTATCTATATAATCACAATTAATTTCTAAATACACTTAATTTAAAAACATGCAGATATTTAGTAGCCCTTGTGTATACCTTTAGTAATCTTTCCCCTAAAAGTAGTGCATGTATCAATAAAACAAAATGAAAAAACTATAGGAAGACACTATTTATACTGAAAAGTTCGTTCATGATCTCAAACTTTAGTTATATACTTACCCCAAAAATTTATATGAGTTGACGTGGGATTATCTCCCTCATAAGCAGCTTCAACGAATCAAATGGTCGCAGTTGATCTGGATTCAGTGAGTTTACTTACATTTTGGTAACTATGCTGCAGAAGTTTAGCAGCCAAATTATTCGCTAATAAACACCCGCAACTTTAGTAATACCACTTATTTTTCACAACTATCAAGAATATTCACTGACAACTAGAGTAGTTTTCGTTCAATAATAATAATGCAAGCAAGAGTCTTAATATCCTACATGTGGGCAAGTATGAAACAATTTTAAACAATTTCACACTATCAAACTATAGGGACAAAATAATTAAAAATAAATCAATTAAGCTTAAACATGATATATATTAATCCTAGTCTTGTGCTCAGTACTCTATTAATTGAGATATTATATCCTATATTAGTTTACGAGACGTTAGTTTGGCCTCTGTGGTTAAAATGGATGAGTGAGCTACTAGCTACCTGCTGAACAGCGAAAGCAAAGAGTTGAAAAGGCATTAATAAATTATAAATGAGTCATGACTCCATCGATCAAAGAATGTGGAAACAAACTGAAACTCCAATGCTGCGTTTCCTTATGGAATTGGAGTATTAGAATTTAAAATGAAAATGATTAATGGTATTCACTTGTTAAAATAAAAATAAAAATGAGAATCAAATATGTGGAATTCACATATTTTTGGGATTAGGCAATGGAAACTTAGATTCCCATGGGAATTAGGAACTAAGTTTCCATTACTTGAACTCCTCATTTTACCCACACAAATTTCATAATTTCATTTTTATCTTCAATTAAAATATTATCATATTATTCTTATTCTTGTATTTGTTAATAATAATAAAATCATCTTCATCATTATTATCAATATTATTATTTATCTTCATTATTGGGTAAATGCTCGTTTAGCCCCAATATTTTGACTTAAGTGTCTGTTTAGTCTTTATATTTTAAAAAATATCTCAAAATATCCCTAAGTTAAATATGTTACATTCTTACCCTTACCTTTTCTTTCCTTTTATGATAATACTCTTCTAACTATTAACATTAATTAATTTATCTGTGAAAAAATTTAATTAACAAATTGATCAAAAAATATTAGTGTCAAAGAATTGGTATTTTTATATACATATGCAATAATCTTATTAATAATTATTTATAAATAAATATAATATCAGTCAACTTAAAGAAATATTTAAAATCCTTATAACAATCTTATGATAAATTATTTTGTTAAAAAAATTAATTTACCAAATTAATCATAAAAGGATTAATTTGACAAGTTATCATTTTGTTTATAAATATCCCTAAGAATATCATTAAAAGGGTATTATTCTTTAAAAAAAAGTAAGTGTAGGAATGTAACATATTTAACAACAACAGTGTCTTCGGGTATTTTTTAAATATAGGGACTAAATAAGCATTTACTCTTTTTATTATTATTATTATTAACTTGTAACAATACATTTCAATTCTAAGATAAAGTAAACACATTAATATCAATACAACTTATGTTGATTCCGATCCCTAAGACAAAAAAATATATTTTTTAATTCTCATTCCCTATTCTTATTCTAACCTATTCCGATTACCAATTGATAAATACACCATAAGATCTTTTGATTTAAAGAGACAAGTTTCTAGTAGCCATGATTCAAATTGAGGGCAAATTTAATTTCCTAAAGAATTTAATTTCCCTCAAAATGTTATTCAATAATTTTGGATTTGACATACTTATTTAAAGTGATTTTAATGATCATAATTTAATTTTGAGCCTACATTTTTATATATAATTCAAAATCAGTAGGGATACGTTAAAAATTTTATTGAAGAAAAATAAAATTAGTTAAATTTAAAAAAAATATATTCTAAAAAAGTTAAGACTTGGGGGGTAACTGCGCTGCGTGCTCCATGTGGCTCCATCACTGTTTCCAGGCTCACTCACTTGTTATTCTGCTTATGTGCAAAACGTTTATGTTCGTATCGAATCCTCCTATGGTTGAGCATGGAGTTACTCTGTAGGGTTGATTTAGCAAGGGACGTTCCAATTGCAACTTGCTACAATGACGCAAAACTGAAGCAAGAAATAACACACGTACAAATTTTCAAAGAGAAATTTTGTTTAATTCAATCAACAGTCTCACGAATAGGGTTTGAATTTCATTTTTTGACGACAGCTCTGATATGCAAATTATTTTACTAGAATAAATTTCTAATAACTGAAATAAGAAAAAAAAAAACCTTAAATTCAAAGTTTGAAAAAAAATATGAAAAGAAATTACTTTCCCTAATTTCCACAGGTGAATATGGGCCTAAAAATAGTAGAATTTGAAAATAATTCACTGATTGTTTACGACTTATAATAAACATATACATTCGTATTTACATAAGCCTCAAATAATATATTATGAGCACAAAATAAACACATATAGCTCAAGTTATTATTAGGAGTAAATACAATAACTTTGTTTATAATACTTAACAGTTTATTAAAAAGGCGCAACAAGTATACTATAAGCACAAATTAGACACTTATAACTTAAGTTATTATCACGAGTAAAGGCAATAACTTTGTTTATGATACTTGGCAGCTCCTAAAAAGGCGCAAAGATCATGTTCTATGTCATACAACTTAATTAATTAATTGTTGGGATTATTTTAAATTAATAAGTCAGAACGTTATAAATCAAGATGATCAATCGCATTATATTTATAACTAGAATTAGCATTGAATAAACATGATTACAAATTGCAATAATTCTAAATTGCAACTTGGTAACGTTGTGCCTGACAATCTAAGAACATTGGATCTCTCAAATCTTGTTTTCGATTCCACTAGAGTTTGCGGGAATCTACTGGAACGACGTACGTTTCATGCATATATTGAAACATTCATGCTCCCCGGCAAGACTACGACCTGCATGCTAGCTATTGTGTGTGTGCGTGCGCGTGTGTTTATATAATTTAAAATGATTGAAACAATTAACTGAAGAAAGTAAAGCAAAACAAGAAGCTCCCATTAATTCAAAACTCGAGTCTTGAATTTGAAAAAATATATTTGATTTTCCTTCTAATTTGAAAAAATATATTTGTTATACCATACAAATAACAAAACTTTTAAAATTTGGCTTCGGTTGAGCTCTAAATTTGGGATTGGGACAAGTATGTCAATGTGGTATTCCCTTCTAATTATATGTATTTTTCCCTTTTAAAGATAAAAGTAGAAATTCAAAATGATGTATGACCGACATGCTATTTTCATAATAATACTTCCACCTGCTAATATATAGTTGTTGCTTTTTTTTTTTCTCCCCCAAACAAATGAGAAGACATGTAGGCCGGTAACTTAATATATAAATCACATGTCGACTGTTAAATAACTATATGAACGACTTGCCAAATGCCATTATTATAAAACAGGTAGGCTTTTTTTTTTTTTTTTTTTTTTTTTTAAAGAAAGGTAGGCTTTTGTTCTAACAAAAGCTTATTAAACGGACAACGCCCGTGTAAAATGAGTCAGGCCCAAGAGTTTTACTAGACTAGTGATCTTTTTACCTAGAGCTGTCAAAATTTGACACGACCCGATTATCCGACACGAACACGACATAAATAAATGGGTATGGGTTGTCAAATTTAACACGATTATTAAATGGGTTGGGTCCGGGTCAACACGATTTTTTCCGTGTCAGGTTTGGGTTAAAATTCTTAACCCATTTACCCGATCAATTACCCGATTATATTTTCTATTTTAAAATAATTTACATATTCTTATAATTAAAACTCAAATATTAGAGATGATTTTCTTTTTTTATTCTTTAAAAGGGTGAATATAAACACAGTGTTTTATTTATAAAATTTTACATACATTTAGAACTTCAATAGTGTAAATGTGTAAAAATTGATAGACATGTATATTTTATAATATTGATATATAATATTATATATATATATATATATATATATATTGATATATATATATATATAATTAAATCTCAATAGTGTAAATGTGTAATATATTGGTAGATATGTATATTTTATAATATTGATAAATTATGTATGTATGTGTTTATGTACATACGTATGTATGATAGTGTGTAAATATTTGATGTAATTTTTGTTCAATATATAGATATTAAACGGGTTATTGGGTAACCCGATTATTTTTTCGTGTCGGGTTTGGGTCTCAATATTTGGACGCGATTATTAAATGGGTCGGGTTTGGTCGACCTAAATTTGACACGACACGAAGCTGACACGACACGAACATGACCCGATGACTCGTTTTGCCAGCTCTATTTTTACCCCTCGATTTGTCTCACCAGCCCCCATTTTTCAATTAATCCTATTTGTTTTAATATTTATTCTTATTAAAAATACAAAAATATATTTTTTTTCATTTTTTTCCCACGAGCTCATGAAATTCTCCTCTTCCATATAACTTTCTTGAAAGTTAACCCTTAAAAAAAATCCTGACTTGAAATTGTCAAAAAAGGGGAAAAAGAAAAAGTCAAGTTGAAGGAATAACACGAGCGTCGTAGTGAGACTCAGTGAGAGTTTGGCAAGACGAGATCCAAGCTCTCAGCTACTTCAAAACGATCTACCATGGCGGCTTAGATACAAAGCAAGGGTTAATTTTTGCAAAACTAAGTATAGTCGGGGCTAAATACTCTTAGTAGGTTGATATAATTCTGATGGCATGTAATAGATTCAGCAATTAAACATTTTGTTTATTTGAATTGTTGAATAATGAACTTATTTCTTTCATTGGGTATTCTTGTGGTTGCTTTAATAAAAAAAATTAAAATAAAATTCATGCGTTGTAGTTAGTCTTTGATTAATAATGATGATCAAGATGTGTTGTGATGGTAGTGATGATGATGATGGATATGGTGGTGATGAAAATAAATGCTTAGTGAAATTGATGATAAAGAAACACAAAGAAAGTATATGAGAGAAAAAAAAATCTTTTTTTTTTTTTGTTTTCTAACTAAAGGTAATTTTGAAAAAAAATGAATTAATTTTAAGAAATGGGGATTAATGAGATAAAACGAGAGAGTCAAATATCATTACTTAGAGGTCTTTTTTTTTTTTTACTTAATGGCTTAATTGACTTAATTTTATTCAGTTAAGTCATTAAGTTTGTTTATTTTTTCAACTTAATGAAACTTTTCACCCATTAAGTCGTTAAGTTATTAAGCTAATTTTTTTAACTTTTTACTAAATATAAAAAGTTTGAAATTATAATAAAATTAATCAACATATATAAATTACAATATTAAAGAGTTGTATTCAATTAAATATGATTTATGTTATGAAAATTCATTATCTTATTTATATTCCTTGAGATGTTTATTATTTATTTAACATTTACAATTTGTGAGGGCATAAATGTAAACATATTAGTTTTCAGATTTTTTAAATTGAAAAAACAGACAACCTAATATTTATTTTTAGTGGTTCAAACAAAAAAAATAAATATACAATTCAGATTCAAACATTTAGCTCTATTAAGAATTCAGATTAATTAAGCTCTATTTAAATTTCAGATAAAAAAACAAACGTTACATTAGTTTACTATTTAAAAGAAGGCCCAAATGTTTGAATTGAAAAGCCCGCGTTTGGGAATTAAAAACAGCCTACCATCGGGGTGATTGGGTCAAGACTGATACCTTGTTCATCTTAAGTCCAACAATTTTTGTCCATAATAAAGTAGTATGGAGGGTAGAATTCTCCCAGCAAGTATCAATTTAGGGTAAAAGTTTGTTTAGTCCCTATATTATGAGATTAGTGTCCATTTAGTCCTTGTGTTTTTAAAAATACCTCAAAGCATCTCTGCTACTAAATATTGACACTCATGCCATTATTTTTTATTATTTTTAACTTGTTTTTACAATATTACACTTTTACAATAATGTTTCTTTTTTGGATATTAATAAAAAATTAAATTATCAAATTAAACTCAAAAATAAAATAAAAACAAAAAAAGTATATATTAATTTTTGTGGAAGCTCACTTATGTCTAAAAATTAATATTTTAACTCAAGAGTGTGTTCCACAAAAATTAATATATATTTTTTTATTTTTTGGTGTTAAACTGGTAATTTATTTTTTTCTTTTTAATAATGTCTAAAAAAAGGATTATAATAGGGCAATATTATAAAAATAAGTTAAAAGGAACAAAAGATAATGGTAAAAGTGTAAATAATTTAATGGTAGGGATGGTTTGAGGTATTTTTAAAAATATAGGGACTAAACGGACACTAACTTCAAAATATATGGACTAAACGAGCTTTTAACCTATCAATTTATCATTTAATTGGAATAAGCTTGATTAAGTTCATGGTGGAGTTCAATATTCATTACGTAATAAAAATGGTTCTTGTCCATTTTAAATCTTGAGAATTTATGCCTAACAGATTATCATGATTTTCTAAACGCTTGCATTCCACTATCTTCATTCTCATGAATACATAGTTCTGGTAACATGATTTAATTCCCCTCCTAATAATTAACGACAGCAAATAGTCCGCTAACAATAGTACACAAAAATGAGATAAATTATGCAATTAGCTAGACATCTCAACAAAATCTTCTACACATATATAAGGGGAAAAAGAGCAAAACTCCCCTAATGTTTTAAAACGCATCCAAATTTTTCTGAATGTCATTTTTATTATTATTAATTTTATCATTTTATCATTGGTGTTGCAAATATAAACAACCTTAATTATTTAATTAATTAATTTTTTTAATCATAATTAATTGAATATCATGAATTAGTTTGTCTATAGATGCATTAAAAGTTTTCAATTGGCATCACTCTATCATAAAACCTAGAATTTCATTTTGGGATATTTTAATATAATAAAAATCTAATAATTGAAAAAAAAAAGGCTCCCAAATCAGATGTCTAGAAAAAAAAATCCAGAGAAAAACTAGGAAAATAACTTCAGTTTAAAATTCCTCAAATACCTTTGTGATCTCACAAATTTTTAACAGAGTTAAGGTTTTGATGGTAAGATGATAACGGCCTAAACATTAGTGATAAAATATAATTGTCAGAAAATCTTGACGGTGAATTAATATGTGGGGAAATTTTTGGTGGTATTTGAATATATCCCCCAAAAAAAATAAAATTAATCTCTAAAATCATAGATTTGTATGTACCACCAAACGGCTAAAAATAATAATTTTCAAATAAATAGATTACAAGTTTATTTGGTGGCAATTTCACATAAAATGGATTACAAGTCTATACTAAAGATCACGATAATGTGATTCTCAATATTTTCTACTTCTAAGCAAATTAATATTTTTGGCAGCTTGGTTTCTGTGTAGAAATAAGTGGTTTTTGTATACAACCAAACTGCCAAAAATAGTAATTTTCTTTGAATTGAAAAATCATAGAGTCACATCATTACAATCATCAGTATGATAGTACTATTATTGTTAAATAGGAAATTAGAGTCACCCATCAAAGTTACATAGTGAAAACAGTGATTGGTTGTCTATAATTTGAAACTTAGTTGTCATTCAACCAACATTGTGATTAATAATGTAGTGGTTCGACATGCATATCGATATAAGTCAATATGATTAATCAGTGCTATTAACGCCGAAAAATGATCTCAATAGCTTAATTTGCTTTCCAAGTGACAAGAGCACAAATCCTAACTCAAACACTATTCTGAACTCAATTTTCACACAAAAAACAATTAGAATATGCAGGTGAAGGTTTTGGCATATATCCTCAGATGTGTAGGTTAATTTTTTTTATTTATATGGAAAGGAAAACGATTTGAGAAAACTAAAATAAAATACAATGGAATTCATGGTGTTTTTGTTGGGGATCATGTAGAAAGTAGAAAGGAGAATGGTCAAATAGTTCATCTCTTGTGGAGTCCTTAGATAAATTTGCTAACCTCTTCCTTTGATTCCCTCTTTCTCTTTAGCTTAAATAAGCTCCTACTCATGGGTGGTTCTTCTATTGATTTCAACACATTCTCTTTGCAGTTGCAGGTAGTCCCTATCAGTTGAGGGTGGTTTAAAAGATAATATTTAACTGCCCTAAAAAATAAGCCACATTTGACCTGATAAATAAGTTTTCATGTCAAGCTAGTAGATTTTTAGTCGAGCTAATAAGCTTTCAGATTGAATTAGTAGATTTTCAGGTGGGACTTACTTGATTGTTCCCCTTAATCACATCAGAGAAATTTAATGTCGGGCTAGTATATTTTCAAGTCGAGTTAATGGGCTTCTAGGTCGGATTAGTAGATATAAAATCGGACTTGTTTGGCTATTCCCCTTAGTGATATTCAATGTTGGGCTAACATATGTTTAGGACAAAGTCATAGGGTTTTAAGTTGCACTAGTAGATATTCAGAGTGGACTCACTTGACTGCTCCCCTTAGTGATATACTGATATTAGAGAAATCCGACCCTAAATAGGTGCCTTGTAAAATTAAAACAACAGCAAGTCGATAGATTTGTTGACAAACATATTTTCAATGTTTCAAATACAGAGATAACGATACAGACAAAAATTGATTCCCAGTTCATGTACCTGATCTCACATTATTGCAAGGAAACCGATGTGCCAACCGGATCACATATCCTTTACCGCCTATATTTTTGTTATTAGTATTCTCAAATTTCTGTAAAGGGTGCAAGCATTCGTGCCTCACTTATAAATCTTTGTCCCCTTCGCATACATTTTAGAACTCGTTAAGATGTACAAAAATCATCAATATTGAGAATTCTCTTACTATAACTACCATAAGTCCTCAAAAAAAAAAAAAAAAAACCATAAGTCTATGACGATTCGGTTAATGGCAGTTGGTAGTCCATTTAAATTCGGTTAAGTATGCTTTTATTCGTCACAAATATATTTATTGGCGAGCCTATGTCAGTGTACACAAGTAGCCACGCGGTCAAATTTTTATTACTACCTAATTTCACTGCCAGCAATTTTATGTTCTGCCTAAAAGATATGACCTACTAAATCACGCACAACCTCTGTACTCGCATGGTGACTGTGCATATAAATCATAGCAATATTTTTAAAATGATTTTATGCAGAAATAATTCTTCCAAAATTAAACGTACCTTATGCTGCTTTCGTACGTCTTTAGTTTTGTCCAATGTACTTGTCTTGTCCGTGAATAATTAATAAAAAATTAGGTTATTTTGGTGGTAATTGAGAGAGTTAATGAACTGGGTTGGTTTGGAAAAATTTCATCAAATCGGTTGGTTTTGGGATCTGCATGATTTTTCTTTTTCATGAAAATAATTAATTGACAGGGACGACATGAATTTGGGGACCGCTGTATACGAACAGTTGCAATCTGATTTTAAGTTTTTTTTTTTTATAAAAAAAATCATTAATTTTCATATGACAAAAGCATCTGAATCTGATATTACTTATACCCACCTGATTGGATGCGCCACTTCCCAATTGTTTTTTTATTGTAATTATCAAAGAGGAAACGAAAAAGCCACTAGTTGGGCATCGTTTGTTGCATTCATAATAATTTGTGGTCCCTTCTTGCTTGTTGAAAATGAAAGCAAATAAAAAAAAAATCACAGAAATTAATTGAACTTTCCGTTAAAATCCTTTAATATTCTTATAAATTGATAGAATAAACCTCCTTCTTGCACCAAGTTTAAATCACCCCTGACATTATAATGTTAAATAAACCAATTCACTTTCTCAAGCATTTTTTTTTCTCAAGAAAGAAATATTTAAGACAATCTAATATATAGTTGCAAAAAAAAAAAAAACAATTACCTTTAACACTAAGTAATTTTGAATGAGAAAAGAATGATAGTTAGTGAAAATGTGGAATATCATTAATATTAGGGGAGTTTTAAAAGATGAGAGAAAAATGCTTAATTTCTCCAATAATAGAAGAGTTTAGGATTAATATTGGTCGTTTCTTCCGTTTAATATTTATTAAATTAAAAGAAAATCAAAAACTCCATTTAAATATTGACTTGAATCTATAGCTTTTTTTTTTTCAATTAATTATGACTTGAATCTATAGCTAGTATTGGAGAAAACGAAAAGCTTGAGGTCATTGATTGATTTTTCATCTAAGAGACCAAACAAAATTTCAGCTATAAATTTTCTGTATTTGTTCAGACTGCAGCAAAATGCCAGACACATGCACATATGATGCATGAAAACGTACAAATAATGACATTTAAAATCAAAATGCATGCACGTACAAGAAATTATTAAGCTATATACAAACATCAAAGCATGCAAAAGCATATGAGGTTGGCTGAAGTTATCTTATTTGCCTTTGTTAGAATAGAAAGATCAACTACCATATCTATTTGCAAATTTTTCGGGTTCTCAAATAGTGCTTCTAGTTAATGTTTTGACATGCAACTAATTGTACCCGTTTAAACGAAGTAATGCTATTTACAAATCAACGTAGTTGGGCAAGCCTCCCAAATAGCAAGTACAAATAAATCTCGGTTACAAAAAGATCAAAGTAGTTGAATGAAATATGTGCTCGGTACTTATGTTGTGCGCAGAATGCGGAATAAAGGGCACCAAATAATTATCGGAAAATAAAGGACACAAAATATAATATAGTTTGACAATATATCTATGTCCACGAGAGTAAGAGAAAATAATTATATTACTAGTAATACAATTATTAGAATACAATATTTGAGTAAAGAAACCTCATTTCCCATAACACATATACACCCGGTACTCTCACATACTTGAAAGGAAAAATCTCTCAATTACAAACTCTCTAATTACTCACTCTCTTAACAATTCTACAATTGAATTGTTTCTCTCTCAATTTTTGGGATTCTCTCAAGTTTTTGGGATGATTTCAAATGAAGAATTGCCCGTTATTTATAGGAAATTAATGGCACTACTGCACCTACTCCTTTACAATTTGTCAAGGTGTTAGGTGATTCTTTGGCCAATTTATCAAGTTTATTGACAAATTTCAATCTTGCAAAAAATTCTTCATTTGACTTCAATAACTTATTGATTTCGTACAAATTAAATAATATTATATATAACATTCTTTTCAACTAGCACTCTATAATTGGGGGTGGGGGGAATGGGAACAGTGGGTAGTTGGAGACTATCAGGAGGTGACGAAAGTGGATTTTGTGGTTTTACCTTAGAAAATATAAAAATGTCATAGCCGATGCTAAAAACTCGAAATCATTCATAGAGACTATGTAGTAAAATACAATTGGATAAGTAAATGTTTAAAAAAAATATTGGGAAAAAATGAAAAGGAGTATGTGTAATAATATATGACATTTTTGACATTTATTCATTCCTTCAACGGCATTGTACTTGCTCAACAAGATATTAAGAGAGGTTTAGCTTATTCTACAATGTCTCAATTGGGTTATATGATGTTAGCTCTAGGTATGGGGTCTTATCGAGCCGCTTTATTTCATTTGATTACTCATGCCTATTCCAAAGCCTTGTTGTTTTTAGGATCCGGATCAATTATTCATTCAATGGAAGCTATTGTTGGATTTTGTAGATAAGAATCAGAATATAGTTCTTATAGGTAGGCTTTTTAAAAAAAAAAAACGATAGGTGGGTTAAGAAAGCACGTAGCAATTACAAAAACTACTTTTTTATTATATATTATCTCTCTTTGTGGTATTCCACCTCTCGCCTGTTTTTGGTCCAAGGATGAAATTCTTAATGATACTTGGTTGTATTCGCCGATTTTCGCAACAATAGCTTTTTTCACAGCCGGATTAACCGCATTTTATATGTTTCGAATTTATTTACTTACTTTTGAGGGGCCTTTCAACTTTTGCTTGCAAAATTACAGTGGCAAAAAAAGAAATTCCTTATATTCAATATCTCTATGGGGTAAAGAAGAACCAAAACCGATTAAAAAGATTTTTTTTTGGCCTTTATTCAAGATTATTATTTGCACCAAATACGAAGGAATCCACACTTTGATATCTGAATTTGTTGATTATGCATAATAAATAGCACCCCAAAGGGCCAAAACAAAACAATAATTTTTCAATCTTTCGAAACTCTATAACTTTCCGTAAAATCAAAGCTCCTGGTTCTGGGTTTGATGGTTTCGTTTGGAAATTAAAATGTATTTGGAAAAGGCGAGAGGAGGATGCTTATTCTTAATGATGAAACATTTTTCTTTTTCTTTATCTGTCATTGTACATGTTCTTGTCATAGAGATGTCAATATCATGAAATTATATATATATATATATATATATAATTAGACTTAATTAAGCTCAAAAAAGTCTATTCATTTTCGCGGCTAGGCTATTTCCACGTATGCTTCGTAAATTCGCAATATATTCTTGTATATCTTGAGACTATACAATTTTATTTTCGGTCAAACTTCTAAAAAATGTTTTGATTTATTTCAAATTAAATTCTTTTCAAGTTGTGACGAGTAAATTAATACTTAATCTCTTATATTTTTTTATGCAAGTTCGCCAGAGTTTCAACAGTCACTGCTGGCGTCAGTGCCATTGAAAGATACACCACACGGCGGCCGTCACGCCCGAGTCATCATCATTGCCATGCTGCCACCAGAATTTGTGCTGGTCTAAGAACCACTCTCATTAATTAGTCTGGTAGTGACCGGTCTTGTCAGATCCGATCGCTGCCGGACGAATTCACGATCACAAGACGCCGGCACCACCTACCCTTGGCCGGTTATATTACTTAGTCGCTCGCCCTTCTTTGTTTATATGTTCCCTAAACTGAAATTAATTTTGATAATTAATTTTTAATTATTGGTTAATTTGATTATTGGTAATTCGATAGTAGAAAGTCTTCTTTTTTCTCCTTTTTTCTTTCTAGTGATTACATCATTCAACGCTTGATTTAAGCTTCAGATGTTTATCTTTCAGATTAATTTCCCCGGAAACTTGTAATGAGATAGCTCATGTATTACCCAAATTAGTTTTAGGCTATGAAATATTGTAATCTGGATGGAGGAAATTAAAAAAAAAAAAAAAAAGAGCAATGCTAAACATGGGGGTGGTAAAAATACCGCTCCGTCTGGACCCGGACTACACCAAGGGATTGTGGGTCGGGTTTTGGATTGATCTTAGGGATCACTTGATAAATTCATGACCTAGTTTAGAACCTGAATTTTATTAAAAAAAATATAAAATATATATTATTTTAAATATTTATATTTATTTGACTCATTTATTACACGTATCTATAGTTTTAAACACTTAAAATTTATATTTTTATATCAAATTTTATTGAAATAAATTTAAAATTTATAAAATAAAAAAATAAAAAATATACATATATAATATTAAAAAAAAATAAAATATGGGTACCTAGATTTAAAAATTACGTCTGGACATTGGATACCGAGCCCAAGTTTTGCCAACGCTAGCTAATTATAACAAAACCATGTTTTTTTTTTCAATTTCGATGATTTTTAAGGAAAAGATTATGAAATTATTGAAGTAAATTTTAAAAATTCACAAAAACACCAAAAAAAATTACTTTTTATTTCATTTTTCAATTTAAAAAGGTGTGCGGAAAAAAGTGAAATCATTAAAGTAAACTTTAAAAATTCATAAAAAGTTAAATATTTTTATATTACTTTTGCTCCCTTGTCATTTTCCAATATAAACAAGCTCAGGAAAATGACACTCAGACATGCTAACTCTCACAAACTCTTTACAATTGAAGTGTTGGTCATTCCTAATTACAAAAGAAAAAAAAGTTAATTAATAAATTAATTCACATATTTTACTCTTTTTTACTCTTAGATCAGATATTCTTTTGATCTGATCTTCATCTGAGAAAATTCTGTTAATATAATTAGAGGTTAATAAATTAAAAAGAAAAAATAGTTAAATCTTAATTATTCGCTAACATTAAAACACATGTGACATGAGATATGTAAAAGATCAAGAGTGCTCAGATCAGGAAGAAAATGATTATGATCCTTTACTCTTATCTAATGTCTTTACTACCACTTTTTATCTATCATAATATGTTATAGGGATTGCGTTTAAGTTTTTTTTTTTTTATTACATGATACTATTGCTCAAGAGTACAAGTCATATTATATAATATTACAACTAATATTTACAAATCAGACTATTATTGAGACTAGTTTACATCAATTCTTATGAAGAATTCGAAGAACGTCTATTCCACTCACATTTCAAAAAGAAAAAGATTGTGTTTAAGTTTTTAAACTATGCTAATGGTACTTTTTTCTACTGCTCTTTTTTATTATAATATTTTACTCTAGATACTACCTTAAATCATACATTGTAATCATTTTCATTAGTTTACCTCATCAGAATTTCTTTGGATGGCCAAAATTTCTAACTCTTTTTGTAGTTTGTGCTTAGTGCTTTAGTCATGTAACAAAATGGATGATACTCACTTCCTATTATTTTAGTTCCAACAGTAAATAGATAATAATGATTTGATCTCATTTAAACCAGATTTCATTTCATTTTTAAACCAATTGGATATTATTGTTCGGGATACTACTATTTTCTCCCTTACTAAAATTAATATAAACGAATTATTAAATTATTAAATCATAAATATACATAAACAAGCGTACCATAAGTAACTTAGTATTACCATTACTAAGAAGTAGTTTTGCACTGCCGTTTTCTTAAACTATAATTAAGATAATATTACAACAGTTTAAATAAAATAACTATCGAATTACATGATAAACATTATGAATTACAAAGTTGTAACAGCAGCAGTAGAAATATAGTAGCAATGGCAGAGAGAGCGACAGTAGCAAAGCAATGGCGCCAGCAGCCGATAGAAAGCAGCAGGAGCAGAGATAGAACAACAAGAGAGGCAGGGATAGAATAACAGCAGTGGAAGAGAGAGAGAGAGGGCGCAGTAGCAGCAACCCAGAGAGAGAGAGAGAGAGCAGCAACAACGATCTTATTCAATATTTAGTGATGGTGAATATTTGTTGAAGAAGAGCAGTAAAAGCCATGAACGAGAGTTTTGAGTTTAGATCTAATGGAGAGAGAAGAATAGATCGATTTAGTGATAAGGTTTTGTTTTAGGAGAGAGAAGAAGTGGAAGTTTCTTGGGGAATGCTTAAAATTTCTTTTATAATTTATTTCAAAATTTGTTTTGTAATTCACCCAAAATGTATATAACATGTTACTCAATTTATTTCTATAAAGCTGAATCTGTTTTATGCGTTTTATAATTTGTTTTTTTTATTCAAATCCATCGAACGAATATTACATCTAGAATCTAAAAATGAAAATGAAAATATGGCATAGAAAAGGATACCAAATAGACCCTTAACTTTGATGGATTGAAACTTTAAGTGGCAGTGATCAATAAAAATAGTTGATTTTTTTTTCTTAACCAAAAATTTAAAAAAGCAGTTTACATACCCTAAAATCCAAATAAGGGAATAGCATGAGCCAATCATACCCAAGCAAAAAAAAAATTAATAAAAAATAGAATACCTATATTGTGATGAAGGAGAGATTCAAACAAATGAAGCGAAATCGTAGAGCGTAGAGATAACCTTACCCTTCGGAAATTGACAAGGAATTTGGAATTGGGTTTATAAAGTTCTTTTTTCTTTTAAATAAGCACCAAAGCGTTGAATGTGTCGTTGCTTTTTTTTAATTGATAAAAAAGTACTAATGGATAACAATAAGTTAACAAATATGTGGCTTTATGGAGTTTTAAATGAAATAAAGTGAAATAGAGATTTTGTAGGAATAAAATAGGATTAAGATTGTTAATTCAAATGTTGAAAAGAAATTTTGTAGGGATTTGATAATTTGTTTACGAAAAATATTATTATAAAATAATAATAATAATAAATATAAATCAATAATTGAATTGCTATAACTTTGGAAAAAAATTTGGATTCTTATGTAGTGGAGCTCTAGGCAACCACCTAAGTTACCTTCAGGAAGAGCCGCTCTTGTACATGATAAATAAGGGGGTTTGGTGTCCCTAATGTAGGATAATCGTGGCCATTGATCAACTCCTAAACAAAAGTACAATTTATTGGAAAATATAACTAAATATGAATAGAGTAAAGAAAAAAGAAAAAAGATGATATGAAAATACTACAATATAAAAAATCACCTTTTTCATTTTGTAATAATAAACTAAATACGACAACCTTCTTTCCCATAAAATTGAAAGCATTTTTCTAAGTACGGTAACGTTGTCTTAGATGTGGAGATATTTTCATAATATGGAAATGTTTAACATTTTCTATATTTAAGAAAATGTTGCCATATTTAGAAAAATACTTCCATATTTAGGAAAATGCTGCCTTATTTAGAAAAATATTTCCATATTTAGTTTATTATTATAAACATTATAAAATCCAAAAAAAATTATTATGCAACATGACAAGTAATAGATAGAAAATCATAAATGAAAGGGGATTCTCTACTAAGTGTCATTAATTTTTTTTATATTCAAATTCCATATTTAGTTTTTTCGTAAATGTAAAAGGTAAAATGGGAAATTAATGGCAATGAATAGAGAATCCCCGTTCATTTAAGCTTTTACATTAATAAACTAAATATGGGTAATGACATGTATGCTTTTACATCTATGATAATAGGAAACTAAATATGGAAAATGGACAAAAATTAACGATAGTTAATGAAGAATTTGGTTTCGTTTCTCCTTTTACAATTAAATTTTATTGATATGAGTTAACTTGTTTTAAGGCTTAAAATTTGTGTCAAAATTTTAAGCAAAATTTATTTAAAAATTTTAAGTAAACACTTTAATTTAAAATAACGTAACCTTAATTAAAATTTGTTTGGATCACAAAAAATAGTAATAATAATAATAATAATAATAATAATAATAATAATAATAATCATCATCATCATCATCAAAGAAATTTACTTAACAGTAAGACTACTATCTCTTTCCATATTATTAAATAAAATTTTCATTTTCAACTGACTCAAATAAACTTTAACTAATAATAAACAAACCATGGATGCTAAGACTATTATTTCTTTCCATATTACAAAGTGAAATTTACCCTTTTAGATGATGAAAATAATTTTAACTAATTATAAACAAAATCCATATATGGTAAAGCATACGTAAACTATTTCAAATCCAAATACAGAGAAGAATCTGGTTTTGAGGGGAAAAAATTATTGACCAAAATTAATTTATTAATTAAATGAAAAAAAGTAAGTGAAAGTGATGGGTGGAAAGCGTCAAGCTTTAAGGGAAAAATTGTTTTTTTTTTAGTAGATTTTTTTTTACCACAAAATCTAATTTATCCAAAATAAACAACAAACCTAGATAAAAATATGAAAAATCTAACAGAATTTGATCGAAAAGTCATTGTAATAATAAGAACGGTCAGCAAGAAAATCACTAAACAAGAATGGCTAATCTAAAACTCATGGTAATAACCAAAACTAGTCCAAAAGAAAAATGATAACAAGAACGATCAATCTTAAAAAAAAATATATTAAATGTCTCTACCACAATATTTGATTAAAAAGAAACCTTTGTGATAGGTTAAAAAATGAGATACAATAGATGAGAAAATATATAGAAAAAAATGCACATATAAAAAACGGTTCGGGACGATCACTTATATAGTCAAGAGTTCTAGATAACGACAAATGATTGCGTATTTATTTGGTAACTAAACTATCTAATAACTAATTGATTAAAAGAAAAGTAAAAGAGCACGTTGAGTTGGGATATCTAATTTTATTTACTTCTATCTCATATTTGTTTTATCGTTTAATTTTTAAATACCCACAATTTTAATTTTAACTAATAAGATAAATTTCCCCATTGTTCAATTAAAATGAAATATTTTTATTTTTTTAATGTTACAGCTGACTCTATATTTATCAGCCCACATTTAAATCCAAATTTCTTTTTCATTTCAAAGGCCAAACTAGTGAAACGATCTTATTGAAAAAATAGCTGAAGAGCACAAAATTTTCTTTCCATATTATCAAGTAAAACTTGATTTTTTAGGTGGTTAAGATGTATTTTAATTAAAGGATAAATTGAAACCGTTGGTCAAGCATAAGTAAAGTATTTGAACTCTTCAAAAAAAGAAGAATCTGGTTTTGATGGACAAATATTTACTGACCTAAACAAAATTAAATGGAAAAGTAATTATTTAAAGAGAGAGAGAGAGAGAGAGAGAGAGCGGAAGGCATGCAAGAGCAAGAAGCCAAAGCCATACGCGCACAACATGTACAAAGGAAGTTAGAATCCACGGGGTAGAGTTGCAACACGTGCAAGAACTGCTGTTAGCGGTTTCGGTTTCCTTTTGTGAACAGAGTTAAAATCCGATGTGGCAGCACCCACAGTACCCATTATCCAACCCCTCCCCAACCCACGGTGGGGCCCACTAAAGCACTCTTTCTGTTAAAAAAATTATTTGTTTTATCAGCTATAAATACCAACTGTCTATTAACATCGTTGTAAAAGCACATAAAAAAATAAAAAAAAAAGAGTAACACATATACATGTAAATAATATAAGCAGCAGCACAAGAGAAAGAAAAAGAGAGAGGGAGGGAGTGAGAGAGAGAGAATCTCAGAAGAGAAGCTGAAAACTGTAATTGTGTATTGTTTCGGTTTTGAATTTGAGTGAAGCAGGTATTCAGTCCCTTGAACACAAAGCTGTTCTTTGTCCAAACATTCTGTGAGTTCTGTTTCACTTTCGTTTTTCGTTTTGTTATGTCGTGTCATATTCCTTTTCTAAAGCTGCGTTTTTACTCATAGCAGTCGTAATGCTCTCTCTATACTTTCAGCTGTATCATTGCTGGCATGTCAGTGGAGGCAATGAAACGGCTTTATTGCAGATTGTGGCTTTGTAAAGCCAACGCTTTTGGTTCCTCCGTTTGTGTTTCTCTTTGTTTAGAGGGAAAATTGTACATGAATAAGATTATGTTCACTGTTGTCATTTTCACTGAAATGGGTTTCTGATTAACTTCTAATGCATTTTTCTTTGCTTCTGTTTATGTTTAGCTACAAACGGGGATCTGGTATGGGAAACTGTATTTCTCATTGGTTGGGCGCTGGAATGTCTCTCTTTTATCTATATTTTTCAATTTTTTTTGCTGGTTTCTGAATGCAGATTGTTTTGTTTGTGCATGGTTTTGATTCTTATATGTAAAGTTAATGATCTGTTACAATGACATTCCCAGCATTGTCTGTGTATTATTTTTATTTTCGCAGAAATTTTGCTAATTTGGATTGATGGAGATGGTTCAAAAGACATGTTTCTCTACTTTTTGCTTCCTTTGATTGTTGGAAATTTCCTGTTGCATGTGGAAGCCAATATTTTACTTCCATTAAAAATTAACACATTTACATAAACAGCCATGTTGTCGTTGTTGTTGATAAGGTAATTATGACGGGATTTCTTTCTTTTTGTGAATTGAATGTCCAAGGTTTATCGATTTCTTTAAAACAATGCTATTTAGCAAATTTTATGGTTTTCTTGTGAATTATTTAGTTATATGATGTGATTCCTTTTCTCTTTTCTCTTTCCTCTTTAGATTGATCGGTTCTTTGTTTTTTCTTTTGATGAGGAAGAAAGGCAATTGTTGTGCTCTTGGATCTTCTAATCCCTGCAACATGTTTGAGGGTCCATCTTATGTCGTCCCGAGGGATTTGCCGACCTCATTGAAGCAAGAGAGCAAGCAGATTCAATGTGTATTGAAGCTCTCAAACAATAAGCGTCCATTGGAAGAGGGAGAAAAACTTGCTGTGAAAAGGGCTGCCATAGAAGCAAGTAAGACAGAAGAGCCAGTGAAGGGTCTGAGTAATCTTTCTCTTGCCCAAACTGATCAAGCAGAGGCTCATCTTCCGGGAGGCAATCTTTCAGACTCAAATTCACTCATTCCTGACCTTGGCCGAGATATCACAATCAACTGTCTCCTTCGCTGCTCAAGGTCTGACTATGGCGCCATTGCATCGTTGAATAGAGCATTCCGATCTCTCATTCAGAGTGGCGAGCTTTATAGGCTTAGGCGGGAAATGGGTATCATCGAACATTGGGTATATTTCTCCTGCAAACTAAAGGAATGGGAGGCTTTTGATCCAATTCACCACCGATGGATGCATTTACCACCCATGAATGCAAGTGACTGTTTCATGTATGCAGACAAAGAGTCGTTGGCGGTTGGTACCGAACTGCTTGTTTTTGGAAAGGAAGTTCATGGAAATGCCATTTATAGATATAACCTTTTGACCAACACGTGGTCAACTGGCATGACTATGAATACACCTAGGTGCTTGTTTGGATCTGCCAGTCTTGGGGAAATTGCAATCCTAGCTGGAGGCTGCGACCCACGAGGCAAACTTCTGAAGTCTGCAGAGCTTTATAATTCAATAACAGGCACGTGGATGCCTATTTCGAGCATGCATAAAGCAAGGAAAATGTGTTCTGGGGTATTTATGGATGGGAAGTTTTATGTCATTGGTGGGATTGGGGAAGGCTCTTCAGCGATGCTTACAGATGTGGAGATGTATGATCTGGAGACGGGGAAATGGACTCAGATAACTGACATGTTCCCAGCACGAATTGGAAGTGATGGGGTTAGTGTGATATCTGCTGCAGGGGAGGCACCACCTTTGCTTGCTGTTGTTAATAATGAGCTTTATGCTGCTGATCATGAAAAAGAAGAGGTGAGGAAATTTGACAAAGGGAGGAAACTGTGGAGGACACTTGGGAGATTGCCTGAGCAGGCATCTTCAATGAATGGTTGGGGATTAGCTTTCAGGGCATGTGGAGACCAGCTCATTGTCATTGGTGGACCTAGGGATTCAGGTGGAGGTATCGTTGAGCTGAATGGTTGGGTTCCGGATGAAGGTCCTCCACATTGGAAATTGCTTGCAAGACAGCCCATGTGCGGTTTTGTATTTAATTGTACTGTAATGGGATGCTGAGATATAGCTTTGGTTACACCATAGTGCCGTATGAAGCCCTACTGATATGAATTCGCAACTATGGCAAGGAGATGGGGTTCAGGACTGTGGGTAATCTCTGTTACCTTTCTGGGGACAGTTTAAGGTTACATATAGAATCATAGACAGTTTTAGGAGTACAAAGTGTCTAGCTATTTAATGTTCTTCTTTTTTTTATTGCATTGCATCTTTTTGTTCTCTATTAGTTAAAGCATTCTGTTTTACTTGTTTATCTTGTGGGTGGGGCTACCATGACAAGCTTTCCGAAGTTGGCAATATGTACAGCAGGTACATGTGAATAAATAAAATCTGGTAGATGCTTAGAAGTCTTGAATATTTGCATAGTTTTATTTAGATCTCATAAATCATGCAACTGTTTTCATAATTATCTGTTGTTGTTATTGTAATTACATTTAAAACAAAATGCCTGCTCATCGCAAAAGCTTTAACTGTTCATACAGCATAGTTTATACATCAAACACACCCATGCTCACTCTATTAACGCGTCTAAATAGATTTCATTTTTGAGTTCACCGACTGACTGACACGTCACATTATCCATAACTTAATGTGCTGTTATAAAATTAAAGCAGTTATGTTTGTTTCTGCAATCTTTTTAAGTGAGCTGAAATATGCTGTAATGAAATTGAAGTAGTGATGTTCCTTTCTACAATATTTAAGTGAACTGAATATGCTAATCTTATGCGTGTTGGAGCACAGAATAGTAGTGCAGTAAAAGAGGAAAAAGAAAGAAGAATGGACGGGCCAATACTGGTTTTGTATGGTACACTAAGTACTGATTGGTAGACTAAAGGATGATTTTGGCATCAAAAATACAATTTCAAAATATGTTTAAAACACATGAAAACTGAAAATGATAAATTATTAGAATATTCAAATAGTATAAGTGCGCTAAAAAAAATTTGATTTGTGCACCTCATAACCTGATTATTGGCTCCTAGGACTGTTCCTCGGCTCTCTTTGTGTAGCTGTCAGAGCATTTATACAATCTTGATAACCTAAGGCAGTAAAACACTGCCTTGTGTTTAAGATAGTCTCAGAAATTGTCAGGTTTGCTTAACTGAATTATTCGCTGTTGTAATATTCTTACAAGAAAGTTCAAGTTTACATTTTTGCTTTTTCTGAGTATCATGTTCCTAAGATAGAGTTTCCTGAGGGTTTGGCTCACATAGCTTAGTAACCTTTTAAATCTGCATTCTTAAATTACACAATCGAGTTCTCTTCCTTGATAAGTTGTCCTTTCTGTATCTTGTGCAGTTGTCTGATTTTTATTTCTGCAGTCATGCTTAGCAGAAAAATTGTGCTATATTTTTATAATAAAAAACAGTTCACTAGTTCATAATCGCCTGCAAATTTTATGAGCCTAAAGCAACAAGGTAATTAGTCTCTCCTATAAGGTAGGTTAGATGTGTTCCGTAGGGTTTTCCTCTTCCTCTGCCCTGCTTATGCTGGATCCAATTAAGGGGTATGTCACCTTCGTTGACTTTCTTGGGCCTCTAATTGTGTTGTTGATTGAATCGCGGATGTTTCTGATAATAAACTGCATTTTGTATATAATTAATTTATCCATCTTTTGGCATTCACCTTGTTTGCTTCATGTTGATATGGTTTATAACCAGTTGTTATGAGCTTAATGTGTAAATCTGTCAATTGCATCATTGAGTTTAGTATATCTGCTGTTAGATAGACAACTAAGTAGATAGTTAGAATCATTTCTGTTCTCACAATTTCTTGACCAAAATCAAGGCTAAGGATTAGGCAATCTCTGGGGATCTTTATTATCATTATTAGTTAATCTGTTCTTTAGATTTTGAGCAATTCATTATGCAAGAGCTTAAACTAATCTCTTTCAAAATTGTACTTCACCAGCTGTGGATTCTGTGTACAGAAAGACGGGAAAGTGGACAAATCATTCAACAAGAATTTTCGGAGGTGATTTTTGTTGTTATTATAGAAGCTGTATGTCATCGTCATTTGCAAATATAACGTTACATTTGATTTGTGTCTTTTAGCTGTGACATCACATTAGGTACGTGCAACAATAACAACAAGAACTTGCGGTGGAATTCTTGGCTTATGATATCTGAGTGCATATGAGAAAGCAAAATGACAAAAGGGAAGTTGCCTGCCTTTGTTTTTTTGTTACACATGTACATACTAGTCTCATTTCATTTGCGTTTACTTCACAGCAATTTCATCTTCTCTGTACATGAGTTTTTCCCGATTAAAATGGTAATAAAATCCATGGTTTTGGTTTGCTGGGTGTGAAAAATTTCACACCTTTTATCTTTTTTTCAATATTTTTAGCAGCAAATAGGCCATTGAAGCATGAAAAATCCTTTCTAGTCGTAACTAGCTGAAATGTTTTGGCCCTTTTGGGTTCTTTTGGCTAAAAAGAAATTGAATTTGACTGCCAGGAATGGATTTTAGTGCATGTGAGACGTGACGTGAGAAAACAAAATGCCAAGAAGGAAGTTGCCTGCTTTTCGTTTTAGCCACATTCAAGTCTCGTTTGTGTTTACGATACAACAATTTCATCTTTACTTGTATGTAATTATCTTTCTGATTACGATGATAATTCTTAATCTACGTTCTACCAGTTTTGGCTTTACTGATTGGGCATGTGAAATTTCACCTTTTTTTTTTTTCCCTCAAAAATTTTTCAGCAAAAATTGCACTTCAGTTTCGGGGTTTTAAAAAGTTGGTTTTTTATTTTCTCTCTAGATCCTCTATTGGACACCCGCAAGAGAAGCGCATCACGATGGTGTCGTGAAAAGGGGTTCTTAATGAGAAATTTTGTGGACAGGGGCCACCGGCTAAAGAGGGTGAGACTGGATGCGGCTCACGCGGGCATTGTGCGTCATGCATTTAACGCATGTCTGTGTTGTCTCTGAGTGTGAAGAAGATGCTGTTAGATTGTGTAAATCTTTTTGGATGTACTCTGTGTGTCAGAAATCAGAACCTAACAAATCTGTGAGTTAAAAAGCCTTTGTATAAATATTTGTGCCAAATTAATGCTGCTGTAGTTTTTAAGCCTCAGTAACCACGACTGCTCGTAGCTTTTTCATTAACTGGTTGGTTTTCGCCTTTTCGGTGAACGACTAATGCAGAAGAAACATTGGATTGGGATAAGCCATCACAATCACGCACGAAAGCGATTTGTGCTGTTTTCGGACTTCACGTGTTCTTAATTTTCAAATCAAATCCTTATTGGTCTACTCAACATACGACGAGTGTATTTTTTTTCTTTCTTTTTTTTTTCGGGGGGGGGGGGGGGGGGGGGGGGGGGGGGGGAAATAAAAAATAAATAAATATAGTTCACACATTCCGAAAGGTCCATGTCCATGCCATAAAATTAAAGCCTAACCTTCTGGGGTTCATTTGTTGGAAATGGCGTGACGGTAGAACACTTTTTATCCTGTTCTTAGTGATCATGACACCCCCATAATTTTTTATTTTTATTTTTTTTAATAATAAGACAAAGGCATCACTTGTAAAATTTACATTTGAATGAAACGAAAACAAGAAATTAAAAAGAAATCAACATTGGTAGTAGGACACGGCAATAAAATAACGAGTAATTTTTAAAAATCTTCCCTGAGGTTTGGACTTATTGCAAGTAGATGGCGAGAATTGATTTATTTATAAAAAATCTCCTACCGTCAATTAAGTTTAACATTGACCGTTAGTTGACCGTGCAAAGACAATATTACCCTTAACAATAGTTTGTAAACGAAAATAACTAAAAAAAAACCAAAATTATTGGTGCAAAAAGCACAAATCCTATTTTTTGATAATTTTATCTTTGTCAATTCTAAAAATTTACAATATCATAGGTAAAGATTATGACTATTTCATTTTTAAATTTTTAATTTTATCTTTCTTGTAAGAATTTTAAGGAAATATCAATAATTTAAAGAAGATTTTTTAATTTTTTAATTTTAATTTTTTTATAGAAACTTTAAAAAAATATCAATAATTTAAAAAGTGTAAAATAACTAATAATTTTAGTTATTTTCGTTTATAAACTATTGTTAAGGGTAATATTATCTTTGTACGGTCAACTAACGGTCAATGTTAAACTTAACTGACGGTAGGAGATTTTTTATAAATAAATCAATTCTCGCCATCTACTTGCAACAAGTCCAAACTTCAGGGGAGGTTTTTAAAAATTACCCATAAAATAACTGGGCGTGCATGAAGAAAGTATTAAAAAAATTCCTTTTGACTAGTGCTCAAATTGTACCAAACTGACGCTAATTATTAATTTTTTGTACTTTTGATTTAGCCCAACTGAAAAAAAAAATGTTAAATAGGTCCAGTCGTTTGTCGTTTAATAATCTTACAAAGTTAAAAATGAAAAAAAAAAAAAACTAAAAAGTGTACTCTCTCGCGATTATCTAATTTGTACGGGCCGAGCCATAGGTCTGAATCCAGCCCAATGAGAAACCCGTCAGCAATTAATTGGGTCTGATTACAGATGTCCCCGACCCAATAACGATACCGGAATTTTGACTCGTTTGCCACCCACCGTGTAAAGCAAAACGGGAAGAACCATGAATCAGGTCATTGATAATCACCCTCACGGATTCAGAGTCATTGGTCACAAATGACCTGAAAAATCATGGACTCAACAAAAACTCTACCTCCAGTCTCAGCCATATCCTCCACAACACTCTCCTTTCTCAACGATAACCTCACAAACAAGGAATATCACGCTCGCGCTGCGCGTCTCGCCAGTGAGCTTGAAACTCAGTGCAGCCACTTGGATCAAAGCTTGGTGGAGCTCAATCGCAACCTCGAATCTAAGCTTTCCGTTTACGCTTCCTTCACCGATCGCGTCAGCGGTCTCTTTACTCACGTCAATGTTAAGCTGACCGATCTCGCCTCCGCCTCTAGATCTCCTAGCTCTGTTTCAGGTTAGTTTAACTTCTTATTACTTCAAATGCATTTGAATATCTCATCATTCTATTGGTTTTGTATTGTTTGTGGCATGAAAATTTTAAAGGTTTCTGAAATTTCAATGCGTACATACAAATGATTCTGCTCAAATTCTGTGGTTATTTTTGAAAGTTCTGTACATTTTATATCTGTTGAATATGTGAAGATTTCAATTCTTTTTTTCAAATGAGTTTTTAGGATTATTATGATTTTGGATGTCTTTCCATGTTTGTTGAATTATTTGTAATTATGATTAAATTTGTTTTTAGATGGAGGAGTGCGAGCAAAGCAGATACTGGGGGAAGAGCTGCCAGCATTGGCCAAGGAGGTGGCGAGGGTGGATATGGTTCGAGCTTATGCTGGTGAGTTTTTTCATTGCTTGTTTTGGAAGTGTTTACCAGGTTAGGGCATGATAATTTGATTATTCATGACTGATTTTTGTCATTGTTGAAATTCTTATGTGTTCAATCCCTGCAGTAGTGTTTTTATATAGTTGTGTAGAGTTGGTGTTTTACAAATCCCAAATGGATGGTTTGTAAATGTTTCCCATTTCCTTCATATTATGCTTTTATGTTGGAACGAACTAAATTTTTTTTTTTTTAAAACAACTTTTCCACTATTACATTTACTGCTGAGTAAGCTCTTTAGTTTTTCTCAAATATGGCTTTCAGAGACGGCTTTGAAGCTGGATAGTTTGGTTGGTGATATTGAAGATGCTGTATCTTCTGCTATGAACAATAACCGGAGGAGCAACTCTACACAGGATTCAGAAGTGGGCACCTGACTGTCCTTGAAACTCCATGCTGTTAACAAAATAATTCGATTATGTTGCTTATTAATACTATTATTATTTTCTAAAAGTCTTTAGTTATTGTAGGATATGCGATTGCTCGCCATTAAAGCACTTAAACAGGCAGAAGATATTTTAACTTCAGTTACAAAGACACGTCCTCAGTGGGCACGTCTTGTGGCTGCTGTTGATCACAGAGTAGATCGTGCTCTCGCAATGTTGAGACCCCAGGCAATTGCAGATCACCGGGCCCTTCTTTCATCCCTTGGATGGCCACCACCACTTTCAATTTTGGCTTCCTCTAATCCTGAGACAAGAGCATCATCTGAAGTCTCAAACCCTCTTTTCACAATGCGAGGGGACCTCAAGCACCAATACTGTGAAAACTTTCTTGCCTTATGCAGGCTTCAGGAGTTGCAGAGACAGAGAAAATCTAGGCAACTTGAAGGCCATAATCGGGAGCTTGCTCTCCACCAGCCACTTTGGGCAATTGAAGAGCTAGTCAATCCAATAGCAGTTGCATCCCAACGCCATTTCTCAAAGTGGACTGATCAGCCGGAGTTCATTTTCACTCTTGTATATAAGATTACCAGGGATTATGTTGACTCTATGGATGAGTTATTACAACCCCTGGTGGATGAAGCATTGTTAGTAGGGTACAGTTGCCGAGAAGAATGGATTTCAGCAATGGTGACTGCATTATTGACGTACTTGGCAAAAGAAATATTCCCCGTTTATGTTGATCAATTGGATGAAGAGAGCATTTCTGGCGTTCAGTCACAGGCTAGGATATCGTGGCTTCACCTTGTTGATTTGATGATCTCTTTTGACAAACGAATTAAGTCTCTGGTTGAACAGTCTGGAATCTTGTTTTCCCTTCAAGAAGATGGGAACTTGCAGAAGATTTCATCTCTGTCTGTCTTCTGTGATCGACCTGACTGGCTTGATATATGGGCACAAATAGAGCTTGCTGACACCCTAGAGAAGCTAAAGCATGATGTAGATGATGAGAGAAATTGGAAAATGAAAGTTCAGAAGGGGGCTCTGCTGTTTGGTTCAGAAGATTACAGATCTCCTACTGTATCCAGTGCCTTTCTTCAACGTCTATCATCTGTAGTTGACCGATGTCGATCACTGCCAATTGTTTCTTTGAGGTCAAGGTTTCTCAGGCTGGCTGGTGCACCTGTCATACAAAAGTTTTTGGATTGTGTCCTTCTGAGGTGCCAAGAAGCTGAAGGCATGACTGCCTTAACAGATGAGGATGGGCTGCTTAAAGTGGCAAACTGTATTAATGCTGCTCACTATTTTGAATCTGTTTTAAGGGAATGGTGTGAGGATGTCTTCTTCCTGGAGATGGCATTGGATCAGGATAATCAACTGGAAACATCTCTCAGTGATAATAGCCGTTCAGAGTGGTCAGTAGGGGGGTCTAGAAGCGGTATTTTTGATGAGGAGATCAAAAAGTTGGAGGAATTCAGAACTGAGTGGGTTGAGAAAATATCAGTTGTTATTTTGAGGGGATTTGATGCTCTATCTCGAGATTATGTGAAAAACAGGAGGCAATGGCAGGAAAAGAGTGAAGAAAATTGGTTGGTGTCCGAAATGTTGGTTGGGGCTCTAGATTATTTGCAAGGAAAAATGTCAATAATAGAGGGAAGTTTGAATGCAATGGACTTTATTATGGTTTGGAGAAGCTTGGCAATGGGAGTGGATAGGCTGCTCTTTAGAGGCATTTTTATGAGCAATGCAAAATTTTATGATGGTGGTGTTGTGAGGTTTGGTTGTGATATGGAGGTCTTGTTTGGTGTTTTCCGGGCTTGGTGTTTAAGGCCTGAAGGCTTCTTTCCTAAAACAAGTGAGGGCTTGAAATTGTTGAAAATGAGGGAGGAACAACTTCAAGGTGGTGTGTTGGGAGGGGAGAAATGGATGAAACAGAGTGGAATAACACATTTGAGTGTTGCTGAGGCAGAAAAGATAGAAAAAAATAGGGTATTCATGAACTGAAAGCTTTTGAAATTCAACTCTTTTTTTTCCCTCTCAATTCTTGTTTAGAGAGGTACTACAGACTAGGATGTGGAACAGAACAGGGAGGTTACTTAGGTCATGATATAATAGTAAGTTTTAGGATTTTTACTGCACGACACTGGAACTGGGACTGTGACTCCTGGACCTTTCTTTTAACGTTCGTTTCCTCGAGGGTAAAAAAGGAATCAAATCAAATTCTTTTATTTGTGGTGGAATAGTTCTATTTGCTGAACAGTTATTCTACATTTTATATTTTTGAATTTTGATCTTAATAACTTTTTGGTGCACATTATTCGAGTTGGTGGTAGTTTTAGTTTGCGTTGCATAGCATCTGAGAGGAGTCTCGTCTACCTTGTCTGCTACGCTTGATGAGTTGACTGTTGTGGCGTGGTACTGTATACTGCTGTCCCCAGATCTTTCATCTTACCATGGACCATCAGGTTCATACTAAGTACAGAGGTATGGAAATAACTTTAGAACATTCTTTGTTGCTGCTTAATCTTAATAAAATCTTAACAGCATTTTTCATATAGTTAATCAACTGTCAAGTGTCGACAGCTTAATGTGGAGTAAAGGGGTAAGGACAGCAACCTGAGGGTCCCAAATCTTTATAAAGTCAGTGGCAATAGTAGTGTGGGTGTATGAATTTTGAATTCTAGCTGATGATTGTGGTATACAGTATACTAGCTAACGCATAATACCTACATCTAGAGAATCACAAGCAAGGGTTGAGCATGATGTGTCAGTATTCACTTACTGGTTTTAGCACTGACACGTGGCGTACAAGACAAACGTCATTTGTATGAACAATACTCATCAATCAGGATCAGGTACCGGAAATCGGGGCCAAATTGAGAGCGGTTGGTAAATGATGCCAAAACATCTTATTATTAGGGCTTTTTTCTTTCTGCCTTGAGACGTCAGTGCTCACTGCTCGGTCACCTTCATTGTGGCGTTTTCATAAACATATATATGTCTGTCTGGTTTCTTTTCTTCTTTTTGTATGCATCTTCTCATCACCGAGCAGTACTTACTCTTATCATTTGCAATTGCTCGTCTCTGAACCGACCAATCTAATTCGAAACAACGTACACTTATGTGGTGTTTACTTAGAGGAGTAAGAGCCGGGAGTCTGGATTCCCCTAGTCCAGCGCCTACTAACTCATTTAAGAAGAGGAATGAGAGTCTCATTTCGTAGATCTCATTTATTTTTGGAGTGAGAAGTGAGATTTCTATTCTTATAGAGAATGTCGTTTTTATTTTTACCATTCTTATTAAATTTAATATAATTATGTTTATTAAAATAAAATGATATTATATTTATTTAAAATTAATAATTTACACTTATTATAAGCTAAAATTACTTTAAAATAATATTTTTATATTCATAGAGAATTAATATATTTAAAAACATAATATTATTATATGTATTTGAAAATAATAGTATTATGTTTATTTAATATTAATAATTAAGAATAATAAATAGTCTATTTTAAGAAAATATTAATTTTGTATTATATTATTAATAATAATTTTTCATTTGTGTTGCTCTTATCAATTATTTTTTCATTTACATAATTAAAATTAAAATTAACAAAAAATATGATTTACATTATTAAGAATATTAATAAGTGTTATTAGTTTATATAATTAAAATTAATAATAAAAAATTATTTTACAAATATTTTTTTATTCACTTTGTAATAAAAATTTATAATTTTTTAAATAAAGATAAATTATAATTTGAAATAATTCACTCCTAATCCAACATAAAGTAAACACATAAATAAGATTTTTTATTTCTATTTCATACTCTCATTTTTGTATAAATAAACAATTTATTCTCATTCACACTTTGTACTCTCAATCGCAAGATTATCACTCCTTACGATTCTTAGTCCAATATAAAAAGTAAATTCTACCTTACTGTCAATGCAGTTAAGTGTGAACCTAAAACAAATCTTCATCAATTACAAAAGTAGGAACAAATACTAATGCTATAGACAAATAGGAAAAACGCGTCAACCAAATACACCACCAACATATTTGGTAGCATGTAAAACATTTTATTTTAAAATGTTAATAAAAACATAAATTTCAATGCACTAACAGCCAAAAAAATACAGTCTTCGTTGTATTGAAATCTGTCATTTTTTGTATTCTGTTAACATTCTCACTTTAACAAAATAAAGATGTCCTCACTATGTATGTGTGTGCGCATGTAAAATTCTTGTGAAATTAAATCGAATTCAATAAAAGCTGTTGACAAAATTTGATGGGTTCCATTTCTTTCTAGAAAATGAATGTGGTGGACTATTGGCGCCCTCCATAAACCTATTAAACCCTCTTCTTTGTTTACCCCATTAAAACAATACTATAAATTTCTAATAACATCTTTTTAAATGACAAAATTAATCTTAAAATTATTTCTCATAAAATTCAGTCTTTTAATCTTCTTTATTACTGTTCAAACCTCAAATCAATGGAGTTGTTCGTCTATCTTGCTCGTAGAATCTTGGTTAAAAGAATTATTCTCCAAGCTCGATCATGAAGATTGCATATTCTGCGAGCCACTGCATCATCATCATCATCATTATTATTTTCCAGTTCGATATACTTGCTGGCCATCAATGAGGGGCTTGCATAAAGCCATAGACTCAATTAACCATGAAGGTTTTGAAATAATAAATTTTGAGTTGGAATTGTAATACTTATAACATGTATGTTGGTGCAAAGAGTTTTTAGCAAATGAAAATTATTCCTTTAAAAAGAATAAAAGATGTGGGTTTAATTAGATTATGTTTGTCTTTGAATGCAATTATAAAGGATAAAGTTGTAAATATGCTAAAGGGATTTTAAGAGATTTTAGAAGGGGTTGCCAATAGTCCAAATCTATACAGCAAGGTCCCCCACGTGATGGAGAATTGTGGGACAAATGCTCTCTGATTGAAGACATCAAAATATTTATTTATTTTTCTTTTTCCCTGTTATTATAAGTTATATTATACATATCAATCAACTAATTAACAATGCTCTTTGTGTGGATCATCCAACATCCACTGTCTTTATAAAGCTTGCCTATATATGCCTCCATTGCAACTTCCCCCTGTCCAGTGGCAACTCACATCACAACTTACAAGAGAGTGATCAAGATTCAAGAGAGAGAAAGATCAGCTATGTCTAGCAGAAGGACATCATCAAGTGCTTCAAAAATTACAGAAGATGAGATTAATAATCTCATCATGAAGCTACGACCATTGTTACCGCGGCTTAATCAAAGGAGAAATGGAACGGTATATATATATATATATATAGATATACTTTGCTACTTTTTCATTTATTTGTTTCCAATGCTAGCTGTTTGTCTTTATTTACGTATTATCAATGCTTAATGTATTGTATGGTGTGGTGATGATATATCATTAGGGCGTTAATAGCGGCATTCGTGCAGTGCCAACATGGAGAGACAGAGCCGTGCTTCAATTACAATTTAGCAGTGATAACATATATAGCCTCTACTTATGCGTACTTCAGTTATTTATTTATTTATTTAGAAATAAATAATGGCTCATCATGCAAAAATAATCCATTGAGAAGTAGGTCTCAGCAGAACCAAGTACACCGAATGCATATCCAATTTTATTTGTTTGATTAATGCCAACCACACACGCATATATTTTATTTTGTGCTAGCTATTGCTGTGCCAAAGCCTTTATATATATGTTTGTGTAAATTAAAATGGCGCATGTAGGTCCCGGCATCGGAAGTTGTGAAGGAGACATGCAATTACATCAGGAGTTTGCAGAGCGAAGCCGATGATCTGAGTGAAAGACTATCTCAACTTTTGGGTTCAACGGACAGCAATGGTGTCGATATAACGCTCATAATAAATTTGCTGCAGCAACAGGATTAATTAACAAGAGCCCTAATTGTCAATTTCTTTGTGCTATTAGCTAGCTGGTTCCCACTTCCCAGCAGATAGATAGAGAAAATTGCTTGTCTTGTGCCTTTTCATGTCCTCTTTCTGTCGCTCTCCTCCTCTTTTGTCCTCATCCGTACATGTTAATTAGCGATGTTCCAACGCCAATTATAAAATAATAACGTGCAGACATAATATTTATTTATTATTTATTCTGGGTCTTCCTTGCATTAAGTCACTGGAGTGTGTGTGTTATCTGATTTGATGATTGGAACAATACCCAAACGTTAATATTTATAAAGATTAAGAAAGGAACACTAAGGTCAGATTCTGGCCTGTGCTTGTCTGTGGCTAACAATACAAGAATTGTTGTTGTTATTATTATTAATAAGTCAATTTAATAACATAGATGCCAACAACTAATTAACGTAACAGCCACCATAGAAATATCATTTGCCGACGACTTGCACACGACGCATGAGGAGAAATGTAATTATCAAAATATTATAGATTATACACCACACAATGCAGGATTAAAATAATTTAATTTTTAAATTACAGCAGTAAAAATCTTTTAAATACTTTAGTACTAAAGTTTAGAAAAATTATAACTACTCGACCTCAATAAAAAAACATAACTTTTTTTTTAAAATACTAATATATTACAATCAGAATTCTACTAATATTCACAACCAGATAGCAATCGAGACTCTCTTTTATGATTCTAGTATACCACAGCCCAAACAACGACCCTCAATTAATAGTGGAAAGAAAATTATTTTACCCCAAAATGAAAAACCAAATAAAATCCTATCAGAAAAGGAATGACTGTGACTCGAACTCATGCGCCCAAGATTATTGGACGCACGAATTGTCAATGCGCTACGATCCAATTTGCATATAAAAATAAAGCTTGAATCCTACTCAAAAAAACAAATTAATTTTTTTACTTTTTTATTTTTTAATCATGCAAAAGCAAGTATGATCAACATCGACGGCAGCTCTAGCTAAGAGATATGTAGTGATTCAGCAAGCCTATAACCAAGCTAAACTGACCACTACCCTAGGATGCTTATGATTTAGTCAATGCAAGTTGCACACCCCCAAGATTTACTTAGACGAATTCACCTAAGAACAACAAAGAACAATAGTTAAGAACACAAACAAGAAACTGAAACAAGAACCAAGAAAAGAACCACAGACACCAATTGTAACGTGGTTCAGCTGAGTATGGAATGCTCAGCTTACATCCACGGGAGAAGCCTCAAGATGAGCTTTGTTGATATTACAATGGAGATTGTTACAGAGCCTTACAACAGACGTTACAGAGAACAGATTAACCCTTTGTCTCTCTACAAACCCTCTCTGCAAGACTCACTAAAATCGTACCTGAATCACCCCAGAAAACCAGCCTTTATACTCTGTTCTGGGCAGCCAGCTTGAATTCCAGAATAAGCAGCTCGATGACACGTGGTTTAACAACCTTAACGAACTTTGATAACCTTCGTCACATGCTTCCTCACGTGGTTACTTAAACTGATGTGCAAAACGCGCTCAAGTCCTGTCGTTTTGATCAGTTCGTTTTCTGTTGATAACCAGCTGAGAAGCACGTGAGTTTAGTGAAGCTTTACAGCTCCAAAACGTGGTCGTTTCTGGAACCAAAACTTGATTCATTCATCTCACAAGATATTTTGGGTAAAATCCCAATGGAGGGCAAATGGGCTAACTCAATTTGGCAGTTTCATCCACCTCACAATTGATCAAAATCATACGAGTCCAACCCGGATGTGTTTGGGTCTGACAACAGCTCAGATTACATGTTGGATCCAACATTATTTACTTAAAAGAGAAAGGGAAGGTGCCGCAGCCCGAGTGAATAATAACCGAGATTTGTTATTTATTACTTTCTTTTCCCTTCTCTATATTAAAGTTAGCAAAAATAGAGAGTTAGTGATTGAGGTGTTTCACCTTAATATAAACCTAAAAAATTGTAAGACTTTATTGTATTCAAATGTGAGTGACAGAATAAACAGTAAAAAGAATAAAAATGATCCATATTTCATTTGAATCTACTGAAAATCCAAGGTGCCTAACAACTGTTTTATACAATTAAAATAATTATTAACAATAAATATTCGACAATAAAAAATTAAAGATGTTAATACAAACAGTGTCAGTTAAACAGAGAGAGGACTGTAAGTAGTGTATATTTCTTTGGGTCTGCTATTAGAATTCTTATTTTTCAGGAAGAAGATACCTAAATAACTAACTAAGGTGCGTCTCAACGTACAATTAGACTATACTATTTAAAAATAAATAATAAAAATTCTCAACATTTTTAAAAATGAATATCAAGCCTCAATTAGCTTAATATTTGGATATATATTACATTAATAATTTAGTAGTGATACACGTTATATAATATATTCATTTTGGATTTAGATCTTGTGGTTTTGAACTGAGTTTTTTTTATTTATTTATAATATTGTGATCCATAATTATTAGATAACAAGTAATATGTAATTAAATATTAAATGTAGAGGATCAAAATTCATTATTTATTTGAATAACCTTGGGTCGGCATATGTTTCCCACCGAGCCCATTCCCAAAACATAAAAGTGGACAACATATTGACAATAAGCTCGGGCCAAAGAGAATAAAAACAAAGAGGTGAAACGAATTTATCAGAATACACAAGTGATTGACATGGTCTTGATTGATGCCCACCGACAAACGAATATTTCTGAAATTCGGAGATTTTTTTTTTTGAGTGTTCAATTTCAATCAATGCATATGGAGGCCAAATTTCTGAAGAAGTGTTCGGATGTTAGCAATAATAGCCAGGCTGTAACTGAGTAACTCCTTTGACTTTTTCATCATGGTCTTGACTTCATCAGCCACCGTTGATCCCATCTCCTCCAATCCGTCCAAGCAAGTTTCTTCGTCCGTCATGGCCGCGCTGATCCACGTCTGGATGTCGTTGACAGTCCTGTCAGTCAACGTGGCGTTCAACTCAGACATGGAGTCGTTGAGTCGACTCGACGCGTCCCGCAGCTGATCCACGCAGTCGCGTAAAGCAACCTCAAGGTGATTACCGTAAAGACTTTTAATCGAAGAAGTGATGTTTGAGAAGTGATTGACGTTGACTTGCAGAGAGAGCTTCAAGATCACTTCTGGGTCTGGTTTTGTCGTTGTCGATGAGATGTTGAGAGAAGAAGATAAGGCGGTGAAGCATGAATCCGGGTTCTGGGTAACGCTGCACACCGTTTTGATCGACTTGGCAGCGTCCAGTTGCTGTTGTTCTTCAGTGTTTGATTCCCGGATGAGAACTGCAAGCATCAGACCGATGATCAAGGTCAACAAAACAATGGCTGAGATGGTGACGGCGATTTTCAGACGCTGATGTGTCCGAAGGGAATGAATTCCTGCGCGGTGTTGGTGGTGATCGACTTTGTCGTAGCCTTTCATGACATTGATAGCATCCATCTTCGTGCTTGTTTGGTCCTTCTGGACGTGTGGATATTTCTTTCTTTTTTGCGTAGATTAGAAGGAAATAAGTACAATAAATAGCAAATATTAAAATTTTTAATTAAAAAATACTGTTGAAATTCCCTGGGTTTTATTTTCCAATTCTATTTCCATGGATGGACGTGGTTTTTGTTTTCTGCAGCTGAAGAGATGAGGTTAAACTGAAGTTGAAGAGGTCAAGACTCGAGAATCAAGATGCCCAAGTAGTTACTTAACCAGTTATGAAATTTTAGAATGGGCCATGATTTAATATTGGGCCAAATACAATGGCCCACTAACTCAATTATCATTCAAGGAACTGAAAGCAGCCTCTCTATGTAACATTAATTAATATACATATATATAAAGAAGGCAACTAAAACTAGTAGTAATTAAGTGCAAATTTTGATTTTACGGCAAACACATATAAAAAGAAGTTGGCCGTTCCTTCATGCACTGGATATGTATAATCTCCTTTTCGTACAAGATGATCTTTCACCGAAAGACAAACGAAATATCTGATTCTTGACTTTTGCTGCATGCAACCCACCCCTCCTAACGGCCCTCGGTTCACCAATCATAAACAATTTTATAAAGCATATTCTTGAGGTTAAAAGAAACTTGAAGCAATGGATACAATCTTGCCCAACACGCCTTTCACTAATAATCCTCATTTGATTAGTCACGAGAGGCCCAAGAGCTTCTTGATGTCACGCTGCGATGTCAATATTTGATGAAGCTAAATGAGTTTGTTATATGACAATTTGGGAATCTGGGTGATAATTACTTGCTAGCAAACCATAAAATCAACTTTAAAGTTGCAAGATTATAGGATTACCTCAAGGCTAAGCGGAGAAGTTGTGGGGTAGTAACGATCAACAACTTCTCCATTCTTATCAACTAGGAACTTGGCGAAGTTCCACTGAATATCATCCCCAAAAATACCCCATTTACCCAACTTCAAGAGCTTGTAAAGTGGAGAAGCATGTTCACCATTTACATCAATCTTTTAAACAAAACCAGCAAGGTCAATAGTTATTAATCACAAAAAATAAAAATCATACAACAATGTCCAACATTACTAGTCAACAATCCAAATGACAGGAAAACCGATTTGGTTAAAGCTAGTAGAGTAACTAAAATGACACAATACATGCAAATCTAGAACTAATAGTCAATATCTAAGACAACCCTTGTATTGCCGAGCACTTCAGGACTCAGGAGCATTCAGATTTAAGAGCAACTAGATATCACATATCTACCTTTTCAAAAATTGGAAACTCTGATTTGAAGCGAGTGCAGACAAAATCTGCGATCTGATCATTACTTCCTGGTTCCTCTTCACCAAATTGATTGCATGGAAATGCCAGAATCTCTAAGCCTGCACCAAGAAAAATGAAATGCCATGTCTTTAATTAAATATCTCTCAAAAAGGATATTTCATATGATAAACCACCAATATCATCTTTTAAATACGAAATCCATGTCTTCCAGTTTCGCTCCAAAGACCAATCAGTACAATGCTTTATCAAATTACCGCAAACATATTTCAGTTTAAGCAATTGTACAAATAAGCAAACACTATGGAAACAAAAGCATCAAATAATTGCAAGATCAAAATGCAGACCTTGATCTTTGTATTTGTCATATAACTGACTTAGCTCTATGTAATTCGAATTGGTCATCCCACTGCCAGAATCAATGACAACGTACCAAAGGGTTAAGACTTAAAGATGGGTATACATATTTCAGTTGCACAATCTCCTCAATCAATAAACCGAGTTTAACAACATTGAGAAGCAAAGCATACACATTACACAATACCATTTTGAAGCAACATTAACTATGAGTAAGACTTTGCCTTTGTATGTGCTGAGATCTACCTCATGGCCTCTGGCATCCTGCGAGTGGCCAATAATAATAATAATAAAATAAATAAATAAATAAAACTCCTAAAAACATTACTGTAATAGGAAATAAATGATGATTTTTGATCAATTAAATTTAAGATTTAATTTATTTCTTTCCCGAAGCGACGACCCCATAACCACACCAAGCAGAACCACGTATGAACCATCTATCCTCCTCTAGTAAGATGGCGTGATTCCAAGCATACCCAAATGGAAATTAAAACGTTAAAAAAATGAAAAAAAAATAAAAAGAAATCTAAAAGTAGATGAAAAGAATTGGAGAAAGAAGAAACAGACCTTGACAGATAAGTCAAAAATTGACTCCGGGTTTTGTATAAACTGGCTTGTCATCCTATTATCTGCTCTGCTCTTTAAAAGACGAAGGAAAAGGTTTCTGACAAAAATGAAGTTGACTACAGTCACGACGGTGCAGAGAAGAAGCCCGAAGCCAATAATGATAAATATATATATATGTATATATATTTAATTACGTAACTTTATATAATGCTTTGCATTTGCTACTTTCTTTTTATTTATTTATTTTAAAAGGAGTGAAAACCTTTCAATAAAAGGGTCAAGGTAGTCAATAATATACTGTTATATATGAACGAAAATACAAGTTTAGCATAGGCTCACATACAATGCGTAGGATAACTTACAGGTGGGCAAATAATACAACCCAACCCAATTTAATTCGAAAATTTTAGGTTTAAATCGGATGCTAATGAAGAATTTAATTCGAATGGATTGAATTTTGGTCAATTCGATCAGAATGTATTTTGATTGTATCTATTTTGATTAGATTTTATTTGAATAATACTGCATACAGAAACACAAAATTTTGATTCATTTCGATCCGAACTATATTCGAATTGGATTATAAGTTCGGGTTGAGTTTATTTTTTATTTTTTCTAACCTGATTAACCTAAAGCTCGTGATCTATAATATTTTTAATATTAAATTAATAGGTTTGAATGAAATGAACCGAACAAATATATTGGTTCATTGTGTTACTATATATATAGTACTTGTTTATTATAAAATTATTTTATATTAGTGTTTTGTATAAAGCATAAACGGTTAGTAATTACAATTAAACTAGACTAAAAAAATTAAATTCAAGTGAAAAATCTAAAACTTTGGTTAATATGAAAGAAAAAAAAAAACTAAATTTCTTAAATCAATTAATATGAAACCGATCGATTTAAAAACTTTAAAATTGAAGTGAACTGATTAGTGCCCACCCCTCCTTTTTAACTTTTTCACTCGACAAGAATACTGTACCATGTTTTAGAAAGAATTTTGCTGGGACTATTATATTTGTCTTTTCTTTCTTACCGTGAAGAATGAAAAAAAAAATCGCAAGATATTTTGTTGGCTTTATCCGGCCGGCCATTTGGCTATATGTGTATAATTGATGTCCGTTGGTGGTTGGTAGATAGATCATGGAGAGGTAAATTTTACGTCTGGGCTTCTGCTATTTTTCTCCAAATTCTTAGAATGAGATGAAGGAGAAATGAGCGTTGGCCTCATTGGCGGAGACATGATGGAAATAAATTAGGGTTTGTCTGGAACAATGCTATGAAGCAATGTTGATAATCATGAGTGTCATGATAAGCAATCTTTAGAAAGTTGATCATTAGTTATACAAGTGTTACGACGAATCCAAAATGTTTTTAAGCTTGTTCTTTTAGCCTTAACACTTTTCTTTAATATTGTATATCTTTTTAGGACGGTGTCCGTTAACATTTTGTTCCAATACGAGTATCTGAGCAGCCCAATATTTCAACAGATAATTCATTTACTGGCATTAATGTTCAGGAGTTTTTCTTCTTCTCACAATAAGGGTACAACTTTTATAATTTATAGGGTGACTGGCCAGCCATCCGTTTGTTTTGTTTTTTGTTTTTAACTGATTATGCCAATTAAACTATAACTCATATTTACATGAGACTATTATTAAGACTAGTATACATAATTCTTATAAAACACTGTCCAAATTTTTATTCTCACTAATATTCGAGAGACGTATACTCCACTCAATTTTTGAGAGACGTCTACTCCACTCAATTTTTACCCTCATTAATATTCAAAGAACGTCTACTCCACTCACACTGATTTTTACCCTCACTAATATTCGAAGGACGTTTACTCCACTCACATGAGTAAGGGAGAAGATTGCCTCCACTCAATTATATATTACAATTAAGGAAGGACTCACAGCCCTCACAATGCTTTTGTGGGACTTGAACTGTGACCCACACACCGAGAGCCACCCTTTTGTTAAAAGTACAAAAAATATGTGATTGTTTATAAAAATATTAAAAAGTCAGTGATCTCAATGTTAATGGCCCACATTAAATTTATATTCGTTTAAAATTGATTTAAGTTCCCATCTAAAAAAATTAAATTAAATTAACCAGTGTTAAAAAATGATTTTAATTATATAAAATGCAAAAAAAAAGTAACTTTTAAATATTATATTAATTATTAACCTCCTAATTGGATATCTTATAAAATCTCGAAATGTTTTGTATTGGATGATTGGCAACGGCTAAGTTACTCATTTATATTATTATATGAATTCATAAATAATTTTTCATAACTTTCTAATTTTTTAGCTGATAACAATAGAGCCATGAAAAAAAATATATATTTATGAGTTGATGTAAATTATATATATTATAACTTAGTAAGACTAGATGATCATCAGCCCAATTTTGTTTAATAACGAAATTAGTGAGCAAATTAGGAAATGGTAAAAGAGAAAAACAAATTAATTATCTTCTTATTTTGTTTAAAAAAATGAGTGAACGTTAAAAGTTAAAATAAAAACCGCACATTCAATTTTCAAAGAAGGGCCGGTTGCCAGCTTTTTTCTCTACTGTCTTCTTTCGGTTTCTCTCTTCTTCTCATTATCAATCATCTCTTTTCTTCTTCTTTTTTTTAAAAAATAAATCTTGTTTTTCAAAAGTCTTCCTGTCAATTACTATTATTTTTGTTTTTCGAGTTTTGAAGCTTTGAAGAAATTGATTAAGATAAATATGGCAACCAACATTGGAATGATGGACAGTGCGTATTTTGTTGGAAGAAATGAGCTATTGACTTGGATCAACAACAGGCTTCAGCTTCATCTCTCTCGCATTGAAGAGGTCACATCTCGTGCCCTTTTTGTTATCTGGGAAGAATACCAATTCTTCTTTTCTTTTCTTTTTTTCTTTTTCTTTTTATAAAAAAAACACTGTCTTTTGCTTATCGTCATTATTGTTGCTGTTGCTGCTGTTTGAACTTGATGGGTTGCTTCATTTTTGCGTATAAATGAATTTTTTTGTAGAAAAAATTATGGCTTGTTTGTTTTTCACCTAGAATTAAATGCAGTGTAAAGGGAATGCTTTTTGCTTTGAAAGCCAGTGGATATAACAATGGACAGAATTTGCTTTGCAATGTATGTGATGATGATGTATTATCAATTGGCTGAGAGTGTGGTAAATGATATCAATATTTCATTGACCTAATGAAGATAGAGTTTATATGTATATGAAACTGGACGTCCCTGTTTCCTCATTTTTGGGTGTGGCTTTGAAATGTTGATTACCTCTTTTATTTTTGTTCATGTGTGTCATTATTTTCAGGCTGCGTCCGGGGCAGTGCAGTGTCAAATGTTGGACATGACCTACCCAGGAGTTGTTCCAATGCACAAGGTAACTCTGAACTTCACAATTTTTTTATTGTATGCGTTGTCATTTCTTTAATTAATTTATTTTAATCATAGAAGAATTTTGCCTTTTTTTTTTTTTTTTTTTTTGCTTTAGGTAAATTTTGATGCGAAGACCGAATATGACATGATCCAAAATTACAAGGTCCTGCAGGATGTATTTAACAAGTTGAAAATTGACAAGGTAATACTGTCTTTCCTTACAAGGCCGATGAAATTTTTGCTGCTTTGTTCATATATTTTTATGTCAGCATTTACATTCGACCTTTGAATTCTAAGGTTTGATAAAAACCCTGGTGCCATTTAACTTTTTGAAGGAGGGTGTTTCTCTCCATAGTTGAGAGGATCTCGTTCCCAGTTCTTCTTAACATTACCTCAATTAGAGGAATTTAATTTTGCTACAGTTTAACGACTGACTCAGTTCACATCAACAAGGCCTTGGAAAAATAGACTTGTGGTTGTCTCATGAATCATTTTCCGTCACAACTTCTCTTTCAGCACACTTTAGCAAATGAGAGCCACCTTCTTTTCACCCTTTGCTTATGCTCCTGGTTGCCAATATATATGTTCTATTGTCTATTATGAGTTGTATCACAAGCTTTACAAGCTAAATCAAGACATTTACCTTGAGTCACTGACAATTTTGCTCTGTGGCAGCATATTGAAGTCAATAAGCTTGTCAAAGGCCGACCTTTGGACAACTTAGAGTTCTTACAATGGCTGAAACGTTACTGTGATTCTGTAAATGGTGGCATCATGAATGAGTATGCTGCTCACTCTTTCAGTCTCCTCCCTACACCATCTTAAGACTTTTGGTTGCAAATATGGTTGTAATACCTTATTTCATTTGTGAATTTTTCTAATAATATGACATTGTTGTTCTTGTAGGAACTACAATCCTGTGGAGCGTAGATGCAAGGGTGGGAAGGAACGGAGCTCTAGGGGTTCTCAGAAGATTTCAAAATCACTGCAAACAAACAATATGCATAACGCTGGCTCTGGTGACATTGGCCACAGTAAAATTTCTGGTTGCCTTCAACAATTTCTTCTATGCTTGCACCTTGTAGTCCTATTTCTATTTCTGTAAATTCTTACTGTTGCTGTTTGATGCACATTGTTTAGGGCCCAGGCAAGCAAAGATATATGGAGCTAACTCTGCACAAGAGGTTCAAGCATTGTCTAAGGAGGTATTGGCATTCTGTTGTATTTCTCCCCCTCGTTTGAAATTTCAAGTCCGAGGAACTTGACCAATGCTAAATGAGCTGATCATTCTCCCTTTCTCAATTATTTGAAAGATACTTGGTGGTGAAAATTTAGCTGGGATTTGATGGCATATTTGCATGTTGGTTTCAGTTATTTAAAGGAAATGAAAATATTAACATTGACGCCATTTACTACCTTTGTTCTGGCATTGGTCAGTCCCCCAATTCTTGGATGCATAATCATATGATATATGCATCCTGCAGCTGAAAAAGTTTACCATCTGCGTTTTAAGCCAGAGAACTCTTTGTCTATACTAGTTCTCAGATTGCCCTTTATCAGAAAGCCATTAAAGTGAAATTCTATGCTTTACTCCAGTTTGTGTAGATGCCAATTTTTGTGCTCGGTCCTGAAATATTTTGTACTGTGCTACTATGATGTAGATTACAGATCTCAAGCTCTCTGTGGACCTTTTGGAGAAGGAGAGAGATTTTTACTTTGCAAAATTACGGGATATAGAAATACTTTGTCAAACTCCAGAATTGGAAAATCTTCCTGTAAGGATTTCTGGACTTCTTATTTTGATCATATTACATTTCTCTTTTTTTTTTTTTTTCTGGAATGATTTGTTTCCTGTTTCTCTCTTTGCCTGGATCCCCAAGGACCCAAGGAACTGAAATTTGAAGTTTTACGAAAATTTATGGATTACAAGTTCTGTAATGTACTGAAGCAATATATCTGATGCTTTTTGGGATTATGAGCTATAATCAATCATGTTTTATTCACATCTTAAAACTTGGTTTTAACCACAAGAAAAAAGTTGAAATTCAACCGATTAGAACTTGTTTCTACAGGTATTTCTCTGATTTAAGAACAAATGCCATGGTTGCTAACCACATTGTTGCGCTGGGTATACTGTTTTACCTTTTGAAGTTGTAAATCTATTCAAGTCTTCCATTAATATTTATGCAGGTGGCAGTAGCAATCAAGAAAATATTGTATGCTGCTGATGCCAAGGAGTCAGCTCTAGCAGAAGCCCAGGAGTATCTATCCCAAACTTTGGAAGCTGGCGAAGGCAAAGCAGAAGAGGATTGAATTTTGACTTGCAATGGAGCCCTTGCAATCAAACGATGAGAAACTTACAGGGCCCGGTGTAATGAACTTAGGGCGTCCGTTGATCGCAAGATGCAGGGGATGTTTTTGCTGTGTTCAGATTCCCATACCACCTGATGAAAACATTGTGTAGGCTTTGTTTCTTTTTCATTTCCTTTATTTGGTGAATAAAATGATTGTGAACTCAAGTATATGACCGATTTATTGGCAGTTAGCACTGCTGCTGGATTATTACTCAGAAATCACTTCTCTTTTTCGATCTAATTAACCTTTCACCATGTAGCAAATTGCTTGCCAAGGTGCTTTATTGCTTGTTGAAGAAGCACTCGTTTCTTCATTTTTTTTCCCTTATTTTTTTTCAATTTTCACGGAAATGGGTGATTCAAGGACTAGATTTTAGCCACGTGTTGATTCACGTCATTTAACGAAACCCTGGTTTCGCCAAGTTGAGTGGAAGATGACAAACACCACCTTACAATCAATGTATGATACATCTCTCATTCATGAACAGTGAATGAGTGGGATTCATTTACTGTTCATGAGTGAGGGATGTACCATACATTGATTGTAAGGTAGTGGGATCCGTGGAAGATTGTGGAACCTTAATTCAACGCTGATGACGTATATATAATACATGCTCAATTTTCATGCCCCTCATGCTGGGAAGACTTTTTGACTTGAATTGGATATCTACTTTGACAAAAAGAGCATGCTTCTTAATAAAAGTCGAAATCAGTTAAAAGTCTTTAAAAAGTTTCAGTTGTCATTTCTACTTTCTTAAAATTTGAGCTATGAAAATGTGTTCACTTAATTCCAATCTCATCCGCCATCACCATCGTCAGTTCGTGACCACAAGCACCGCCACCAAACATCTAGGCCCCCATATCACGGAGCACCCACACACCTCTCGTACTACGGCCAGAAAACAAACCCGATCGGTTGATTTGAGTATGATTTCACTTGGTTAAATTAATTGATTTGCTAGTTTTCAGGCGTTCCAGCATGGTGGATAAAATGATTTGGCGAATTCGATTAGCTATTTCGTTCGGAAAATGAGAAGATTGGTTTGGTGGAGAGGCCTTGGATGATTAAACATTGGTGTGCTATTTCGTTCGCGCTTGTGTTGGGTTAAACAGTGCCGTTTGGATTTAAAGATTGAGACGACGTCGTAGGCTTCGGGGTCAAGGTGGGATTGACCACACCACTGTATCATTGCTCAGGTAAAAATAACACTTGAAACGAATGACCGAGGAATTTTTTTTTTTCAAAATTTCTCAAATAACTGAAAATTCCATCCCATTCAATTGTTGCACGGTTTCTTGAGGAAGTGTTGTGATTGCAACAGACTTTGCCACATCCAATCAAATAATCAAATGAATTTTCCCTTTCACTAGCTTCGAGTAAAGAATAAAAACTTTTAAGAATACACATCTTCCTCATCTGCATCTTCATATTTCAATAATAACATTTGAAATAAAGAGCAAACAAGTCTTTTACTCAAATAATTGACAATTCCGTCAAAGTTAATGGTAAAAATTTACTAATTAGAATGTGTGATGATAGTTGTTGAAAGATTAGGGTGTGCGCCAAAATTTTTTAAAACATTTGGGGCAAGCAAAAAATAGCCCAAAAACTAAAATCCTTTATGTATATACTAATATTTTTCAATTAGGGATCTCTGACTTTAAGTAATTAAATAAGAGATAAAATAAATATAAATTTTAATACACTGTATTTTATCATGTAATGTATTAAAATCTAAATTTTTTTATCTTTTAACCGATAATAAAGTCAGGAATTCCTAATTGAAAAATTACTCATTCATATATATATATATATATAATAAATTCATTTAATGTATAGATAAGCTTCTAACCGTGTTTAAGCTTTTGCTTTAAACGGTGCCACCGAAGTTCCACACCGGTCTTCGAGTCACAGAATAAGAGGATCTTGGGAGCCAAAAAGCTATTTTTACCTTTGAGAACAGGAAGGAATAAAACATGCAATTTGCAAGTGCTTTAAAAAAAAAAAAATTCCAAAACCATCTTCTCTCAAGGATACAACAACTTTTCATCTAATAAGTTAAAATATTTACATTAGTTAAAAATATTGTATGCTTCTCATCTAATGTTTTTTCACTTTCCTGTTTCCTATTGGCTATTTCTCTATATTTCATCCTTCCAAGGTGATGTCAAAATGAAGGATTGTTATGTTCAACTCAACCAGATGAGCGAAAAAGCATTTACACCTCAGGTTGCTGTCCAGTCAGTCACCATCCGCTTTAAATTCCAGTTGTTCCTTCACTCTTGCCTTACAAAATTGGAACTAATATGTTGGTCAGTATACTCATGATCAAGATAAGGTGGTCTGGTCAAACAACTCTCAGTTTCAGCTACAATAAGCATGTGAATGGGATATTGTGCCTGTATATGACTGTTCGGGTACTCTTTTAGCCATGTCCGTCAACTGTCAAAGAATTGAACCAATCACCAAATGATTGTCAGATGAACTCTAGAATCGCAATCCAAGAATGTGCAAGATGAAGGATATTTGATGAATGTTCTCTTTTTATATTCCTATGAACAGTCTGCAGTCTTACTCATATCCAACTGTGTCAAGATGTTTGATAAATACACAACCTCTACCTCCATGTATATATGCAATCATATTATGATAAACATTTATATCAATATCAATCATATATACAGTTAAACAAACTAGGTCCCTGCATTCATATGGTTAGTAAGAAAATGTCGGGATTGCATGCAACCCTGGACTTATTGGCATCTAATTTTCTATCCTTCATCCTGATATTTGACCCGTTTTATGTTTCAATCCCCAATGCTGAACCAGGTCGAGCCTATGCCTATCAAAATCAAACTTTGAAGTGACTTCAATCAAATCTACAGAGGGGAACAATAAATTGTGTTGCAGCAATTCTAAATTCAAGCCACAATGCAAGATTTGAACCAACGATCAGGCCTCTCACCTGCGCAGTTAGAGACCTGATTACTTCCTGTGCAGCTTTGTTTTTTTCAGCTTCCTCCTGTGCAATTTGAGTCGTCTCCTTCAACTTTCTTGACGTCCTTTCAAGTTCTACTTCTAGGAATTGTGATTTGCGAGTAAGATCCTCCAACTGCATTCAGAATTTACATCAGTTCAGTCACAATCACTGTGACATTCAAGAAAATTGAAGAGGCAAGCAAACTTTCACATTAGGTTTGGTCAATGTAGTTTGCCTATAATTTCCATATATCATTAAATTTCTTAAGATATAATAGCCTACATACATGGCAGGACGTATTACTTTTGGTTATGTGTGGATTTACCTGCGCTCTTAAAACATCTGGTTCTTGGTTGAAGTTGTCATTTGTTTGTTTTGAGTATTCAAAAATGACTTCTGAATTTGCAAGATCAGTAAAAGAATTCATTGTAATGGAACAAGCAGGACTTGACTTCCTTGATATAGGGGATGGTGCTCGAGAAACCCTCCTTGAGCCAGGAGGAGAAGCAGATATTTTGTTTGACTTAATGAAGTCAGAGTTTGGTTCCCATTGGAATTTTCCATTTAAAGAGGGAGAGGCATGATAACTTTTCCCCTTGGGCTTAGATTGTCCATCGGTAGCCTCTTTGAATGATTCAAAAGATGCAAGTCTCAAAAGTCGTCCAACAGATCTAGAATTCATGTTTTCTTTCTCAGTTACCCTCTTACAGTTCTGAAATAATCCACTAGAATTCCTTGGAATCTGTGAATTTGATCCAGATTCTGAGGTTGTATTCAATTTTATGAAACAATCATCACACACGCGGTAAGGCTTGTTTATCTCCGGAGCCAAAGCAGTTTTCATTGACTTCTTACTGCTGCACAATTTGCAAAAAACTAGCCCACAGTTGTAGCAGTTATGACGCCTCCTTCTGAAATTAAATTGATAACGACAACCAGAACATATGGAATGATCAGCAATAGAAACACCTTTGTGAAGACATATGGCAGCAGTAAAGTTGGAACCACAAACCACACTCTTTACTTGTTTGTCCCTCAAAGCTTCAACAAGTGTAGGAGTTTGTTTGTTTTCATTGTCCCCATGGCCTAACTGACCATTTGCTCCCTTTCCCCAAGTGTAAACCTCAGATTTTGAACTTACAACCGCGATATGATAAGAACCACATGCTATGTCTTCAATATATCTGTGTTTGATGTTTCCTTCAATGCGAGTGGGAAACTTACCAGTGCTTCCTGGACTTCCTAATTGTCCATAATCAGCACTCCCCATTGAAAATACTTGTCCTGTGGCTGTTAAAGCAATAGTGATGCTGTGACCACAGGCTACTTTGCAAAAGCTAATGTCATCTGAAACTTTGACACAAAGTGGAACTACTCTAGGTTCTGCATCACCATGTCCGAGTTGGCCTTCAGCCCCATTCCCCCAGGTGAATAGCTTTTTTGATGAAAGTCCATTGGAACCAGAAGTTTTACCAGCAACTTCAGCAATTGCAGCAGTGTGCCAAACACCACAAGAAGCCATCACCGTTTTTAATTCTTTCAGCGTTTCAACTTCTCTAGGCACACTAGTGCTGCTACGATCTCCATGGCCCAGGGCTCCAAAAGTTCCATCACCAAATGTAAACAACTTCCCTGCCGATGTAATAGCGGCTGTGTGCCAAGGTCCACAGCAGATGGATGATATTTGCAACCCCTCCATCTGACCACTTACTTTTCTGGGGATCCAGTGACTAATTTCGCTAACTTGTCCTAGAAGACCAAGATTGTGAATACCATCACCCCATGTATAAAGATCACCTGAAAATGTTACAGCACAGGTGTGAAATTCCCCACAAGCCACCATATGAATGTTTGATCCATTGAGAGCATCAATGAGCTTCGGATAAGAAACATCAGCTTCCACTCCATGCCCAAGCTTGCCACCAGATCCCTCACCCCAACTAAAGATCTGTCCCTGTTTGGTGACTAACACAGCATGCTTACTCCCACAAGCAATACTTTGGGCATCAAGGACCACAGTTGACTCCAGGACCTTAGGCAAAAGAGCATCCCTCCTGTCAGCAGAAGAAATTTCAACCCCATTGACAGCACCACCCAAAAGCCCATTGCCGAATCCTTCTCCCCAGATGAAAACATCACCCAAACCATCAAAATCTTCATGACAAGATCCCTGGCTGGATGAGCTTACAGCACTGGATAAACTAATTCGAAAGGAATCAGCTGTGGAGCTACGACTATTTGCATCATCTAAACCACCAGAGGCTACAAAGTTGAGGGACTTGGAAACTGACTCAGCTCGAGTATAAGCCTTTGCTGCTGCTGTAAATGATAAAACCTCAGAGAAGGCTTTTCCCAATCTATTCTGTGGAGAATTCTCATGAGCAACCAGAATTGGTTGGGTGTCTCCAGAATCCTGGGACAAGTGAAACACATAGAGAAGATTAACTCAAAGAAAGTAGCAGATAATATGATTTTAACGGACATCATGCAAGAAACCTTGTTGGTTAAGTCACTGCTGATAGATGACACATGAGATGGAGAATTCTTTTGAGTATGGCTACGTGGGCTATCAGATGATATACTATCACTTCTTGATTTGCAGCGGTTATCCTCAGAAATTAAGGCTCTAAGGGCCGTAAACCAGAGCTCAGCTTCGTCCTTGTCCTTGCATATCTGCTCAAGGAACCCAATAATTACAGGTAGTTATAATATTTTTACCACTGCAAGAGAATGTTTGATGTTTTAAAATGAAAAACGTTCATTGGGAAAAAAGAAAAAAATGGAAAAAGAGAAATGAAAGATAAGGTTACATAACTGTAACCCAATTATTTTATATTATCTTCAAGGTGTGAAAAGGGATACTGGATGGGGTAGAAATGTTCCAATCCGAAATTTTAAAGTGCGGGAAAGTCTGGGAAAATGTATAAACCGTGCAATTTAAGTGTTTTAAGTTTTAAGCCTCTAAGACTCCACAGTTTTAAAGCTTTCCCGAATTTTTCCTGTACCTTAAAATCCCAAACCAGAAAACTACTACTGGAGGGGATTCATCAAAAAGAAATATGACAACAAAAAGTATTAATGATCAGTTTTCATCTTAAATTAAATGATTAAGCATAACTCAAATACAATTCCCAACTCTTCCAAGAACCTCTACATTTAGAGTTCAAGTAAAAGAGACAGGAAATCAGAAATAGAGGAAAGTAGAATTCATTCTTTACGCATCTCTCTCTCCATTGCGCACATACACACACGCAGAAACATAGGGGTGCAGACACACACAATACCACTAATGTTCACAGAAATGATTTACAAATAATATGATACTAAGGAAGAAATACAGAAGTGAGAAACTGGTCTAACCTATTTTTCACAAAAGCTGGGACTTGCTTGGGCTGGGATAGGGACGGTGATGGATGTTCAAAAACATAATACAACATGAAAACCCTGTGTCTCTTATTTTTGCTTAATTGACGACTCTGCTTCAATACAAATAATAGGATTTGACAGTTGCAGATAGATGTGTACTCAAGAGAAAACCACCATGACGACAATAAAGTGGACCATTTGAATTTTTATGTCTTGACCAGGATTAATTAATAACTGAATATGAATCATTGAAATTCCAAATGAAAATGTAAGTGGAACATCAATGTACTTTGTTGAAGAAAAAATTTTGTGCTATAGCAAGAGAAGCTAAAGTACCCACCAAATCCAAGGACCTGTTCCTGTATATAAGAGAAAATGATTGATATTCTTTCTCAGGCTGAGGGTATCGCTGAAAAACTGCCTGCAAATGGTACACAACAACGTTTATTAGTTGTTCACGGTTAACACTTATGCTGAAGGTTTAAAGAGGATCTATTGGGGATTTGTAGCTTTCATCCATTAAGTGAGTCACTGTAATTTAAGTTGGAAATGCCCAGGGATGATTATTGATTGCTGGAAAACAAATAAGTTGAATGAGAACCAAGGTTCTTCCTTTAAGGTTCAATCAATTGGTTGCAGATACAGGTAGATGCATGCAGCAAAACCAATATGGTTTTGAAGAAAACACAAATCAAATTGAACCAGAAATACAGAACCTCCAAGGAAAAATGATAACCAGAAATACACTTATAAATGAACCATTTGAGTATGTCTTGAAAATAAATCACACAAAAGAAGAAGACGATGAAGAGGAAGCTTGTAACACAATTGGTCCCTCGTAAAAAAAGAAGAAGATACTGTCTTCATTTCATTTGAAGGAACGCACAAACTTACAGTGCGCTGTCCGGGTATAATCCTTGAAACATGGCTTAATTTTAGTTGTTTTTCCTCCTTGCCAGCGTACCATATCAACAATTTCTCATCCTGAAAAATTGACAGAGGACTTGAGCGTAAAGAAAGAGAATACATGATGATTCAAATGATTCTAACTTGCACATTTATGGACCCCAAATTTAGAATGAGACACTGCTTCAAAACATAAGATAATATACCTAGTAATCAGCTTGATCAAACACATCATGATGCAAACAGCATAATATGGTAATTGACATTTGAAATTTATCATTGAAACACATCATCAACACAATTCAGTGAGAGGAATGCACTGAAGCATAGAAATTGTACTAAAATTTCAAATATGCATGGAAACATACACTAGAAAGCCGGAATGGACAAAATTTAGGCTTTCCTCGACGCCCATACTTCAGCAGATATGTCCCTTTCTTAAGGACTCTAACGGCCTGCAGAGATGAAAAATATATCCATAATTCAAATAAGAAATATATAACATGAGCTAACTTTCCTTGAAGAAAAACTTACCCCAGTTCAAACAGGAAAACCATTAGAAAAATTCATAGGAATAAGACAAGGAATAAATTGAGGGGAAAAGAAAAAAGGTTGTTTATGAATACCGTAAAGCATTGTTGAATCGAACGAAGATAACTAAAGAAAATGTTGAGGAACCATTCTTAAATAATAAATAAACCAATCCAAGATCATTGGCAGACCTTGATGGCAACACAGATGTAAAATGATTTTCGGACTATCAAATGAGGTTATCAATTGCTGGTCCATTAACTATCAGCATTAGCCCCTTGTTTTTCATTAAAAATTGTACTAAGGTTAATAACTGAAATACTAAAAAATGACAAAATCATTCCCAAAAAAAAAAAAAAAAAACTAACATCCAAGAAAACATAATACCTGTTCAGTGTCCCTCTCAACAAGAATATTCTGCTGAAAAGAAGCCATCCAGGTAGCAGAAATATCAAGTCCAGCCAAAGCAAGCGAAACTGAAATTCTAGAAGATAACAAAACGACGCCCGAGTTCTCCCCATATAAAACTTCTCCACAGTTCCACAACCAGAAGTTGAAATATCAAATTCATCTATTCAATCACGAGAGCTTCACAAACATCTTTCCAATCCCCAGCTCAAAAATCCCTCTATTTCATCCAAAATTGCCAATAATGAGAATCTATAGTATTATGCCATCTAGTGAATCTCTTCAAAAAATTTTAATTCAAACCTTCTAACACACATCTAATGAATCCAATTCTTCTACATTACGTTTTTCTTTACAAACAGAAGAATTCGATGCTTTCTTTCTCGGTAATCAAACGGAAAAGTTTTTTTTTTTAAAAAAAAAAAAAGCGCCAGAAATTTAAGGAAACAAGGCAATGTGGATAATATTAACCTGAATTCTAATTAACAAAAACAAATCAGGAATTAGACTGGGGCTTCCGAGAGTCTGTGGTGGATCTCGCTTCTGGATGAATTTACGAGAGAGCGATCGACGGGGCCTAATAAAGAGCTTGCAATTTCAATTAATCATATTATTTCTGATGAGGTTCAGAGCTCGCTTCGTTTGAAATCATAAGATTAATGCAATCATTTCTCAAAATTAACGCGCGCTTCTCTCTCCCCCTTTTTTCCCTCCTCCAGTTCTAACTGTTTATTTATTTATTTATTTTTTATTACCATCTCTCTGGATTTTTCGGAGTTTGAAGATTCTATATTCCAAAATAAACAAAAGAATCCTGATTCGTTTTACTCCACGTCACCAACCGAATCATTTCGTTAGAAATTACAACTATGTCCTCTTCTTTATCTAAATACTCACGTTAATTAGTTTACGTCCTTCCTCTGCCCTGATGTGTAAATGTAACTGAAGCTGCAATGCACTTCCTCTGCGCCGTCGATTTCTGGCATCACGTGGCTCACACATGATGATCATTAATCAGTGTCGTCAATGTAATAAATGTAAGGACATAGGATAAGGGAGCAATACTTAGGCTCCGTTTGGTACAGCTTATTAAATAGAACTTATAACAATAAAGCTTATAGCAGTAGAACTTATACCAATAGAATTTTTGGACAAAAAGTCATTGGGTGTTTGATTGTCAATAAAAAAAATACTTTTGAACCATTAAACTATATAATATTTTTTATATTATATATATTTAAAAAAATTTTATAACCTCTACTCCCAAAAGCTCAGATTTTGGGCTTTTCCTAGTAGAAGTAAATTAGTTTATTTAAGCTAAAAAAACTCTATTAAAAAAATAACCAAACACCATAAAAAATTTTAAAAAGCACTTATACAATTAAATAAGCACTTATGGCTCTTAAATAAGTCATACCAAACAGACTCTTAATCCTCCACGAAACATAAGAAAATTAGTGAAAAAGCAACACAAACTATTATAATTACAGCGTTTAATCTTATACAGCATTCAGTTCTCTTACAAAACCCCAAAATAAAAATAAAAAATAAAAAAAAAAGTCTGCAACACAAGAGGAAAAGTATCCACAACAAAAAGCATTATAGTAACAGTAAAGACGTCTTTTTCATTCTGCTGCCACGCAACTCAACACGGGCCATGAAACTCAATAAACATTGTCATATTCGTAAGTAGAGTGGTCGTAATTCCTCTTCGACTTGTCAGCCTGAAGAACAAGAGAAAAATGATAAGCAAGTGGTGGAAAAATATTGTCTTCAAAGAAAAACCATTGGTTCTATAATATAACACCATCCGATTTGCTTGATGCCAAGTAGAGACAACATGATTTCCTCAATTCCAGAGGATACTTCTTTTTTTTCTCTTTCTTTTAATAAATTTTATCATCAATATACGAGTTTAGGACCTAGTACGTGGAAAATGATTGTCAAAGATGGCATACCCTGTGAATGAGCTTCTCAAAAGCATCTGTCCCATTCTCTTCCATATATTTCTCTGCAGCAGTAAGAATATCATCTGGCCTACTGAAGACATCCTTCTTTCTTGGGACATACCAGATGTTAATAGTCTGAGGGTTGAGAAAGAAAGGTCTCAAATAATGCTCATAAACATATGCAGCACCACTGAATTGCGGGATGACCAGCCAGCAGGTAAAAATCAGCTTTGCATACGACCAAATAGGAATCCTGCCACAAAGGGTTTAGATTAGACTCTATATCTGCTCCTGCTACTCTACAATTGTGAATAAATTAAGAAGCAATTATGTCATAAAGAATCCCTGCAAGATAAGGTGTACCGACCATAATCTAACCACCAAACCTATGAGGCTTGGAGATATTTGAAATCATAGCTTGAACTACAATACTCACATTTTGTTTTTCCCACGACTGAATTAAGAGTAAAGAGTTCTCTAGAATGGCTAAAAGAACAAGCAGGAGATTTTGAGGTGAAATCATGGAAAAACTACATCAATGTGAATCTTTGGATGGCTCCATATGTTTTTCTTTGAATTATTTCTTGGAGAACAGAATAGAATCTACAAGTTTACATAATGCAATAACTGCATCAAGACATCGAGAGAACAAGGATCAATTTATATGTTTTTGGAAAATATATACTTTGATAATGGTAGAAAGGCACATTTTTTGAGAAAATTGCTATTCTGTTAAATTTTGGTCGAATGTATGGGCTCAATAACCAATTTTTCATTAGTTAGTCAACTGAAACAAAGTATTTTTTTTTTTTTTGCCTCACAAATAGATAGCAGTGGTTTTGGAAAAATTGTATGGGTATACACGTGACATTTTTATTTGCTTGGGAAACTCTGTATTTTGTAACAAACTACAGGAGATACTTAAAATAGAACAAGAAAAATCCAAATAAAAAGAAACTAAGCCTCAAATTAAGAATGGAACACATTTAACGGACTTGGCTAAAAAGACAGACAGAGAGATAGATAGGCAAAGAGCAAGATTTTTACCATTCAATGACTTTGGCAAAGGTGAGTTCAACAAGGGTAATCATAGAATAGAGAATCCAGTAAGTAAGCCATTGCCGGTCATCAGTAGGAGACTTGGTCTCAATTGCCCTAACAGAGGCATACCTGAGAAGATGACCCAAATGAAAAAAAACACCCATATTAATCTTAAACAAGGAATAACACAAGTAGCCATCAAAAGGATTGATCGTCTAAACACAGCATAATACATATAAGCAGGAAAGCTAAAACAATAAAATCGAGGTTGCTACAATTTCACTAAAATAAAATGATAAAGAATTAGATGGCGCTCTTACAGAGGATAAACAAGACTGACCACAGGCCTGCAATACAAAAGCCAGAAATTAAATTAGAATATAATCCTTAAAAAGCACAGCATTTACCAAATTAACGCGAATATAAAAAAAAAAATTAAAAAATGCCTGTTTTCAATTGACAATGATTCCGTTTGTACTAGACCAAATTAGTTCGGAGAGAGTTTATCCTAGGCGAAAAAATTTCAACTTTGAGGTTGCCTCACATTAATGTCAAATAGAAGAATCTAGTAGTAAAGGGAAAAAAATAGCGCCATCTAATTGACCTACATAATAAAAACAGGGAAAAAAATTCCATTCACAAGAAAAATCTCCCAAGCAAGAACATCAAATGATATCAGTGAGTTCTATTCACGGTACCCGTTAACGAAAGGTCTTGTTATTGAAACCCTAAAACTGTATTTTTCATTTTCCAGGATTACCGAACCAAATTGTTGAAAAATCTCAAACTTTGAGAAAGAGAAATATGCATACCCAGCAAGAACATCAAAGTTCTTAAGTAAAACTTTTAAGAAGCTTCCAGCCCCAGATCCCATATCTGATCTTCAAAGCGTTTTCCTCGTTTATTTAGCTTGTTCTGATCTCGAAATATTTGCCTAAGTTACAAGCTTTTTTTGGTTTTTCTAGTCAGACTGTGGTTGCTGTTTTCTGTTTAAGAGAGGAAAAGGAAAAGCGGACAAGAGCGCAAAAAGCAGTATAAAATGTTTTTACAAAAGAGCCAAAAGCCGGTTGCGGGATAAATATTGGGTGCTTCGCGGAGTTGTTAAATATGATTAAACGTTAAAGCTGATTTGTCAAGTTCTTGCAACGCAGCCCCTAAACTCCAATTACTTTGTTTTTCGAGAAAAAGGACGAGTAGGGTACAACTGAGTTCCTGATGCAGCAAGTATTCCACCGAGCGCCCAAGCGGTGGGGGTGGGGGTTGGGTTTGGTTCAACAAATAATTTGGGGAATCTCTAAAAGCTAACCCTTTCTTTCAGTGATATCCTTCTCTAGTAGTTTCTAACTTTAAAAAAATTGTAAGACCGATATTTTAACCAACAGTTACTCTTTAATCCCCCGATTTTGTATTTGTGGGGACTGAAAAATGTTATGGTATGTTTATTAAATAAGAATCAAATTAATTTTGAATCAGAATTGATAGAAATGAAAATAAAAATAAAAATAAAAATAAATTATTTACTTAAAATATAAGAATCTGAATGAACTAAACCGCCGTTAACCCATTTACTTTATTTTCGAATCAAAATAGATTATTTAAGTTATTAAAATACCCTTAATTATTATTATTATTATTAGTCGACAAGGAGCGAGGCTGGCGATCTACATCACGTGCGAAGGTGATGCTCGACAATCGACTACGCTGCATTCAACTACCAGCATGCGACGGTCATGACTACTACTTTTCGTCAACTACAAATCAATCCCGCAAAAATCCAATCATGTTCGGTTTTTTTTTTTTTTTCTAAATTGAGGACAAATAGACATTTTTTATTTTATTGAGAGGTAAAATAATTTGACCTAGAAAGTGGGATTTCTAACCCTCTTGAAATTTAGAATCAACCTCGTATTCCCCATTCCAAATCCCAAAATAAGATGAGCCCTATAATTCCGATTCCCAGCTCTACTTTATGAAATAAATATTAGCATTCTGATTTCCTAATTCAAAAAATAAATGCACCATTAACTCCTCAGAAGCAGCTACCTAACCTAAGTAGTAAGTATTGCTTCATTAAAAAACTTGAAGTCTTGAACCGCTATTACTTAAAAAAGAAAAAAAGGAAATTGAAAATTCGATTGTGTTATTTACATCTTTCAAGTTTCAACTGTTTCAGTATCCAATCCTAAAATGTGTAGTTTTCATATTGTACCAAAATCGTTAGTTTATATTGGTTACCAACCATCATCTACCAAACGCCAAGCATCAAAATCAACCGATGCACATCAAAAACACTATAACAACCATCATCATCCATCAAAATATACAAACTCCGCCAATTAACTAAAAACAAGGTAAGGAGCTACAAGGTTTAAGCTTATTTGTTTCTATCAGCATTTTCCCTAGTACTAGAAACGTTCTCCCCAAGAAGTTGGGAAGGCCAGGAATCTGCAGGGTTGGGATACCTAGCATGCGGTTTGCTTACATTTGAGGCGGGTTTAGATGTGAGTTGAGCAACATCAGATGCTGAATAAGCTTGAAGGTCAGAATGGATGGGGACGACAAGGACAGCAGGCGCTTGAGATAGTGTTGGTTCTACAGCAGCAGGAAATCCATAGCTATCTCCCGGGAAATGTGAAGACAATTCTGGTTGCTGAAATTCAGGAGGTATATTCAAGTCAGGTTTAGATTGTACCACCCTTGCATGTAGTTCGCTTTGCAGAACTTCAATTTGAGATTCAAGAGAAGAATTTTCCTCCTTCAATTCATTCTTCTCAATGGTGACCTGTAAAAATTTCATCCAACTTAAATAAATTGTAGCCGAAGGGAATAAACTAAATCACATAAACCAGCAGACAAAATATCATATAGCATATTCAAATTGGAGAACTGCTGGTATTGCGGGATGCATATTAGTAGGAAGACTATTTAGTAAAGAAGCTACAAAATTAAGTCCAGCGGCCTTACGTAGTGAGATTCAGACAAGAGAGATGCATTCTCCTTATTTAGTGACTCAATCTGGCTAAACAAGTCCTTCAATAGTCTAGCTGCTTCATTCAACACACAGGCCTTTCCATTGTTTGGCTGATTCACTTCTGTACAAGGGATGTCCTTAATTAAGATAATTCAAAGGATTGGTTTATAAAACCAATAAAAAGGTGACATATTAAGGAGAAACAGGTTTGAACTTCAGACAATTTTGTTGACACAGTATGGAGAAGGATGGCAAAGAAGCCAATTAAAGAGTCCTAAATTACCAACAGCATTGGCAAGATCAAGAAAGAGATCATTCAAATGCTCGCGCTTCAGTTTCTCCCTCTCAGCCTTGTGAACTCGTTTAGGAACTCTGCTCTTATTCTTTTTGGTCGGACAATGCCTGCACAATAAAACAGCTTTCAGACATCCAAGTTAGTTAAAAAAAGATTTTTTATGCAACTCCACTATCCAAGTGAAACCACTTCAATATTTCCAGGCATTTAATAAACTAAAGAACTCAATTTGCTTATTGCTTAAGGTGGACGTGGACACTCCTAGAGAAGTATTTACATCAAACTTTCATTGAAGTTTCAAGCATTTTTTTCCCAGAGATACCTAGCCTTCTGCTGGTGCCATGAAATTGTGTTTCTTTCCGTTTGCTTTGTTAATCTATACACAGCATTACACAGGTACCAATGTCATCGTCCTACACTAACTGCACAAGCAGATCTCTCATATGTTACTAACTAGCCAATTAGAAGAATGTCAGCATTTTGCAGCTTGCACCAGTTTCACATCGTGAGCTCTTAACAAAGGTCATACAAGTTTTACGCTACATTTAGTCATGAACATTGAACGTCACATGATTAGAAGCTATGAAGAAATATCAAAAATCAAAGGCAAAATCTTTCATCACTAACCCATCTACTGATGCATCCACCACCATGACGTTGACCTCTTCATCCAAGGAAGCAGAAGACTCAGAACCCATGCCTGTCTCAAATGAGTTTGAGATTTGAATCCCTGTGCAAAATCCTCTGAAATGACCAAAAAAATATCAACTCAATTGAACCTTTCCTGTCCATTTTAAAGAAACAAACAACCCAAATCTACAAAGTAGCCACTACTTGAAATTCATTCAAGAAAACCCATGATTGTAGTGATTTCGAATCTGCTGTTGAATAACAAAGAAAAACTGCTATCACCAACATGTTGTTTAATAAAGACCACAACTTAGTTTATTACCAGCATCAAACATGTGATCCAAAAACTGTAAATCTAATTCATATTAAACAAAATGGTAAATATAAGCACTTTCTAAAACTATCAGATTTATAGAACAGAAGAGAGTGCTTGCATTCAGTATTCGTCATCTAATCTAATTTCCAAAACACTTAAAAAAGAATCTGGAGCAGGACTCTTCGTTGATCTTGATTTTATAATTAACATAAAATTGTTACAAGTTGTTGTTCTCTTCTTATATTTCCTGCAGCTTTCATCAGTTTCTTAGCAACCAATCAGGCACAATCACAAATGAAATACAGAAATTGCAAACAAAGAAACCCTGCATCACAACAAAATTATAGCAACAGCTGTAAGATAAACTGCTTACCGGGTAACGCTAAAATGAAAGTTGATTTTTTTTTTTTAGAAAAAAAAAAAAACAACCTTATAAGAACAGGAGTTATCGAAGCTTGAATTTGAGAAAATTAATAAGGTGTTTAGGAATTGGGAGCAATAAAAATTGGGGGCGTTGGACAACAAGACTTGGATTGGATTGTGGAAAGGGGTCGACTGTCGAGTGCGTGCGTGGCGGGAGAGTACCATACACAGGATGGCGCGTGTCGACCACCTGCCACTTAGTTCATTGAACTACTACACGTGAGCCCGACACGTGCCTATTTGTTTTCTTTAGTTTATTCCCGATGCGTGTCCGCCAAATTCCAAATTGCCAAGGACCCACGCCATTCGCTTCTCTCATTCATTAGTGCTTCACACGTCACACACGTTACGTTTTCCCACCACCCCACCGCCTATCGTTCGTTTGTTTGCACTGCGCTAATGAAACCCAACGAATAAAATTAAAATTCATTCATTTTAATGGGCTAATGATATAATTTATTAATTTTTTTAATTACAATTAACTTATTAATTAAAGGAAAGGAATCAACCATCAAGGAATCATAAAAGGCCACTTTTAGGTTACCTGTTACAACTGCAGCATTGTTGTTAGTATGATAAGCAAATGGGGAGTGTGCATGTTGATATTGAATCAACTCTGGGTCTGGAGCAAAAGCGTGTAGCACCCACGGGGAGACGTGCGTGATTTTGAAAGTGAAAAGAAATAAGTCTTCCGAAAGCAGCGCTTAATCCACAGAGAGGCGTGTGCCAACCGCGGAGATTCTCATATATCTTATGTATGGAATGGCAATGTAACGTATGCATCTTCCGTACTCTTAAATATTATTGTGCCAAAAAAAAAAAGATTTATTTCTTTCAGGAATTTATTGCACAAATGATTAATAAAAGAAATCTATAAAGGTGACTAACTGAGACACATCATACAAATTACAAAGCGTGAGACGTGGGAATCTTATTACCATGAGCATACATTAGATGACGAGAGTTCATTTTCGTTTTCAAAAAAGTAAAACAAAATATTTGATGATGAGTTGTAGTCTTGAGAAGAGTCTTGATCAAATTTGTATTTTACTGATGTTTGGAATTTCAGACGCTTGAACATTCCAGGGGGAACTTGCGAACCTTCATTCTTCCATCCAAGGCAAGGGCCAATACATCGTACTCTTCAACATACCAGAGTTCAGACACCACAGCCTCCTATATACACATGTGAGATGCCATCACCGTAAGCTGTATGATTTATGGAAGATAAATGAAACATGGTAAATACAGAAAAAGGAACTGGAAAGCAAGCAGGTTAATGGAGTAATTCTTCCATATAGGTCTAAATCAACTTTCAGCTTTCAGTTCCCAATTTTTGCAAGTGCCAAAAAAATGCATTAATTGAGGATACAGCAACCCTAGAAAATACAGTTTCATAATTACAATAAACTACATTCTTTCGAAAGTCCATCCTTCGGCACACCCAAAACCAACCAGCTACTGAGAATAGGTGGACAGCGGTAGCATACTTAAGTAAATACTTACCTCAGATCCACGGATTTGATTGTTTAGACTTTCTACTAGCTCATGTAAGAAACGGAGTTGATGAGGCCCCTGCATATGATGCGGTACAAGTGTGAATCAGAAAATCCTATTAGATGCAAGAACAAAAACAAGCATAACATCCAAAGACGAGACAAGATGATGTTTGCTATCCCCTTATTGTTGAATGATCCTAATCATCTTGGTGTGTTCCGAAAATGATTTATATACTTGGTCTAAGAATAGCAATCTTTCTCTTAGCTGCAACTGTTTACGCATATATTAGACAAGGAATTCAAATTAGATTTGGCAGAGTATAGATAGCACTTATTCACACACTTCATTAACAGCTAGCTCCAAATGTTACTGCTTCACAAGTCACACAAGAGCTATTCACTGTTTCCCAGGTTGCAAATTATGAAAATCCCAGGGGATGTCAATCAGAGAGATCTATCCGTTACAACTGACAGTCAAAAACTGAAGGATGCTATAATAGTTCTACCGTGGGTGAAGCTCTAGGGTGACCCAGAAGCCTTGCGAATGATGTGTGAAGAATGGCAGGATCGTACTGCAGCAGAAAGCAGATATGTTAGCGCCTTGAACAAAGCAGTTTTGCAGGAAGCAACAGATTTCAAACTAATTGGTTCCATAGCAATGTTCATCTAGGAATTATCTAGTGACAATCTGCCAATAGCACTTTATAAAAGACAAGATGAATTCCTTACTGCCAATAGCACTTTATAAAAGACAAGATGAATTCCTTACTAACTGCTTCTCGGGTGCATTTGGGAGTGCAGTTCTCAGCTTAGCACGAATGGTCATAGGATCAGTACCAGAGATCACCTACACACCCACCCAAAAAAAAAAAAGGAACTAAAATGAACTGTTGATCCAACATGTCATATGATAATTTCCAGATCTAGATAGTAACCTGCCAGCAACCCAGAAGCACACCAGTGGAAGTTAAAATCACCCTGTCTAGCACAATTTTTAGAGGACAAAGATCCTCTGCCACAGCTCTAACCGCAGTTGCTTCAGCTTCAATCTGACAAAACGGGAAAGGGTTCCAAGTGTAGATCAAAGTACTTACAAGAAGTACTGAATTCTAAAATATATGTCTACATTAGTTCAAACTTCAAACAAGTAATGTACCTCATCTTCAGTGGCAGGAACTGGCGAAATATGATGCGAGGCATGAAACATGCTAAAATGGTACAAACTAGAATTCTGAAACCAGATCACTAACAAAGGCATACGTAAGCAAACCAAAAATGAGAAAAAGTGGATTAGGGAATTTCACTTTCTCAAACATAAGAGAGGTTAAACAACAATAAAAGAGTGATCCTCTTAGTATTTGAGGAACAATCAAATTAACTCACTGAACTTTACAGAAAAAGTTGCAATTTAAACAGATAGTATATATCAGCTTACCTTTGTCAAAGTGTGGACTGAATATACGTTTTACAGCATCTCTGCGAGGGAAGGGGAAAAAAAAAGCTTACCCACCAGATTTTCACAATGAAGCAAGAAATTATAAAAAATAAATTCGGAAAATCATTTCAAAGACGCCCGGGTCGGGACAACTAGTGTAGAAGAGGAAGTATGTGTTCTTTTCTTAATCCAGACATACTAAATGGATATCTAATTCTGAAACGTGGAACTCAATTTCATGTCATATAAAGATAAATTTAAATCAATTTTCTCAATGCAAACAACAGTTTTCAAGAAAATAACTGATGTTTTTCTTCCCTTTCAAGTGATTAAGGTTATATATCTGCTGAATCACAATGTGTGGGCCAAGAAATATGAGAGAAAAAAAATGATCCTTACGAGATGGGGACCGAGTATTTCGGGCTGAGATACAAAACATTAGCTCGAACAGGGGGATTTGCTGCCTGAGCGAAAGAAGACAAGTGCATCACTAACTTATAATGTATCAAGAAGTACCATATGAATGAAGGCGCATGTCATCAAATACAGTCATATGTTACCTTATGTACAGGCGTTACAGCTCCATCCTTGAGAGTAAAGATGTCAGAAAGCAACAATGATTGAGAGGTTTCACCCTGCTTAAGGAAAGCCGCTCCGTGATCATCCAAATCCCTTGCCATCTTATCATACAGTCTTGCCCTTCGCTCCCCATTTGGAATATGAGAATGTGATGTAATCCCTCCTAAATTTATCGTCATAATACCAACTTAGTGCACACAAGCAATCGTCAATTGAACTCCTTGATATCCACTCGAAATTAAACAAAGAGTAAAAACACTAGTTTAAAAGCGATCTTGAATTATGCATAACCATACCATTTGGTGGAGCTAACAAATACAATTAAGGATTAACAAACAAATAAAACATATAAACCCATTACAAATCAGTCACTGCAGCATCTAAAACGAGAAATAGTGAATTAGAAAGAGGAGAAAACATTTACCCGAAGAAGGGTAGTTTTGGGAAGAATTTTGGAGGGCCATGTGGAAGAAAGAATAGAACAAGACGAAAGAGATGAACCAGATTAAAGTTACAGTCTTGGTATGACTCCACCAGTGGCAGCGTGTTGAAATTCTTGCAGATGCAGTCTCCATTTTATTTTATGACTTCTGGGTAATTTAATTGTGGCTTCAGAATCGGCGATTAGTGGTGACCATTCTCGTTGTACCATGTTTTGCGTGCAACTCGAGGCTGAAATTTGAACGCATCGGTCTCGATTTTACAAATTACAACACAATTCACACGACACGGGTAGGGACTATGGACTTCCACTTTCCAAATCCAAACCTCCTACTTTTGTCCGTAAAGGGACACAACAGCAGCCCACCCTTCTTTTTTTTTTTTTTTTTTTTTAACTTTTAACTAATTTCCCAATTAGAGAACTCCACATTTGTTCTCTTCTTTCACCTTCTTTTTTTCCCCCCTTCTTCTGGAGCATTCTCTTTTTTTTTTCCTTAATTAAAATGACCTGTGCATTATATAATATTTAATTATTTATTTAGTCAATTCCCTTGTTTTCTTTTTTAATGAATTTCAAAATGACAATTAAACTTCCAGATGAATGGCTATTTGCGCTCCCAATGAAGAGCTCTCTGATGGCGCACATTCATCACATGATACATGTTATTTATTTTTAACAATTGAATTGATAGTTTCATCACAATCCACTCTTTAGTGGAATAGTAAATGCTGGATACTTTACTTATTCATCTACTTTTCAAACTGAAAGCAGGTTTCATATTAAGTTGTATAAATAACTTATATTTGGCAATTTTTTTATGATGGTACATTTATGATGGGGACTAAAGAGAGGTGATGATACATATAGGTTATCACTAATTAATAATAAATAAACCAGACAATTTTCTCTCTCCAGCATTAATTGACATGTTGTGGAAGTACTATGACATGGGAGATTTGAGAAGGAAGGTATGAAAGTCGAATGAAAATCAAAGCTGGAGTGAGAAATTTTATTGATTTATTAGTAATTATTGATAATCCATGCTCATTAATCATCATATCTTTTTAATCTCCGCCAGCCATAGGGTGCCGCTAATGAGATTGTAAACGAGTTGTCCCCATGGCTTTATGGGCTGAAAGGGCCAGATCCAGACCAAAAAGTGACAGTGATGAAGAGCACTGAGCACCAACACTTGCATAATTCCCAAGGAAAACGACCCCAAAAAAGAAATGAAAAAAAAAAAGGATCTCGATGGATGGACATGAACTCTCTCATCAATTCATCCAATGTACTGCCATATCGAATAAATCTTCAGTGTTCTGTAAGGTGAAGCTCCTTAAATCGATGCAGTTGGAAGTTTAGTTTGTGCCTGGATTATGAAATATAATTTCAATTCACCAACTGTGTTAGCCATGAATCAGCTTAGAGAATAAGATACTCTCAGGTCTCATATATATATTGTAATATTGATGGAATTTGAAAGTGTGTCTTGCTCCACTCAAGTATCCATATGCTAGCTTGGGTTACTTAATTGGTACCCAACACGACACCTGCGAAGATACATAGACAACAAAGGCTAGCATCGCTTTTTGCATTAACTTTAAAACTGTGCATGACAGTACAGTGTTAGATCATGTGCAAAAGCTCTTCACTCTGGTCTTCTGAGGTGTAACTAAACATGTTTCATCTTTGTAAACTTTACATTCCATACATGCACGCTCACGCTCATTATATCCTTCATCAAGGCAAGGCAATGAAAATCAAAACAAGAGAGCCATTAGCTTATTTTCTTAAATGTTAACGACCAAGTTTGGTTTCTGAGTTTAATGTCTAGATAGTTAACTCTTTATGATAGAAAATATCTCCATGAAAATGTCAGCAAAAGTTGAAGCAGGGTTCTCGTACACTTAAAAAAAAATTAGTGGGTCTAGACTCTAGAGTCCTAATTACTGATTCTACGCTATTGCTAACCACCAGCTAGCAGCAGCTGCACTGTGAAATGGCAGCAGGTAGGCACATGTTTTATGTACCAATATCAATTTATATCACCATAATCAACACAAATCTAGCGCGATTATTAGATATCCGGGGCCCAAAATCAAGAGTTCAAAGTTCCCATTATCAGATAATAGTATCTATTAGGCAACAAAACGCAACATTATTTCTCCAGGATCGAAACCCACTTGTTTGTCAAGAACCTCCCTGTGTGTGCGCGCGCGCGCACCTTAGATGGTCTAATCATGCTTGCTATTTTTTGAGATACAAGATTTGCCCTTGCGGGACCAATTTTGTTGTACTCATTTGGGTTCATGTCCATGTGCAATGTGCGTACGAGCCAGACCATTTCAATTTCTGTGATGATGGTGAGACACCCTTTTCCCCAAACATACACTTAAAGCTATTAAATGCCAAAACATGTGCCATTAAATTGTATTAACAACTTAAGGTTATGTTTGGAAGTTAGGGCTATGTGTGGAATTAGATTAAATATCTGTCTTATGTTTGGCAACTTTCCTCGCATTAGATTAGGTGACTAAATTCAAATTTAACTATTAAATCATGGGATTAACAATTCCAGTTCATTCATAAAGAGTTGTTACTTTTATTTAAATATAATTTAACATTGTCCAATCTAATATTGTACCAAACATAAGGTAGTATTGTATAATTCAACCTAATCCAATCTAATTTAATCGAATTTTTTTTTTATAATATTTAGTCCAATCTAATTCCCACCTAAGGGTTTTTGATATAGTAAAGGCATGTTAAAAAGTGAAAGTATTTCTAAATATTCTAATGCAGATTTGTTAGTCCATATTTGAATTTGAAAGTGACAAATTAATGAGGGAAAATATGTAGCGTAAGTTCTGGAATTTCCATCTTCAGAGACGAAGTAAGAACATTGCATGATTAGGGGCGAATAACGGTAAATGTCATTATCTTCTTACCCTATTATATTTCTTCGTTAGCACTATTCTTGGACAATTCAAGGCAAGAAACTCGTATCCCATTCAAGTCTCGTGCGCGACCAGTCGGATATTTCTTTGCCAGGTGTCTCACTGTCGGTGATGTTACGAAATTATCATCTTGTCCTTTAATTAAATCATTTTATTCACCAATTTTAATTTTTTTAAATTTTTTGGAATCACTAATTGGGCATGATCAAAAGAGGGATTCATTCTTCAACTTATTTTGAAGTTTTTTTTTTTTAATGGAAAAGAATCAAAATCCCTTCTTTCTTCCTTCCTCTTTGATTGGCAAGATTAATCATTTTTTTCACATTTTAAAACATATCAGAATCTTATTAGTGCTAAGACTACTCGTTGAATTTTCATTTCAGAATCAATATTAAAGTATGTTTATTTATTTTTTAACTAGATTACAAAAAAGGCTGAATTGCTCACCAAAAGTTAATAAGCATCACATGAGTTTTAAGATATGGAAAGGAAATGATCAATCTGGTCAATATAGGAGAGGAATTTCGGCCATGTTCCCCTTCTTGAGTGGGTGCAAAAGTGGGATCGATGAGTACATACAATTAAAGAATGAAATTTTTAGAAAATAAAATATCCTTGAGCTTCAAAGGAAAGCATCATTTGCCAACTAAAAGGGCTCTGAAATAATTTTAGACGAAGCGGGGGAGGGGTAAATGGTAATAACAGATGGGCATGAAACTCCAGATTCCACATTTTTCTCAAGGAGACCCAATCATTCAATGTGCCCATCAAAGCATGGCCCACTTCGAAATGAACGGTACAGATTAATGAGGCTGATGGGCCACGCAGGGTAGGGTCATTAAAACCCACCACAGATCTCTATGGTGCCAGTGGGGAGCGAGTAAACAAAACATATACTACTGTAAACTACGCACAAAAGAATTTTTTTTAAAAAAAAAAAAAAAAACTACTCTCTATAAACAATTGAAGGGCCAAAAATTAAAAATAAGAAAAGGAGGAATGATCCACCTGTTTGTCAGTGACATTGTACATTGGGTTGGGCAATCAGCAGCAGCTGGGACCCACTACCTGTGCCAACACCTGGAACTGATAAGATATGGACCCCACTCCTCCAATTAACCCCAATTTCTCTGAAGAAACTTAATCATTGATGCAGTAAACCTTGAGATTCATAGCAGAGATTTCGAATCAGAAAACCCCAAACTAAAAAAAAAAAAAAAAAAAAAAAAAAAAAAAGATTTGATATGTTTTAAAAAATAAAAAATAAATAACATGCCATGAATGCAGTGGTACTACTGTTACTGTTTCATCTCTTTCACTGAATCACTATTCACTACACTAACTTCGTTGCCTTTAAAGTTTTTCACCTCCACAGACACACATCACAAGAGTGAGAATTGACATATACAAGAAGCAAAAAAAAAAAAAAAAAAAAACAAAACAAAACAAACAAATGGTATGTGCTAGTTTGGTAGGAGACTTACCATACGGCATCATCGTATATAAAGTCATTTTTCTCCACTAAAAATTATGGATATTACACAAAAGTACTAGCTTTGGCAATGGCAATACAAATAAAGGAAAAATAATTTCACAAATGATGATTATGAGGATGATATATTGTGTAAATGCAAAAACACCCCAAATGAGACTCTCTTTATAGCCAAACCAGGCAATACCCATGTTAAAAATAATAGAAAGTGTCTTGAATTTCCATCCTTCAAGTTCAAACCCAAAAGAACCCACCCACATTAACCACACCAAAAAAATTGGGATAATCATAAAAACTCATCAAATTTAAGCCCAATCAAAACCTCACGTGTGTTACGTTACACATCAAACTACACACACAACAAGAAGTAATTAAGGATAATTAAGTATCAAGAGTGATGACTTGTTGTGTCGTGCCGATCATCCCCGCTGCCACCGTGGTGTGAGTGTGATCCGCTGGCTTGCGAGTCCGATACGCCGGTACCGGAAACCTGCCTGTATGGATTTAATCCGGCTAACATATTCATATTCAACTGCCCTTCATTAATATTCATACCGCTACTCCCACTAATACTTGACCCTAATTGTTGACTCGGCAACAAGGCCAAAGGTGTTGAAAAATTCATAAAATGTAACCCACTTGACATAGTGCCTCTATACATGGCAGCGGCACTATTATTGACAGAAGGAAAAGTCCATACTGGGTCACCACTCATAACTGAATTATTAGAATTTGTTACCATCCAAAAATTGGCCGGAATTTGAGCATGACTTGCCGGAACCGCTGCGGAACTTGACTGCATCAAGTAATTACCCATTTGATGCTGTGGTGACAATTCGTGTTGTTCCGGCCTTCGCTTCCTCCCTAAGCTCTCTTCAGCCGTCTGATCAGCTGATAACTCCAAGGAATTATTGGTGCTAGTGTCTCTCAATTCTTGCTTGGCTTGCAATAAAGCGCTGAAATTATTGGACTGAAAATTGAGAAATGTCGGTGATGCAGTAGTAGTGTCAAGACCAATACCCGGAAACAAACTTCGACGCTGCTGTTGTTGTTGCATAGAGAAGTTAGAGTTGTAGTTTATGGATCTTAACTGGGAAGGAACGGACATGCTGGAGCCGGAGCTACGTAGTGAGATATTAAGAGAAGTGAAGTTAGCTGGGATTGTGCCAGTGCCGGTGGCGGCGATCACTGCAGGCTCAGCTTGTTGAAGCAACCACTCGATGGTTTCACCGTCAGATTTGTGACCAAGCTCACGAGTCAGCTGAAAAACCCTAGCTGCGCAAAGAGCAGGCATGCGAATCCTGCGGCCACGTCCGTCAACTTTGGTGTGTCTGTCTTTAGTTGAGGTTCGTTTAGGAGGAGGTTTCTTATTAGACGCCTCTGAAGCTGCACAGATTTGGAGACCTGATGAAATATTATTGGAACGATTTGACGATGATGTGTTTAGTTGCTGTTCTTCTTGTTGTTGTTGGTCAGCGCTAGTAGTGATAGGATTAATAGCCAGAGAAGAAGGGTGGTAAGCTGAAGACGATGAGCATGGCTGTTGATCGTCTTCTTTCTTTTCGAGTAATTGGAATGGAAAGTTATGGCGTTGTTGGTTGTGATGGTGGTGGTGGTGGAATTGATGACGATCATCACTGTTGCTGCCTCCAGCTCCTTCCATTACAGCATCAAAGTAGTGGTTAGCTCTATAGGGTTTATTGGTTTTTCTGTAATGGCCTTCCTTGCGAGAGAGACTCAGGCTTTAATTTAATCTGTTAATTTGTGGGTCTCCCTCTCTCTCTTAGATTTATTTATTTTTGTTATGAAGAAGAAGAAGAAGAAGAAGAAGAAGAAGAAGAGGGAGCAGTATAGGAGGAGTATTATTATTTGATGGGAATTTGTTTGAGAAATATTATTGATGTATGTTGTTGATATTGTATGTCTATAAGAGAGGAGAGAGGATAAGGGAAGAAGAGAGCAAGCTAGCTTGCTAGCTTTAAGCAACAAAGATAATGAGTGGGAATTATATGGGTGAGCTTTAAAAAGCAAAATTTTTTAGGAAAAGAAATTGCTTTGTTGATGTGTTTGGAGGGCTTTTAATTATTTGTTCCTTTTATTATTATTATTTTTTTCCTTCTTTTTTTAAAAAATAAAAAATAAAAAGAAGAAGGAGAAAAAAAAATCTGATTTTTTTTTTATTTCAATTTTAATTTTTAAAGACTGAATGAATGAAAGAATCAAAGAGGGCTCCTTTTTATTGTGGTTGGACAGCCCCTTTGGTTCAGACTCCACGTGAGGTGCTCTTTTTATCATTCAATCCATAAAGACAATGGTGGCCGAGGTGGGACCCAATCCCAAGTCAAAAAATTGAGAGACTTAAAAAGGAAAGATTATCACGTGGGTCCCATCTCATTCAAGTAATCATTTCATTTTCCCTTTGGCCTTTGCCTTTGTTCTGCACCTTTGCTGGGAGACTTTGGGATTCCTCCAGTAGTTTTTGCCTTTTGGGCCTCACTTATTATTTAGGGTTAGGGTTAGGGTTAAGGTTAAGGTTAAGGTTTGATTCTTGGCCCCTATGCAATCTTTTTGTTTATTTATTTTTTTTCTTGGATTCGGGTCATGCATGATCACCGGGTTTGGTTGTTGGGTTTTGGATAATATTATGACTGAATTAATTCTGAATTTATATTATAAGGGTAAAAGCTGGGCAAGAAATGGAGGGAAAGACACTAATATCAGGCTTCTCTTTATTGCATTATGCTCAACTCTTTAGTCTTTACACCTTGACTTGCGTACTAGTCAGCCTTGTACAGTCTTCTCTGTTTCCTTTCAATTTTTTCCTGCGTAAACATAACGGAAATAGTCACGACCTATTCTTTTGAAAGGTCCATTTAATGTTTGCCGTGCTTCCTGCACTAAAGAAACAACTTCACTTGATTGAAAAAAAAAAAATCATCATTGAATATGGATGTATGCATTTTATAAAATATGAGGGTTTTGATTTATTGAGAAGCGTCGCTTTCCACAAGGATAACTATGCCGCCATGTGATGATCAATCCACTTACCCTATGATCAATTTTTTATTCGTATAAATGTTATAGATTTAGAATAATGGTGTCAACCAACATTGTTTTCGTTGGTGTTAACGTAACACCGACTATCCGACTATCTAATTTGATGAATAATTTTATATTTACCTTACGAAATTAGAAAACTTCCCAAAATATATACTCACAAAACTTGACGGTGAAAATACAGTAGCATTGTTCTTAGTTTTACACATGAACGTAAATAAATGTTGATAGAGTGTATATTCTTGAATTTCACCTTTTGAAAAATTGATTGCTTGAATGTCCTCAGAAGTAGAAAGCTTGAAGTTCTGATTCTCCCATAAAAAAGTACCCTATAATAAATTTGGCTTTTCAGACACTCTAGGTAATAAATTATCATAAATCGAATATTTTAACTGCATAGAAGTTGGCATCTTATTGGTTTTAATTTTCACTTTTTAAGTTCAACACAGTGAACTAAATCTTGATAAAAGGGTCGTAAACATTCATTCAAATAGACGAGTAATTTAGGGTGAACTTTTATTAGGTTTTAGATTAAATATCAACACTCTTAGATTTTAAGGTCAATCTCTTTTTTACCATTTCCAGATGTTTTGATTATTTTCGACCCTCACCTAACTCATTGAAAATATCAACCATTCTCATTAATTTACTGTTAAATATACTAGGGTAAATGAGATCATATGTATCGATAAATTTTTTTCATCAAACTTTACCTTTTTAACAGTAAATAGAGGTGGACTTGAAATTTTTAATATACAGTTTGAAGGTAGGTTGAAAATATTCAAAATATTCAGAGGTACCCCCATAAAAAGAAAAAAAAATCTAAGTTTAATCCAAGGCAATTTCAAATGTGAAATGAATGACATTGTCGAATCGGTAACAGTGGACAGTGTATCTTATAGTTTCTTCAATTGATTTTTTCCCTTCACATCTTAAAAATAAAATAAAGTATGAGAAATGATGATTGTCATAAATTTAAAGCTTCTTTTGATCCACTTGGTTTTTGTCCAAATTAAAGCATATCATTCAAAGTCTTTATCACATTATAAGTATAGACCAGTGGATGGGCATTTTCTTTTTCTTTATATTTGGTAAGCGGCAGATTGCGTTGGTCAAAAAACTTCAGCAGGTAAATGGTCTGCCCGATTTAGTATCAGAAGCTAGCATACTTTCTATCATTGATGAACAATTAATAATGTGACATTTGACCTTAATTCTGACGCACAAAAAAGATCGAACCCATATATTTTATTCACTAAAGATGTAGTTATGAGAATTTGGCTTCGTATTTAGAGTCCATTGGGGTCATATTCTCATACATGCTAGCTTTGGATGAGCATTGCAAGTTCTCTGAACAAATTAAGCCAAAGTAATTTTCCTAATTTTTTTTTTACTTTCTTTCTCTTCTTGTTCTTGTAGAACATGTTTAGTTTAAATTATAACTGTTGAAAAAAAATATAAATTATAAAATAAAAGTTGTTATTATTATACCATAGATATAACTTTTAAATAATAATTTTGGTAAAGATAGTAAAATATTGTAAGTTTTTTTGTCATGCAAGTGTGCGATAAAATATCTTCAGTTTCAAAATCATAACAACAAGTATTTACCAAACTGTTTAGTATTGTAACTTTAATTTACAGTTGTCCTACCACAGTAAAAACCGGCCTTAGTCTTTTAACAGTTGTAGTCATAAATTTAAAAATTAGCTGAGGTTTATCTAATGAACAAAGAAAAAAAATAAAGAATCATCAGAATCTATTACTATAATGAATGAAATTAAAACAGTAAACTGCTTTGCTATTAGGAATCATGGAACTATAAACTTTTAACCTATATATGAGATTTTGTTATTGAATTAAGTGCCTACAAAGTTGTTGGCTTGATAATTTTCTTAATTACAAATTTGGTTGACTTCTGTCACACTTCGTAAATGGATTAGCTAAGCCAAGTGAAAAATTAAAATTTAAAGCAAGGTATGTGGTTAAGTTGATTCATTAGGTTGTTAGGTATAAGTAAAATATAACATGGTTTTTTACAACAAAGTATAAGAAATTTTCGATTGAAAACCTCATAATTTTAATTATATCACTAGTTTTCATTCTTAAGATCCTAAATTTTACAGTAGCATATATAAAAAATCATTAACTGGGAGTCAAGCAAAAACTTAGAATCAACAATGAAAATTTTAGAGTTTTAAACTTCTCTAATTTACTGAAAAGATTGCATTGAAGTCGTCGTTCTCAGATTTGCTACTCAGTTAATATTTTGGCAGGTTATGCATGGATAATGATGGTATTCGGTGTTAATATCAATGGAGTCTATGATCATGCAGACATTGGAGAAGCCGACAAAAATATGAAGTTGAAATAAAGCGTTTTTGCACTGATTACTCTTGATACTAATAATATCTCAAGCTCACTGTTCTTGATTTTTTCTGAATCATCTTAAAGTAGATGCCCAGCTCAATGGGTAAATTAAAGATCAGATGAGGTTAAAGAACTACAGCTTTATGCATAAGTACCTGCCATAACTTTTAAACCACCATAGAATACAACCACCATCTCTCTCAGTTATTAATTATAAATATTTAAAAGCAAAACAAATCTGATTAAGAGCTTTATGGCGCCAAATGCGATTTAATAATTCCAAATTGATAACGATACTGTAATGGATAAAACTTCATCTTTGACAAATTAAACATCTGATCGATGACTTTCTTGTGTGTGCATTCATACACAAAAGCATATCAAAATAACTTACATTTCAACAATAACTTATCTTTAATCTTTTAAATAATTGCGTGGTAGCTTGTCCTTTTATCAACACAGCTTTTCTTTTCTTTCTTTCTTTTGGGTTATATTACATCGCGAAGAAACATTCAATTAGGGTTTGCGGTGAGCTCTCTTTATATATTATTTCTACTTAATAAGGATTTGAATTTTCTTAGGCATTTGAAGTTATTAAATCAGCCAGCAAACAAGTAGTTATCATTATCAATTTTATTAAATCTATATATGCCGAGTTATAATGTCTTGAGACACAAATTAATTAACATTTGTATTTCCACTCTTTCTTCTTTAATTTCTCAACTCATATTACTAAAATACCAACTGAAATCCGCAAGCGAGGAGACATAAACCATGTTCAAAGATATGTGCGCACATTAGACATGAGTGGTCGAGTGGTGCCAGCAGTGACTAATAGTTTCTGTTTCGATATCTTATATGCATGACGGCATAGTGGACCAATTTGCAAAGAGATGTGGACGAGAGAGATATTAGCGGATATATATTCATATAATTATATAATGTTGCCTTTTTTGAGACCACATCTTTTGCTTCTTATGTATGCCAATATGCATGGCAATGAAAAAGACACTTTACCTTCCAATACTTAGCTAAGACCTTGTTATTATATATTGTCGGACTGCCATTTTCCTCATAGCGAGGGACATCATACACTAAAACATCATATATGGATGAATTTTAACCTTTTTATTTCCACGTTAAGATACTTCTTTCCTTCTTCTTCTTCTTCTTCTTCTTCTTCTTCTTCCCCTCTTTAGTCACGAGGTACTGGAAAAGATCATTTTAAATATCCAGATCAATCGCTCGGTAATATTGACAGCAATTTTGATAAATATTTTAACTTTTCCTTTTTAAACTAACACGATGGTAATCAAATTTTCACTCCATTCATATGACATGTTCAACCCATAAATCTCTTGCACAAATTTTATTAGTTGAACCATTAAACATTCATAAGTTATTTATTTAATAAATTATATATAAGCTTTCTAGAATTATTTATACTTAGAATTCTACTGAAACTTTTAAGATGAGTTCGAATATTAACTTAGAGCATGTTAGATTTATTTCAAAATACTTTTTTTTTTTTTTTATAAAAAAAAAAGTCAAAATTCAACCTCACCAACATCATCATCAAAACACAAAAAGGAGCAGAACCCGAACCCGACCCACATGAAAGAATTTTTGGATAATTTCTTATAAACCTCAATAAAATATAAGAAATGTTCATATTAGTCTTTAAAATGATTTCTTTTAACCTCAAGAAAATTGATAATGGTCACATTAACCCCTAAAAAATTATCATATTAGTAACTTAAAAAAAAAAATCATATTTACTGAATAAAATAATATTTATTGAAAAAATTATTTAACTTAACCTGGGTTAGAATAAATTCCAAACTTCTGTATTGCAGAACATGAAGAGAAAGATAAGTGATCCATCACCTTGATGTTTGGTGGCTGCCAAATATGAAACTACCATAGGAATCTAGGATAAACAATCTGCAGGGGAAAAACTAATTGGGCCAAAAGTAAGCAATTGAAGCCCACATTAGGAGCTTCTGTGATTTGAATCAAACATGATTTTAGGCGTAAACGAAACCAAAGACAGTCTATCGACGAATTGCGGGCACGGGGAAAATTCGATGATCAAAGTATTACAAATGTATATCCAGCAGCTTGCACTTCGCATGTGATTCATAAATTTGGCTAAGCCAAAAATGTATATCCAGTAGCTTGCACTTTGCATGTGATTGATAAATTTGGTCAAAGGCAAAAAGTAAATAGGAGAAAAAAATAATAAATAAAGGGCGGTAAGATTGAAAATTGTTTAGCAAAAGAAAGAGAAGAGAAAGAGAGAATAATTATGCGGGGTGGGGACGTGGGGTTGCCAGAGGTGCCGCATCAAAGTAGGGAGGAGTAGAGACAGCGGGTTTCTTTCCATTCCTCCTGAGTTAGGAGGATTAGGGCTTACGTACGTTTTCAACAATTTCACAACAAAGTTAAGTGATTGATTAGATCTCCACGCGCTCTTTTGCTTTGTAGGTAACACGTCCCACTCCTTCAATCAGATTTTCGATCATAATCTGGTTACAGGTGGTGGCCACTTTCATGTCGTGCAAGTGGAACACGTGATTCGGAAGAGCTTGACTCTGTCAGTTTGGATGTGACTGCCTTGTCCGTAGCCTCTTCTCACTCAGTTCTAACATTGCTGGGTTTTTTGTCCTTCGATATTTGAATTCGACTCAACGTATTTGCGCCTTGTTGCAAGCACAATCGGAAGTATATGAAGGAAATATTTTTTAGGTGATTCATTCATCATTCATTAATATATTGTGCGACGAATGGTGCGTAGTCACAATTTTCGGGTTCCACATATTACTCGCTTCTCAAATGGCACCACACGTAGCCTCGCTTGATAATAAATATGCATCCTGACACAGATTTACGATTATTTTCCAAATAATATAGTGTGTTTCTCAAATGCAATGATGCTTATTTTCTTAAAAATAAAAATAAAAAATCAGTGCCAAGGAGGGTTGTGTGATGATGATACGGTGGGGTGTCTGACTGAAATTTGGGTCCAAGATATTATAATAACTATTTATACTTTTTGTGGTATTTGCTGAAGAAAAATATTGAAAGGGTTCATTTCCATATCTAAACAATTCGCCTTCCAAAAGCTTAAAAAAAAAAAATTTGAAAATTAGTTGTCTTTGGTTACATAATGAAGAACAAGCCCTTTTCACAGAAAAAAAAGGGGGACTCAGTAATGCATTTTGAATGTTGAAAAAAATAGAGCTTTTTTTTTTATTGGAAAAAAAATATAGGAAATAAATGAGTGAATTTCCCCTAATGTGAAAAAATTAATCAAAACGTCATATATATTTCAAAACTTATTATACATATTCATGTGTGTGATGCCTGTGTAAACTATTTATGCCGTGAAGTTAATGTATCAATTCATTGCATGTCTTTTTGCATTTTATGTGAGTTGTGGATATGTTTATTATCCAAACAATGTTAGTCACAGCCAATCAATATACACCAAGTAAGCATAAAATGACAGCCAAAGTACAAAGCAAATCTCCTAAAAACATAAGCATCCAGTGAGTGGACCACAATCGTTAATCACATCCAAATATATTGTTTGATTATCATAGCTGCATCCATATTAAACGACTGATGAAATGGATAATTTTGTTAATTTAAACCTATACGATATTCATAATTGTGATTTGTGAGGTTAAAATGCCCTTATAAATTCTTTTTGAGTACGATCGGTGATTCGGGAGTTGTTTTAATTAGCGAGCCACTTTTTTTTTTGTTTATTTCTTGTTTTTTCAGATAAAGAAATCAGAGATTGATCCATATAGAGATTCACAAGATTTTCACCTTTAAGTGTAAACAAGGCGGACTTTAACAACTCATTTCCTGAGATTCTTTATTATTCAAAGACTTGAATGAACGATCACATACCTTTTTCTTTTTCTTTTTTCACTTTCAATCTCTTTTAAAAAATGCCACTTCTTTTCACAACCTGAATTCAGAAAAAAAAAAAAAAAAAAATTCTTATTCTACTTTCCACTGTCCTCAAAATTGAAAATAAGAATTAACCACCAACCAAGGTAACTAGAGAGCATCGAGTGGAAATAGTTTGGCATCTTAACTTTTACCAGTAATAATAAAACCAAGACAATTGCATGTGCCATGTTTAAAGACATTTGACAACTGTGTTTTGTTAAGAATCCAGGTGTCGTTTATGCTGCATTTTAGCAGCTGGTCACATCAACAAGGCACGAAGTATAAACATGCCATCTCATCTCATATGCAACACTGGCAGTGAAGTGAAATGATGTGGTGCGTTTCATTCGATCGGCCTGTGAAAAGCTGCATGCCCAAAATCAGCCATTCAACTCCACATGCATTCACCCTATCCATGACAGAAATAAAAAGTAAAAGTAGTTACGTTGCTTGTAATCTAATCACGAAACTTAAGGTGTTGTGGGAAAGTCATGACATATTGATACACTATCTTCTTGGGGTTGTGTGTGTGTGTGTGTGTATCCACGATGAAGAGCTGTTTGGTATTCTACTGCTCCTATTCTTTCTTAAAAATCTCTAATTATTTGTTATGAGTTATAATCTCAAATTTTATAGTAATATGCATTTCATGTGTATCAGAAGTTGAGAAGACATGAACAAAAACTTGGAGCTAGGGTGAACGAAACTGAACTTTGAAGATCACTTTCAAAATTTTCAACGAAGAGAGGAGGGGTAGACATGTAAATCATTCTGTTCATGCTCTTCCAGAAAATAGGGAAACCAACTTGTGACAAATGTGAAACATGAGAACTGCTAGCTAGATGTCAACTGTTCAGAAAAAATTAATGCAGATTCGAGGGCAACATAATGTGCGTGCTCCTGAGAAGATTGAACATGCAAACAGGGTGAAAATAATTCTTTCTTAAATGTTGCTTCTCTATCACTAGCAATAATGCAACCTATAAAGTTTACGGATGCAATCACATTATAATTCACCTATAATTTAATTTCTTTAAATGGAACTCTTTCTCTTTATCATATCGATCATCATCTTCATCTTATTCGTTTACAGGCTGTATCCATGGCTGAGATACAGGCTCCCACCAGGTCCATATCCATGGCCAATCATAGGAAACCTGTTGGATGTAAAACCAGACAGATGCCGGTGTTTTGCTGAGTGGTCAAAGATTTACGGTCCAATCATGTCCGTATGGATAGGCTCATCATTGAATGTTATAGTGTCAAATTCAGAACTGGCCAAGCAAGTGCTCAAAGACTGTGACCAGCAGTTAGCCAATAGGCACCGACCCAAGGCAGTGGCTATCATTTCCAAAGGTGGTACAGATCTTGTATGGGCCGATTATGGGGCCCACTATGTTAAGGTGCGAAGAGTATGCACCCTTGAACTCTTCTCCCCAAAAAGGACGGAGGCCCTTAGGCCCATTAGAGAAGAGGAAGTTAGAGCCATGATTGCTTCTATTTTCAAAGACTCCACCAATAGCAGTAACAGTTTGGTTCTGAGGAAGTATTTGGGTTCCGTGGCTTTCAACAACATTACAAGACTAGTGTTTGGGAAGAGATTTGAGAGCGAAGAAGGGGTAGTGGATGGCCAAGGACTGGAATTCAGGGCAATTGTTGCTAACGAGTTCAAGCTTGGAATCCCACAAGGCCTTGTGGAGCACATCAGCTGGCTAAGGTGGATTCGGTGGCTTGGCGACGACGAGGCATTTACGAAGCATTTAGCACATAAGGATGGATTAACTCGAGCCATCATGGAAGAACACAAGGCTAAAAGTATGAAGAGTGGTGTTGTGAAGCAACATTTTGTTGATGCATTGCTTAGCCGGAGAGAGATTCATGGTCTGAGTGAGGACACTATAATGGGACTACTTTGGAACATGATCACTGCAGGCATGGACACTGTTGCCATCACGGTTGAATGGGCCATGGCTGAATTGGTCATGAACCCAAGGGTCCAACATAAAGCCCAAGAAGAGCTGGACCGTGTTATTGGGCTGAACCGTGGGATGAACGAGTCCGACACCTTGAACCTACCTTACCTTCGGTCCGTTGCTAAGGAGGCACTGAGGCTGCACCCACCAACACCGTTGATGCTGCCCCACAAAGCCAATGCCCATGTCAAAATTGGTGGATTTGACATTCCTAAAGACACAATTGTGTCTGTAAACGTTTGGGCCATTGCTCGTGATTCATCAATATGGGAGGACCCATTAGAGTTCAAGCCTGAAAGGTTCTTACAAAGAGATGTTGATATCGGGGGTCACGATTTTCGACTGCTACCATTTGGAGCAGGGAGGCGCATATGCCCAGCTACGCAGCTTTCTATCAATTTGGTCACCTTGATGCTTGGTCAATTATTGCATCATTTTGAATGGACTCCGCCTCTGGGGGTCCGGTCGGAGGAGATTGACATGACGGATAGCCCGGGATTGGTCAATTATATGCGAACCCCGTTACAAATTGTTCCCACACCGAGGTTACCTGCACAAGTGTATGAACGTGTGTGACTTGAGAGCTTTTTAAGTATTAATTAATTTGTGATAACTGAAATGTTCTTCTTCTTTATTACACTATACTGCATGTTCTGATTACACAACCGTATACTAGATGTGTAACAAAATCAATACAACAGATCAGAAGCCAGCCTTTTAATTCAATAAGTCTGTTTGCCAAAGCAAAAGAAACATGAATAAATGGTAGTCATTGCATAATGGTTATGTGAATCACATCTTCAGGCTTGGTAGGTGGATGGGTCTTGATTCTCATTCATGACTCCTGGTAATCCTTGTAAAGAAATCCTCCGTACTCTTGAGTGAACTGTGACAATGGTTTTACCCAATTGTCTCGTTACGAGTTTTATTAGAAGGCATGCGAGTAGCACTCTTGAATTTGTTGTTGCTCAGCACCTTCTCCCAAAAAGAAAACACAGTTTCCAGGGCCCAAGATTAGTCATACATTATTACAAAAAATCAATAGCCACAAAAATTTAAATTCAATTTTTCTTGGTACCTGAAGAACATCAGCTACATTGATAACAAAATTGTCCATTCACCATGTTTGTTAACTCGAAGGCTTCCAGCATCATCTTGGAACACAAAGTTGACACAATAATTCCATTATTTTCACACTCTGTTGCAGGGAAGTAGTGCAAAGCTGCCATGAAATCCCAGCTCCTATCATTGTTGTATATTTTGAGAAAGTTGGTAGGGAGACATAAGCACTCGTTTAAAATGCTCTCAATGAGCAAACCTGTTCCTTTCAAACGGGAAAATACTTCTTTCAATACCTCTCCAGCAAAAGGAACATATATACACACTTGAATTCAGGTGGGTTTTGAGGGTAGACATTGAAGTTGGAGCCAGGTGGGAACACGAGCACATACTCGTCCTTGTCTGCCGAGTTCTGAGGCTACCTGCTGTATCCAGCACGAAGAGGTGCGCCCGACCTCAGGCTAGAATTAAAGAGTTTCTTCTCATCATCTGAGTATCCGTAGAATGTCTTGGAGAGCTCGATGGCTTGGCTGAACAGTTTTTGGGGGATCCCGCGGTTCACAATTTGGAAGAAACCGTACTGAGAGCAGGCTTCGGTGATCAACCCCACACCATTTTCTTGCCATCTTGATTGTCTTCTGTAGATATAAAGAAAGGTGACCGATCAACAGTGGGGATGCTATTAGCCATTTCAAAGGACCAAGCAGCTTGCTTGTTAACGTTGAGGTTTCTTCTTGTTGAAATTATGAAGTCATAGAATCATCCTGCTGTCGTCACTCTGTCCACCCCAAATGCAACCACTTCACGGGTAGTTGATTGGGCAACTGTGAAACATTACGGTGTTAAATTAAAAAGTAGTATTCTTTTTCAATTAACACTATAATACCATACAATTTTATTAGTTATTTTTGTTGCCTTTGTATTACTATTGAAACTCTTTATCATTTTTCATTTTGTTCACATATACTATTTATTTTACTAGTTATAATTCCTAATTAAATGTCCTATGTATTATTTAGTCTAACGATGGGTCGTATTTAAACGGTTTTATATCTTATTAAATTACATATTCCTGAATTCACCCATTAACTTATTGAATTAAAAAATGAGAAGTCAAACGCATTCATTATTATTATCATGTTACTTGAACCGATCCATTTAACCTTTGTTTTTTTGGTATTATAACTTTAGTTTAAGATAAAAATAGCAATATGTCAAACAAAGCTATATAGGAATACAATACCAAACAAAGAAAATATTAATATTATTCATGTTTAACATCATCAAATAATGTATAAGAAATCAACTATATAATTCGAGGCATCAATATCATTGATAAAAATCTTAAGAAAAAAAAAACATATAGAATGAGACTTGCGTTACATGAGAAGATGCAAATATTAATAATGTATAAAAAAATCAACTATATAGTTCCAGAGTGATTAAATTTTACAATTAGTACTTAGAAATTTCAGAGTTTGTCATAACTTTGTATAAGTAGTCAATTTAAAGTCAATTAATTTTTCTTCAAAAATTTATAATTTAATTTATAAATTTTATAAAATTATTAATATTAAATGTTAATGGATAATGGATGAAATAAATTTTTATTTTTAAACCCAATACCTTATGGAATGATTTTTAATGGGTTAATTCATTAACGATCCAACAAAAGTTGATTAAACAATCATTTTAATAGTATAAATTTGTATCATGTTTGTGAGTCCTATCGTGTTTGAGTCATATGAAATTTTGCTAAGCCTATATATTATATATTATATCGTGTTTATGAGTCGGACATGTCCCCATTTTCCGCTCGAGGGCGAATCTCCTTGACTGAATGGTATGAATAGATTCTTGGTGATGTCTTCTTTATGGAGCACGTAACAACCCATCATAAATGGGTACCGACCAGAGATGCGTCCTGACTAGAAACGCATGCCGACCAGAGACTCGTGCCGTCCAGAAGCTTGTCATTCAGAAAGAAGGCACGATCCCGCAACAACGCAATAGTTTCACCACGCCCCAAACTACTGAGGAGAACACGACACCCCACGTTTTCCCACGTTTGATAGTTGGAATCCGTTAGGGCCCTTGATCGCCCGAGTACGATGGACGTGGGAAATGCTCTATGAACGTGGGGCGATTGCCTATAAAAGTTGGGAAAATCGATTGAGAAATGGATAGACAAAAAAAGAGAGGGAAAACTTTGCCAAATTAATATCATAATATAACTTCATAAGAGCCTTTAATACACTTTTCTTTGAAAACATTGATGTTAGTGAATTAGTGTACACGAACTTAAATTACACAATTTTTCCAAAAATCCCGCATATTGACTTAAGTATTAGAGAGTTTTCGCTGGAAAAATCATCGGCGCCTCTAATTTGTTTATGTAAACGCAGGTCTTGAAAGAGGAAGAAGCGTGATTTGAGTCTCAAGAGTTTGTGTAATTGCAGAAGCTTGTGGAGTGTAGTGTTTTCATCATCGTCAGTACAACCGTTAGTGAGCCAATTTGGTCGGACAAAGAACAACCAAATTTTAACATAAACAATGACGTCTTTATCTTATACCATTTCTAAGAATACCACAAAATGACATCTTTGGAAATAGGGCTTTTGTTATGAGAACTAGAGCACGCTATGCCTCTACTCATCTTCCCTTCTGCTTGCCTCATGGATCTATTGAGATTATTAATTTAGATGGTTGTGATTTGTTTGTTTTAATTCAATACCTAAAAATGAATCAAAGCATTAAAACCAAAAAAAAAAAAGGATGAGTAAAAGATTTTAATCCTTACAGTAGCTTTAGACTTATGCATGTCAGAACAAAAGGCAATAACAGAAATCTATGCTTCTTAATAATTCAAGGAACAACAAAATATGTTCCATTCAACCAGCAATCCGGCATTTTCTGCAAAATTACTTCACATGAAATTAGTTAACTCTTGTCAGAACCAGTAACAAACAAAACCGAACACATATGGAATCATGGATTCCTTGTATATATATATATAAGTTGCCAAATAACATTACATGTCATTAATATAAATGTGCTTTTTACTCTATTGCAGAGTCTGAAACAGAAATAAAATAAAAGGCCACATTCTATTATAATCTAAGATAAGGGAGGGAACTCACAAAATTAAACCCAGTGAACGCAGGAAAAGGGCCTTAAATAAAAGAAACAGAGTACGGTCTGTTGGCATACACACTAGACAAAAAGGCTATCATAAGAGTTTGAGTGGTTGCCCTCCCTTGTCACCCTACTGAAGCAACCACAAGAAACAACTTTACACCAAGTTTACCGAAGCAAGGACATCTAACATAAGCTGATATCTGGATTAAGATGAAGATAACTCAGTTGCCTTCATCATCACCGTCTTCATCATCATCATCTTCCTCTTGATCATCTTCATCATCTTCAGAGTCATCATCTTCTTTACCCTGTCAATGGACATAATTTAGAAATAAAGACAACATCAAATGGCGCACGCCGCACATCCTCCAAGACAGCCAGGCCTGCTGAGTTTTCATAGCTGTCTTATACAGAGAATGTGACTTGTTAAGTTGTTGGGGTAACAACTCAAAACAGCATTGCCTGTTTAGTCAATCACAGAAGATGCTTTGACTTCAGAATATCTTTTCTAAATGAGCTTCAAAAATTGAAGTGCATGATATTCTGATTCAATTCACCATGATTCCCTATGTTCCAATCGTTTCATCTAAATACAGGCAATAAAAAAGGCATTACTATAAAATAGAGCTATCTTCAAACAGATTTGGGAACAATAACAAATAACATGAAAAACTATGAATAGAAGAAAGAAAAATGGCATATGGATATTTCACTTATGTAAATCCACAGCAAAGTTCCACTGAATTGTCCTTCATTTTTTAATTTAATATTGTGCTTAATCTTAAAAAAAAAAATCCTCCATTTACCTCTTCATCGCCTTCAAACTCCTCTTCATCAGCTTCCTACAATAAAGCCATAGATTTTACCATTAGAAAGTGATTTAGGCCATCATAACACTTATTATGAAAAAAAAAGGAAACAGGAGGGAAAGCATGGATGGGGAAAAGCAAAAAGGAAACAGGAAGAGGTATTACATTGTTAAAATAAGTGAGAGGATTGGGCCATAAATCCTCCTTGATAATCTCTGCAACCTGCAATTTTTCAAGAAAAAGCAACAGCCTAAATACAAGAAGAAAGAACCACGTGCCTAACATGTGGCAAAATTTCTACATTTTCTGCACACAGAAATAGAACTTACCTCATCTTGGATACCATCAATAGTATCCTTCTCTTGGGTATCACTGAACCAGGTAAAGAAGCTGCATTCATAGGCACAATTTCAAAAGTCATGCTAGATAATTTATTATGAAATCTTAGGAAATCTTGAAAAAGAAAAATTAAATGGAACCGGCTGAAGGAAGCATTTTTCTTCCCTAACTTGAAATTCAATTTACCAAAATAATCAATGAGAAAATCATAAAAACAGAACAGGATTAGGAAGTTACCGTGCCAATTCATTTAAACTGCCAGACATATTGACAAGATCTTAAGAATATTATCTAGTAATAAAGTCATAAGGTAAAGGGCGTGCTTTATCAACATTTTGGAGGAAATCAAAAATACCTAAAAAGTAGTGAATACACATACAGACTTAAAGCTACCTGACTCAATTTGACTTAAGAAGATCACAGAAATGATCTTCAATATATAAAAAATCCTAGATTAACATTGAACTTTGTTCCATGAGTCACAAGGGGGAAAGAGAAACAAAAAGAACCTTCATAATCATAACAAAATTTTGTTTATTGAAGATATAGATTGAGCAAAATGAATCACTTTCTCACCAACTGCAAAGAAGAAACCAATCTAACAGTATAACTGGAAATACTTAAAACCCCAGTCGAAAAGATTCTTAGCTACCAGTAAATATGTATGGATCAAATCATTAATGTAGAAAGAGAAAATTCGTAGCAACAAACTGTTATGGCCAATAACTTCAATTGGAAAGCGGCTCTACCAGCATTTAAAAAACCAACCTTTCTTCCGCCAATGGCCGCTTGTTTCCTTTCTTCTCATGATTAACTCCATTTGGTATGCCCTTCATATGTAAAAAACGTAATTAGATCAAAATCAAGCAAAATAGGAAAGATAGGAGTGCCTGAATGTAGCAAAAAAGGCAAGCCCTTACCATGCCCTCTTTCCACTTGATTGATGTAGCAGTAATTTTCATTGAACCATCATCATCAAGGAAGGTGAAAGTCTTGGTAAGTTTGTTATCTTCAAAATAGGGATTGGGGGAGAAGTTCTGAAAAATGAAAAGAAAAAAAAACCATCAATTAGTACATTCATCAATTAAAAAAGAGAATCAAATCAGGTTAATATTGCCCAATCTAGGTCAATAAAAGGAAAAGTAACAGAAACAAGACTAAAAAAGAGATCTGAAATGACTCACAAATGTGATGGAGTATCCTGATTTGACATCTTTAAAATCCTCCACTTCCAGAGAGCTCAAGTACCTGAATATCTATCAAGTAGACAAAAAAGAGCGTAAGCGACGAAATAATGCCATTAACAGACAGACAACTCAACTGAAGAACCAAGGGAACAAGCAGTCTAGTAATTGACAATCTAAATTAATAGGATAAAAAAAAAAGGCAATAAGGTTTCACATCTATAAATAAATAAAATAAAATAAAAGACTGAAGCAGCAATATAAATAACTGCCAAAATCTATCTTTAATTTATCTTAGATAAGCACTCAAACCTTCTGATCCTCTTCACTCAAAAGTTCACCGAGAGCAGGATGACTAATAAACTGCAGAGAAGGGGAAAAAAATGTCAATTTCAAGAGAATCTCCGAACATGATAATTCACAAATTACAGATTCCCCCATGTAAGCAAATACAGGTAGATTACTCACGGCAGTTAACCAGAAGTCAGGTATGGATTTGATGATATCATTTCGCTTATCATAGACTGGCTTGCGTATCTCACTGTATTTCTGCTCAACCTCCAAGACTTTCTCGCTTGCCTCTTCGTTAATCTAGAAGATGCTCATAAAATATTTTGGAGGTCACAAATAATGGTAAAATGGTAAGTTCATAGGTGCACTTGTTCATACACTAATGCACTCATTCAGCATTAAAAGTAATTACAAGGGAAAAAGACACGTAATATTCATTCAGATGTAGCAATTCATATACAAAAAGAAAATTCAAATTTCATGCAATAGAATCTATGTTAAATAACAACGATGATGCTTACACATGTCAGCAGCCGGAAAGAATGAATTGACGCGTATCCAACAATACCAAGATCAATCCAAATTATATTGTGTCACACAGAACACTCTTAAGAACAAAAAGGAAAAATCCCCATTGCAACCCACATATTTCAAATCAGGTAGTTTCACTGAGCTTCCCCATAAATTTAAAAAAAAAAAATTCAGATTTTCATACAATTCAAATTACACATAAATATAGTAATGCTGCCTCTTAAAAAAATCAACAACTCAATTCACAGAGAATGAAAACCCCTAAAACTGAAAACAAATAAAATACAGCCCAATATATTCAAGACAATTTGAATAGTGATTATGTTCTCTGTCAAAAGATTAAAAGAGAAATCTTTTCCATCGCAGTATTTTTTTTTTTTTTGGAATCAAATTTTTTTCCAATGAACAAATTTAAGGGTCAACACTCCGGTTTAGTTGCCCCGAAAATTCATTAGAAACAATACTTTCTTATGAAGTAATCAATTTTAATGTTTAGCTCCCAAATCAACGACGTGGAACAAAGGCTCAAATTTCTCTGCAATCAAACAGAATGTAAACCAAATAATGGATAAAATATAACAAAAATAAGCATAAATTCTATTAAAAAAAAAAAAACCTTTTCAAGCTCGTCTTGGATCTCTTGGAGTTTCTCGATGGAAAGAACAAGTTCTGAGTCAATTTGCTCTGCGTTTTCTTCTTCAACTTTGGTTTTTTTGCCCTTGTCTGCCACCATTTTGCTCTTGGTAGCTATTAAAATAACAAACAAATAAAATAAAAATTAAATAACCCTAACTCGCTCGCTCGACGAGTGCCTAAAACCCCAGTGGCTTTGCTTCTTCACTTTAGACTCTCCTTTTGTATGTGGTGTAATGAAGAACAAATGGGTTAGGGTTTTGGGAGTTTAGATACCTTATGTCGGAGTTTTGTAAACGTTTATGTAGTTTACCAATGGACTCGTTACACGTCTATGCAATCAGGGTACTGATGTCATTCTCATGTCCGGCGTCAAGGGTAGTTTGGTGGTTTAAAGTCGGGATTAGGTCTCTTGGATTTTGGTATTGGGCGGTATCTTCTAATTACTTGGGCCGAACGATAATTGAAGAGGCAATCAACATTCAACAAGATATTTTCGACTAAAACGGTTAGACCTCTTAACAGGAGGAGGAGGTCTTTTCTCGTTTGCTTTTTCTACTTTTTATTTCTCATACGTTTTGCGATTGGCACAGTTTCTCTTTTCATTTTTTATTATTATCACTATATATATTTTTTTTTTAATAATTAGACTACAACAATCTAACACCTTTTTCCGAAATTATATCAATGACACTCGCATGCAATTTCACTTTTCTTGTGTAAATTATTTACGAATCACTGATTATTTAACTTAACATAGTTAGTTGGGTGCAAGAATGGCAGTGTTGTACTTGGGCCGTCCAGCAGCGATTGGATGTTAATCTTGGCCCAGATTAGGTGTAGCAGTGATTGGGCTCTGTGAATGCAATTGCCAATAGAAAGAGTTCTTTACGGGCTCAAAGCGATCTTAGTGGCCGAAGAGAAATTATCACATGGTTTCCAATTCCGGGTCTCGGGGACTTTTGGGTTTTGACAAATCAAATGTAGATTCCCTGAGATGAAGTTTATGTTCTTATTATGGGCAAGAGATGTCTACGTACAGACAACAGATATGCATTTAGCTAGAACTTTGTTTGCTATGGTGCATGCACTCTGTTGAGTAGTCAGCCTGCCGCATTGATCCTACAAAATGACGAGAGGAGAGGTTGGTTTTAAGGGCTTTGCTAAGTTACAAATGTAGACAGCCTGCCAAATCTCCCATAATCTCCTATGTACGGATGTACCTCATTTATTACCATATTCTTGTTTTAAGTGACTATTTTTGAGTTGCTGTAAATTACATTGCATGTAATTTAATCACATCTTGATTTCAAATATTGCCCTCGTTAAAACTGTATTTTACACTTGTGTAGAATGTAAGAAGTTATATTGAACACATGTTCGAATCTTTTATAATAAAAGATGTTATTACAATCACTTTAAAGCTCAAGATCTTTTTTTAAGAAGGCTTAATTATATGTAATTAGAAAAAGCTCATACAAATTAAACTATAATTTGTTCTTGAAATATGAATTAAGTTACTTCTTACCACAACGATATCCAATGAGTCTCTATATGTAGCTACAGCATGGTTTTCAATGAGTGGGATCTTAACTTCTTCATGCATGGCTCAGGGCTCAGGCGCACATATAACATAACAAGTGCACCAAGAGTCTTTGATATTTTCTTGAAACATTCCCCAAGGCCCGAACCTGGCTTGGCTACATAATCAACTTATTCCGAACTCACCATAGAATTACCTTTGACTAGAGGTCTTGGTTTCAACATCCAATGAGCTTACTTTGAACTCACCGTAGGATTGAACCATAAAAAACGTCTCAATCGTCTATTCAAATTAGTGGTCCATTGACAACTATTTACATTCAATATCCAAAGAATAAATTTATTAAGTTGGTGTGAATCCAGCCTAGCTTTTGCTTTGGTTTGGTCCCTTCACAACATTCCATTCCGAAATCTATTGCTCAATTAATTCATTTATCAGACATCGCACATAGAGAATTTTTGTAGCAACAACTATGCTAATTATTGATTACTATCCATCTTAGGGGAATTCGATGTGATGTGCAACCTCTCTCAATCCTTCGCATCAATGCCTTCTTAATTTGCTTTCACTTGTTGGCATTTCCTCTTCATCACATTCACATGGGCCCCTTTCCTCTAGTAACTTTTGTTCCTTTTATATACAGTTTGCTAATCAACAATATATATATATAAAGAGCATATATTCATTACAGCATTTTAACATATATTCATTTCATTAGAAGGACATGCATGGGATCCACCTTTTGTTGTTAGATGGTTATAGAATTGAATGCATAACTACCCAACTTGCTCGTGGAAATGTAATGTCATCAGTTGAAACATGTCATTGTGGACAACATTCCTTAACAGTTCCCATCATTATAAATATAAATTTAGAACACTGTTGGAAGTTCCCATCCTTCATTAAAATCCCAAGAAATTAGAAGAAGAAAACTAGACCCCTCAATTCTTCAACTTTTGTGGCGCTTGTTCATCTGTCATTTCCCATCATGTGTAGGTTGTTTAAATGCGAGATTTTCCATCTCTTAAACACAAATCCCGATCGGGAATATCTGTGTTTTTTTACCATTAACATATATAACCTAAAAATTGTTGGTCGATACCTACAAAAAATTCAGCGTCGACTTTAGAATATCAGAGGCCTTAGGTGATTTTTTTTTTTTATGAGACCTCTTTTTATTTATCAACTTCAATACTTAATAAAACAAAAAAGAGCTGAAAATCAATTTCAGTTTTAGTTCTTAAATTTCAACAAATAATCAAGAAGATTCTAAAAATTTTCAAAAACAAAATCTAAAATTTACCATTAGAAATTATACAAAAATAAATAAACAAATAAATGAGAATAATATTATTTTTAAATAGAATATTTAGAATGGTAGCACATAGAAAGTTAAGATCATGAGTTGATATTAAATAAAGGATGTGCACTTTGTATTTCAAGTAACTAATTTTTTTTTCTTTTTTTGATTGAACTAATGCATGTAATAATCTTCATTGTAGAGAAGAGAATAAGAAATTTTTCATCTATGATTTTCTAGATTATAAGATTTTTAATAGAAATTAAAAGGAATATTCAAAGTCAAAGATTCTAATGTTGAATAATTGAGTTTTTTTAAGAAGTTGAAAAGGTAAAAAATTTACTTATTTTTGTTGGAAAAACTAATAACGAATAAATTAATGGTTAGACAATATTATTAATTATATCTCTTTAACAATAAGATAACCAATTATAGATTTTTATATAAAAAAATAATTATTAATTAGAGAGATGTCTAATAGCTTTTCTACCGCACATAATTTTTTTTTAAATCTTTATTAACTAGAGAATTATTACTAATACTAAAAAAAATGAGACATTTCTAAAATTTAGGATTTGAGGCGACCGCCTTGTTCCCCTATACTTAAAGCCACTCATGATAAGAATAATGCTCTATTTACATAGTTATGACATATGTAATATATATCCATATATTTTATATACAAGTGTGTGTAAATGTTCTAATTAGTGATCCCCTACCATATAAGTCAATGACAAGATAAAAGATAAAAAAATGCATATTCAAATACAGTGTATTTTGTCTTTCAATGTGTTGAAATTGTTGTTTTTTTTAATTTATTCATAATTTTAATATGATCAGAGATATCAAATTGAAAAATCACTATACATATATAGAGTAGTGACATGACAATTGATGTATCATTCATTAATAAGTGTTGTAAGCTTAATGCATTAATGATGCACCCTTAAGAGGATAAGACTAGGTGATTGGATACCAATATTATTGTAGAAAGTATAAATCTCAATTAAGCCCTTTATATAACCTTGCAGATTTAAATAAATTCATGTGCCAACAAATGCTGTGCAGTGTGGAATGTAGTCCCTCAAGTGAGGCAAAGAAGGCTTGCCAAAAGCAGCTTTAGTTAAAAGTCAGAAAGAGATCCAAAACATGGATGACCCTCCAGTTGAAAATCAAGAGAACAAGGATAATATCCGAAGTTTTTGAACTAATAAAGGGAGGAGATTATTTAGACAAGGGTGGTCAGCAAATGTAATCTTTTAAGTACTCTCCTGGGTCCAATCGCATAGACAATTTCCAGAATCTCGTTTTATGTATTGTAGCTGTTTTGTCTTTCATTGACATAGAAGTTATGGCCAATAGTCTTAGTTTCACCACTAAAATGAAGTTAGCGGCTTAAGTAGAATACAGAAAAAGCTAGGATAATAATACTACATAAGGAATATATAGTTGGGTACAAAATTTACTGAAACTTTATATCAAACAGAAACATTATCATCTGTGTCTCTGTCTAATCACTTCCATTATACTGCTACTAGTGCTAGCTGCTTCATGTAGGCAGACAGTAACGTTCTTGAGGGGAAAAAGCATACATGCTGTGTTCATGGGAAATCGAAAACTAGCTCACCATTGTCGGCTTTGATAAACTTCCTGACTGGCATGGGGGCAACAGACCGTAGAGGCTGTTGTGGGTGTGGGTGAGACTTTGCCTTGTCATTATTGATTCTGTATGCTGCTTCAGCCACTCTCACTGCATTGTGACTCTTGCAACCGAGCAATTTGCTTGGACGGCTGCCTTGGACATCTTTGTCCGTGAACTTGGTTTTGGCAAGTTTGCCAGTTGCTGTTGCCAAAGAAGGAGTAGTAGGACTAGTTCTGATATTTTCTGTCATCTTCTTTTCATCATAGTGTGAAACAACTGAATAATCTGCAGCGGTTGCTGTGACAACACTCCACTCAGTGCTGGTGTCGCTTGGTTCATAAGGTGTAGACATGCCATCATCAGATGTTTGCCTTCTGATGAAAACTGGGTGCTGTCCAGTACTGGCCGATATGTTTTCTATCTCAAACAGATCAGAACTTGCGTCACTTTCTACATCTTCATAGACTTGGCCCCTTGCTGAAGAAGCTGGGAGACTTGGAGCATTTGGAATGGCATCCCAGCTTAGCATTGATAGTTTCCTCCGTAAATTCATTTCTATGAATTCCTTTTTCAGCGTATGCGAACCAAACACATCCAGCGATTTCCTCGACTCCTCTTCCTCGATTTTCTTTGCCAACGTTTTCTGAACTGCAAGATTTTGGATCCCAGATTTTGCAATTGGGATTGAAAAAAACTCATCTTTGTTTGAATCAATATTCATCTTTTCAAAACTGGGCTTATAAAACTCGAATTTGTCGACCTTGAATATTGGTTGTTGCAGCTGCTTTCTTCCATCCAATGTGCGAGCACTAGTTTGAATTCTTTCTTTTCTGTACTCTTTTCCTTGAACTAGCCCTTCAAGCTCAACATTTTGATTAACGCCAACGGATTTCTCATCCGAACAAGATCCATTAATGCAGCCAAGAACTCCAAGAACTGAGAAAAAACCCTTTCCATGTAACTTCGTTTGCTTTTTACCTTGAGATAGGTTTCTCTGGTAAGTTCTTAACAAAGCAGCTTGGCTGTTCCAACTTGCTTCTGAACTTGCACTTGGAGTTCCAGGCCTGCTTTTGATGTTCGGCCGGAGCAGATCAACCTGAGCATGGTCACTTGCAGCAGTACCAATAATTTTTGGACCCTCATCCAGTTTCATGTTGTAGTACTTTTCTGCATCAAAAACTCCAATTTCAGCTTCCCGATCAGCCTTAATTCTTCGAAAGCTTCTTGAAGAGGGAAATTCTGGGCCTGAACTGATGGAATGATTCGGATAATGAGCTGAGCCCGTAAGCTTCTGTACGAAGTTCTCTTCTGTTTTAAGGTAACAAGAAAATGAAACTTCACCAAGACCCTTATTGTTCTTTCCACTTTCCATATTTGGCAAGAGGCTAGTACCCTAGTACTTCAAAAAAAAAGATTAGTCTAGGCTAAGCTTGTGGGACGAGACAACTGAAATGACACACAAAGAGAGCTAGCTACTGAGTAGCGAGCGCACAAACTTGACAAGAGAGAAGTAGATCAAGACAAAACTCAACAAGTTACAAGAGGATGCTGGAATTGAAATAACGCACTGTCTTTTTTTTTTTCTTTTTTAAAATTTTTTCTGAGTCGAGTCTAGGAATGGAGATCACTTTGCTTCCTAAAAACAGTTCTATATAGAAAACTTGTGAGGGCTGCAGCAAAGAGTCGGAGTATATGGTCCTACACATGCTTGGGCTTAATTTGATAGCTGGTCCCCATTCATTTATTTCCTTAATAGATGAAATTTCTGTACTTCTTTTATTTTCCTTTTTTTTTTTTTTTTTACCAGGGAATTACGTTGCCTATTTTCATGATAATCGTTAATACTAATTCGAATTCAGGATTTACTTGTATCATACAGTTAATGTGCCGACAAATGCCTCTGAAATGCAGCGACATCTCTGCCATTCGTTCGGTGGGTGTATAAGATACGACAGTCCAAATCAAAATGAATATATACCAAGTTATAAATATGTAAATGTGGCACAACATCTTAAAAACTCGGCCCAGTCAAGTTTGAACGCGGGATCCAACCAAATTCTTTGTGTAAGAGATTGTCACACGAGATACTAAAGTAAATGGGAAAAAATGTATAAAATTATATACAAATCGTCGAGAATGGTTATGCTTAAAACTTTTTTTACTATTGAGGGTATGATTACGTTGTATACACTTAAATTGAATATACATTTTAAAAAATGAAGATATTTGCATTAAAAAAATATTATACTGCAATCAATAAATGTACTCTAAATCTATAACTAATGATATAAAATTGGCTAAACAGCATATTGCGAATAATTTCATATTGTTAAGGGTCAGTTTAGAATTGTGGTGATTGATGACTTAACCTACTTCTACTGTACGGACTAAAAAAAAATGCTTATTAAAAAAAATAATTTGGTGTTTAATAAACTATATTATAACTGTTGTGAGTTTGAAACATATACTACATGCATTTAGTAAAATTTTATCACAAAAGTATTGTTTTACTATAAAATGATAAAAATAAATATAAGTTTAAATTGCATTTTATTTACATATTTGAGTTTATGAAAAAATAAGATATAATTATCTTTTTGTTAAAATATTAATATTATAATAAAAACTTTAAAAAGATGTGATAACTTATTTAATAGCTGCTTATAACAAGTAAACAAATAAATTAATGGAATTCAATAAATTAAGGAATAGGAAAGATCTCTAAGTATGTTTACAGACAACAGCAGACTGGATTTCCAAAGCCTGAAGTTTAAAAACCTAAATAGCTGAGAGATATACATAAATAAATGAATAAAAGAAAAGAAATTAATACCATGATTCTCTCTGAACTGATATATCCCGTCTATATACTCTATAACTACCTCAAAGAACATGGACTTTGAGACATTAAATTTAGTATAAGCCATGTCCCAGGCTTGGTACAGGCTGCGACACTCGTGTTTGACGAAGAAAACTCTTCGGACTGAGTCAGAGTAGTATCATTTTCATTTTCTGCTGCAAACACACCAGAGTTCCCTTTACTTCTTGGTCACGGTGAGGATGTTACATTTTCCGTAACCCAGTATCGCTTGACAGCAAACAATATCTTTTCTGTGACAAGAGGGCCGTCTTCATGATCAATGATTTTTGTATTCCACCTCATTCCTCCCACAATTTTTCTCACCTTGACTAGCACATCCGCCTGGTCACGAATAATGACTGCTCCTTCAGGCCGCAAAATACGATCCATCTCCAGAAGAATGTCTTCAGCATTACACCTGCACAAGTTACATATTGATACAGGAAAGCCTTAAAAAGTAGTTAACTGGCCCCAAAAAATAGGAGAAAAAGAGAGTAGTAGTTAATCAAGAAATCCAACCTAAAAATATAAGATGGTACTTAAAATAAGTTAATTCAATGCTCAATACCTGTACCACTAAAGCTCACTTTTAAAAACAATAAATCAAAAGCCTTAATTTCTATTAGAAAAGAGGAAGATATAGTGTCAACAGAGACTGACTTATCCTTATACAAGGTGAAGACACCATTTGCATGAATAAGGTCATATGTCCTGGGGTATGTGGAAAATGCTTCACACCTGGCCCAACAAAATAATAATTATTAGACAAAGAAAAAGTCGTAGATATAAAAAAAGATATATGCCAAAGCCAAAGCCAAAGGTAAAAACTTCAACAAGCTGCCCCCAAAAGAAAAAAAAAAAAGCCACCCATATTATTTTTTCTCCTGAAATTTTCTTTAAAGTAATTGCATAAAGAAACCTGGCACAAAAATAGCCATAACTACATGCTTAACCATAAGCAAAGTCAGCTACCAGCCTACCAACGCAATAGTCATGGAACTAAAAAATATGAGTGGGCAGCAGGAGCTGAAGCTATATCCTAGAGGTTTGTAGTGTGCATGAAGGAAATAGCAGCAATTTAGTTTATAGATTAAGACATATCAAAGCTGGATTAGGAATAAACAGTTGAAAACCCTTAATATCCATAGAAATTATGCCAGCTGAGAAGTGGAAAACCATAAAGTTCAGAGGTTACCAGTCATGATATATTCCGATCAATCCACGCTCATATATAACACCCAGAGTGTCTTTTTCAGCTATGTTAGGCATAACATTCATGACCCACAATTTCGGAGACTCAATGGCAGCAGCAAAACTTCCCAAACCAGCATTCATATCCATTATGTTGCGATACCTCCCTGAGTCAAGGATTTTGTTAATCCTCTTATATGAATTCACATGCTTCTTCCATGACCTATTGTCCTCCTGGTAGGCCTCAACACCTATTCCTTTTATTGATCCACTAGATATTCTGAAGGGAACAGCATTGAGTCTTTCTGGAAACGATTTCCATGTTCCACCAACAACTTTATCCGGCCCAGTAGTCTCAGGATAAGGAGTTACACATGCCTCCATCTTCTTGTACCTACACACAGTCAGAAGATGATATTTTGCAGCAAGATCAGAAGATACACCTAAATTTGGCAAGGAACAGCAAGGTAAAAACCACCAGGTAACTTGGCATAATTGATCAGGTAAATACATTCTCTTTGCGATTAATGAGTTTCTTTTTCCCCCCTCCCGACAAAAACCGATCCACAGTTGAGCCCTATATAAATTCAGTAATTCAATATCTGATGTGATACAGCCCGAGTAGGGTCTTGGAAATCTTTTGGTTACAGCCCTATCTTATTAGTATTTTGCACAAAATAGATACTCACAGGGCATGGGGCCAGCTCTAATGCTCACCAGTTTACCAATAAACCAGGAAATGCACGTTATAGTGAAACCCTAAATGCAACAAACAACTTGATCTAACCTTTTCTACACTCATCTTTACAGACTTGGGCAAAAAAGAAAAAGCAAATAATGGTTGGCTACTGAAATGAAAAAACATCATAGAGGGTGTAAACACTGCATGATACCAAAACATGAAACTTGAATGCTGATACAATCAGAAGTAGCAACATACAGAAAGTGATCATTAACAACTATTCATATTAATTTTCATCAGTGTCTTCTGGTTTGGCAGGTTATTCAATTTCTTTAGACAGTCGTTAAGTGATCATTGATAATTAAGTAAAATGTGTTGATCACTAAACATGGAAAAAGGTGAATAAAGGACTATACCAGACATCTTCTGCATCTGTGGATTCACACATGGTTGGTTGAGTATCTTGCTCTTGGCAATAATCATAATTTATTCTTTTCTGCCAGATGGCAGTTTCACCCTTCTCATGCTTCTTCTCCCAACAGAGAAGTTTGGCAATCTCTTCAATCTTTCTTTGTTCTTCCTCAAGTTCTTTTATGGGGCGCTGCCATGCTTGGTAATTAGTCCTCCAGTTAATCGGAGGACCAGAAAGCACCCAGTAACCGCCTGGTCTAAGAACTCGATCAATTTCCATCATGTACATTCCATCTGCAGAGAAGATTTCCATAATGTACCTAAAAGTAATGTTCTTCATAAATCAAAACATAGGGAAACAGAAACATTGGACACAATAATATAATCTCCCAGGAGGCTAAAAATGTAGCAAGCCAACACAGGAAAACAAAAGAAACAAAATCAATCCAAAAGAACAAGTATCCTTGTCCTCTAAAAAATCCCAACTTACATAGAAACAAGAAAATCCCACGTGTTATTTTAGCTTGGGTTTTCCAGAGTTTAATTTGCCTCAAGCCAGCCTAAGTTCAAACTAGCAGTCAGTTGCTTATTTGAACAAGATAGGTCAGCTGGAGTTATTTACAGTTTTACCAGTCTACATTTTCTTTTTTTAAAAAAAACAAGCCTATGAATAAAAAATAAAACAATGACCAAGGTTTAATAAGCTTTCTGAAACTATCTTAACATGTGGACTTTCTTTCCCAGGTGAAACCTCATCAGAAACTAGGTGTCATTGCCAAGTTGTTTGCTTTTCTTTTCTTCTTCATATCTTCATTTCTAAGTTTCTACTAACTGAACCATTGTTTCCAGCACCTAGCTATCCCAAAGCATTGAACCATTTCTCCTCAGAAGATTTCCGAGAGATCACAAACCTATTTACATAAACCTGTATTCCTAAAATCCAAGTTATGGCACTGAATTTAAGATCCTTCAGAGCAGAGATTTTCAGTTCTGCATCAGGTACTGTGTATTTTATTCACATAGCCTGGGTTTGCTTAACATCCATTTAACGTGTTAATGTCCGAATAAACTGTACTCACCATTTGCACTCCAAGGAATCAAGCATCGAGAACAATGAGCCATGTCAAAAGCTCTAGAAGGATATGGTAGCTTTATGGTTCCAAGAACGCCGATAACTGCTGGCACACCTCTTTCCAGAGCAAATTGAACTTGTGCTTCATGAGAGTCTCTTGGTGCAAACGACATTGTTATGACATTCTTTTTAAATAGGTATGCACCCCAGCTTGCAACCTATTCAATACCAAAAGGACAATCTATCAACTAAAACATATATTCTTGCATAAGCATAGACTAAAGACGGGGAAGAAGACAAAATTAGATTAAAAATGCCAATCCTATGATCACAAGAAGAGGTTCATACATATTTTAGGCAAGAATTTGAATAAGCAAGCACTAGATGAAACATAGACAAGGACATGAAAGGGAAACAAGTGTAATACCTCAAAAAGAGACGAGAGAATTTGTATATGTATAGTTGCAGGGACTGTGGTGAAAAATGTTAAAGAAAAAAAGACATTACACAAACATGGAAACCTTTCATTGAATTGAACTTACCCCACATCCAGTATCCAATGCAGTTCTAACCATCCCACTGTCCATTGGAATCACAGATGCAAGTTCTTCTATATATGCATCTGCCCCATGAGGGAACTGAGTTCCTCCACCTGGGAATCTAAAGACATTGCCTTCATATTGAATCCAGTTCTGAACTGCCTTCTCAACTGTCAAGCTCTTATAAGGTGCATTTGCATAGGGTACGTAATCACGACTTTTTGGCCATCGAAATGGGGTTGCATAGCCTTTGGGAGCTGGAATAAGACAATGCAGCTTCTCATCTGGAGGTGGACAATGCCGTTCCCTGTAGTTCATATTTTTTCGGGGGAATAACATTGCCCTCATTTGATCTTGACATGGTGTGTAATCAATATACCGATCATCACAAGGCTTAAACTCTTGGAAATTTGATTCTGAATCATCAACTGTCCCAGCATCACCACCATGATGGGTCTCATAATTCAGATTGCTGAGGATACTGCAGTCTGTCTTTTTGGTGATCTCTAAGGCTATGCTGTCACCTTTCCCGAAACCACTTCGCTGCCAAGCACCCAAGATATAAAAGAAACAACATAAACCAACTACAATGAACAATGACATAGATCCCCTAGTTCTATTCTCTCCAGAGTTTCCTTTCGTTGCCATGACTCACCTGAAAATTTTTGTTGCCATTACAATTATTAAAAATAATTAAATAAATGCGCGACGCAAATTTGAACAATATCGAAGTAAACAAAAAATGACACCTATTCCCAAAACCAAAAACAACCAATGTAGGTCAACGTTGAAACCAATGATATTTAAGCAATCTAAATTCTGCCTCCGATTTTTTCACTCACAAAATGAAGAATTTTATGATTATAACAAAGTGAAAAACAAAACTATAGCTTAAATCAACGAGTCTTCATACATTGCAAATTCAAAAATTATGAGCAAAATACATAAAATAAAGTTTTGTAAATATAACTAAGTGTAACACAAAAATCTAGCTTAATTAAAAGAGTTGTTCAGTAGATGCATAATGAAATTGAACAAACATTTTAAGTTTACAGAGAATCAAATTCAAACGACCAGACAACGAAACGGCAGCGTCAAAAATACATACAAGTAACAAATCACTGAAATAGAGATCTGAACTGAAGATAAAATTCTTACTTTAAGGACCAAATCACATAAAAGACTTGTAAGACATAATTGATCAATCAAAATTCATGCGCGCGAAAGCCAAAGCCAAAGCCAAAGCCAAAGCGAAGGTAACGAGTTTCCGATTGTGTGCAGCGCAGTGCGGTGCGGAAATGCGCACGTGGAATCGCTGTGGATAAAACAGAACATATATATGATTACGAATTTACAATGATTAAAAGAATTTAAAGAATCGTACTCACGGGACGGGAGTTTTGCCTTGTTTTCCACTTTCGATCGGTTGTTTTCGAGGGGAAAAAAAAAAAAAAACACGAAGTTTAGTTGTTTATGTCTTCTCCAATCAGATCCCGCCACTTCATTTTCAGTTGTTCGTTAGGATTTGGTCGTATTTCGCACCCGAAAACAATAAAATAATTGAATAATTAATTTATTTATTTCCAAAAATAATCATAAATAATAAAAACTATTGTCGCTTGTGGGGGGTGGGATTTTTAACCCACGCCCCTTACGGCCTTAGACCTTGGGCCATCTCCACTAACTGAATTTTGCGGTTTCGATTGCAAATTCATTTTCACGGAAATAGCTTTCAAATTTTAAAACATTTTATTGCTAACACTGCTAAGGTAATTTGGTTACCAACTTCGTAGAGCATCTCCAAAAAAATTTTACTTTTTATTTAAAGAGTTATATGAATATTAAACACTCCAAAAGACACGTTAATTTATATTTTTTAAATAAGATTTATTTTTCACTCTTTAATATTGTTGAGTGAGTTTCTACCTCTTCTATTAATATTTTATTATTATTTATTAAAAAGATAAGACTGAAATAATTATTATTTATATTTCCTTTTAAAAACATAACAGCAATTCAATTTAATAGTGGGAAAGATTTGATTAAAATAATGTTAACGTATTTTTATTTAATGAGTTTTTTGGAAGAAATTGTATTTTTCCATCCATTTATTTGCCACATCAGTAAGCAAATTGATATTTAAAGAGTAAAAATTAAAGAGTCTTTTGGAGATGCTGTTACAGATGGTTGTATGGTGGTTTAACTAACAAACAACAAGGATGTAGATGAGACAAATTACCGCATATAAGAGTATATTTTTTATACTCCTGCTACTCTATTTCATTCTTGTTCACAATAACACTAAGGGTGCGTTTAAAATTAAAGTTGGACAGTCATAACTTAAAAGTTATAGCACTAAAATATTTGATAAACACTAACTACTATAACTTGGAAGGTATATTAATATGATTTTATCAAAATTATTATTTAAAATTTATATTTACTATGTATTATTAATTTTTGTTTCATAATTACAGTTAATTTCCACAACAGTTGTAGCTTCTCAATTCCAAACAAGATCTAATATGAAGAAGAATATTCAATCCACTACAAACCAGTGCCTTGCCCTCTAATTAAAGCATGGAATAGAAATAAAGTTTAGAGGACATTGAGCACACATCTTCCATTTGCAGATCTCATGGCCCTTGCCAAAACTTGTCATGTATCCTGTTCATCATGACTGGTTGTCAATCATCAAATTCTTCAACTCGTTGTTGTCATGCTGCACTCTTCCAGTTATCTCCAAGCGCAGGCCATTTGTAAGGCACCTGTTTGTCTGTTTTCCCTTCGCAGGCTTCTTGCTAAGGCCTGGGTCAATAAAGATTGGTTGTACTCTGAGAGTTGGGTTGGGTTTAATCCGGTTCACTTCTCTTTCATCAGCAGGCTGTGAAAAAATGCTGTTCTCTGTTTCCAGTTCAGAAACATCATCTTCATTCAACATGACCTGAAAAAGAATTGTTAACTTATATTCCAACAATGGACAAACCTATAAACATACAATCAAGAACATGTGCTAACTGGTGGTAAGAGCGATATAGCAGTACCATTGTGAAAAAAGCATGCAAAAGATTGCCTTTAAAAAGCATCTTTGGCTACTACTAACCAATCAGATATAACAACAAAAAGTTCCAAGTACAGCAAGAGAAGGATAGAGGGACAAAAGGGTTTCTTCCTTGTGCATGCAGGTAGGAGGATGGATGGATTCGTGTGATCCAAGAGAAATATGGCGAAGGAGGCAACGCCATTAACAAAACATATGAAATTGTATAACAAAAGAACGACAACAGCTTAAAAAAGCATCATCAAGGATGCTCAGCCGATCAAGGTTCTTTGTGTTAGATAAGTCATTACACAATAACAGAAGAAAATATATAGGAAGAAATTGTGGCTATTCGGCAAAAAGTTGATACCTTGCGGCCAACCAAATCAAAAGTCACAACCACTTTATTTCGTTTTGCCTGTTCAGCTTCCGCAACCTCCTCCTGTTTCTTCTTTATAAGTTCCTTCTCCTGTAAGCAAAACATCAATAAAAAGATTAGATTTAATCACATGCAAGCAATCCAAAACAACTATATGCTAGCAACTAAATACCTCCTTTGAAAGCCAGCTATTCCCCTCAATCTCGTAGTAATCACTTTGGTCATCAATTACTGTTGTACGTGCTGCAGCGTTTCGGTCGTAATCAACAAGCCTCTTTGTGTAAGCCTCAGCTGCTGCTTCAGCATCCGACAGGGGAGCAAAACCTTCTTCCAGACCAGCGTACGTGCTACCTTCCTTTAGCACGAGGGCACCACAAAACTGGCAAGGTCCCTCCCCCTCTTGTTCACAAACTATCTTGCCACAGGACAAACAATTGCTGATCAATCTGTGTTGACGTGCCTGGCATGAGCATGGTTTGCCCTGTTGGAATACAATTGACCCTTTAGCAGCCTCTGCAAGTGAAATAACTTTCCCAGCTTTCTTCTTTCTGTTATTACTTTGGTTTCCTCTATTCATGGTTCTTGACTCACTGCTCTCAGCCAGGTTTTCATTATGACTGGAAACAGCATCTTTTTTAGGTTCAACCTGATAACTAGGGACCATGACCTTTTTGAGTTCAGCCTGATGACCGGTGCCGGTAAACTCTTTAGGAGTTTTAGATGGTTTCTTGGTTCCACTGGCCAACCCTTCATCAGAGCGTGGTTTAACATATGCTTGTAATTTTGAAGTTGGAACATTCGTTGTGCTGCTGCAGATGTCTGTGAGACCTCTCCGTCGAAGATATTCCTCAATCACACTTTTGCCCACTTCTTGGCCGATAATGTTCTGCAAATCAAAATGAATCAAGATATGCAAGTGTCTCTATAGCAATTGCCCAAAAAACTTGCAGGTATAGCAATCAAGAAGGATTATAGAAAAAAGGGACAGATATCAATCCCAACATCGACCCGTGATCTTGGAATTCACGGCAGCATAATCTCCATTAAGCAACATGACTTTCTCTTAATGATATTCATGCACCAACCATTGAATTCCTTTTTATCCGCTAATATGTATCCATTTAAACTTCTAGCAGAAAGTATGTGATAAAATGACTGCTTACATTGGATTACATATACTACATTTAAACTTTAAAGCTCCAACTTCCAAACCAAAAAAAAAAATGTTGCAGAAGTAACCTCTGTAGATAGCTTCCCTGAATCCTTATATGCTTAACAAAGTTAGTAAAATTAAATACCCATTTGAAAGTTTACACAGCATGAGTGTCTGGCTAGTCAAAATGAAATAAGAGAGATACAATTGGCGAACAAGATTTAAATGCTCAATAAGATTTGGCACTTGACATTAGATTCTCAAAAACTAGTACTCAATTCAAAGAAGGCAAGAACTACCATATAAACCTCAATCCCAAAATTCATCACTGCCGTACAAACCTTTTTTCAGGGGAAAAAAAATATCCCTGAACCAAAACAAAAATTAACAGAGTATATTAAGCAAATAAAAAGAGAGAAAAAGATAATTACGTCGAGATACTCTTTAGCATCAAGGGCCTGAGCGAGTTCACAATAAGAGACTAAACCCGATATGACCTCTCCGTCCAAATCCAAACTCTCAATTCGCTTGCACAGATCCACCAACGCCTTCTCTAACCATTCTCCCGCTGTCTCCATTCTTTCTTGCTTTCTCGCTGTCTCTGTGAATGAAAAGAGTAGAGCCCTCATTTATATTTTTGGGTTTTGCAAAAATAGCGCTTTTTAGAAACCATCGCTGCAAATTATTTTATAAAGAGTAATGATATAACCATAAATTTTTATATAAATTTATTTTATAAAAATTAATGTGGTATGATAAGATTAATTGAATTAAATATCACTTAACCCATATAATTTATTTTTATTAATTTAAAGTATCCATTTAGTATAAACTGGTTTTATAAAAAAAGATATTATTTTAACATATCATGTTAGTATCATAATTTATTAAAAAATTCATAATTAATTGAAAAATATTTTTTATTATTAAATGTTTATATCGTTACCAATTTACTATCCTTCTAGTAAAAACATAAAAAATTATTGATGTTTTACATTTTCTATTAAAGCCAAAACATTACGTTGCAAATGTAAAATAAACAATAAAGCAAAGTAAAAAATTTCAAGAAAAATAATTAAAGAACTAAGAAATTGATAACCCTAAAATCAGTCCTTCTCTCTCATTAATTTTTTCTTAATTAAATTGTTATTATTTTTAATTGTGATTAATACTTCAATTTCATAAATTATAATAGTAATTTTGAAGTACTATGTCGTTTGTCATAATTCTACATATTATTCATTATTTTTTATTAATTATAATTTTCAATTATTTTTTAAATTTTATTTTTATTCATTATTTTTTTTAAAAGATAAAATTATATTTTATTCTCATAGATAAAAATCAACTTTTAACTCATTTTCAATTAAATATTAATATTTTTTCAATAAAAGGGTGTTATATTGATAAGTATTAATATTTTTTCAATAAAAGGGTGTTATATTGATAAGGACACAAATATTTAATAATAAATTATATTTTTTAATAAATTATAATATGATATGACATGTCATAATAACTTTAATACTAAAATAATAATATCTTACAAAAATAGCGCTTTTTAGAAACCATCGTCCATCGCGCTTTTTGGATACCATCAATACAGAGTGATGGGATCCTTAGTTTAATACCGTGTGACCAAAATACCCGCAATACAGAGTGAAATTACAACTGCAAAACGCTGGTTCATCAAGGCACAGTCCGACCAGTTCAGTGAAGAGACGAGATATATACACTGCGTAAAATGGACCAAAAGGTACCTTTACTCGACTAAAGTAAAAACAGCTTTGCAGATTTTTGAGTCCGATCGACAACTATCAAACGGCACCGTTTCTTTCATGCTTCAATGAGGTAATTCTTCTTTAAAGTTGCTATTTTTTAATTCATGTTCCCTTTATGTTTTTTTGCTTTCAATCAATTAGCTGACTTCAGCAGAATGACGTGTTTATTGAATAATTTATTTTCTCTAGTGTTGTCTAAAGTGTAAATTGAATGATAGGGTCTTGTGGTGGTCTAAACCTTGAGGCAAGTGAAAAGGAAGTGTTAAGCAGCTTCAAAACTGAACTGGGTTGATGCCATTTTTGTTTGGTTAATGGGTCGATCAGTACTGCCTAAACATGTAGCTGCAGTGGTAAAACACCAAAAGAACCCTTTAATGGCACTTGAAATGTTCAATTCAGTGAAAAGAGAAGATGGTTTTAAGCACACTTTGTTAACTTATAAATACATGATTGATAAGCTTGGTTTTCATGGCAATTTCGAGGAAATGGAAAATCTACTACTGGAGATGCGAATGGATGTCGATGACAGTTTGCTTGAGGGAGTGCATATTGGAGTCATGAGGAATTATGGTCGTAGAGGGAAGGTTCAAGAAGCTGTTGATGTTTTTGAGAGGATGGACTTTTATAATTGTGAGCCGACGGTTTTATCTTACAATACAATCATGAATATCTTGGTGGAGTATGGTTATTTCAGTCAGGTGCATAAAGTATATATGAGAATGAGGAATAAAGGGATTGTTCCTGATGTGTACACATTTGTGATTCGGATAAAGTCTTTTTGTAGAACCAGGAGACCTCATGTTGCTCTGAGGCTTCTTAAGAACATGCCTTCCCAAGGGTTTGAGCCCAATGCGGTTGCATATTGTACGTTAATAGCTGGGTTTTATGAGGAGAATCATAATGTGGAGGCATATGAATTGTTTGATGAGATGCTTGGGATGGGGATTTCTCCTGATATTGCGACATTTAATAAGCTTATACACACTCTCTGCAAGAAGGGGAATGTCCGAGAAAGTGAAAAACTGTTCAATAAGGTTCTGAAGAGGGGAGTGTCCCCAAACTTGTTTACATTCAATATGTTTATTCAGGGGCTTTGCAGAAAGGGTGCAATTAGTGAGGCTATCAGTTTGTTAGATAGCCTGGGAAGGGAAGATTTAACCCCTGATGTTGTCACTTACAACACGTTAATTTGTGGGTTGTGCAAGAACTCTAAGGTTGTGGAAGCAGAGTACTATCTGCATAAAATGGTGAATGAAGGATTGGAGCCTGATGGATTTAGTTACAATGCTGTTATTGATGGATATTGCAAAGCTGGTATGATTTCAAGTGCTGATAAGATTCTCAATGATGCAATCTTCAAGGGATTTGTGCCTGATGAGTTCACTTATTGTTCCCTAATTAATGGCTTATGCCAGGATGGTGACGTAGACCGTGCTATGGCTGTCTATGTAAAGGCTCTGGAAAAAGGATTGAAGCCTAGCATTGTTCTATATAACACATTAATCAAGGGGTTGTCCCAGCAGGGACTTATTTTGCAGGCTCTACAGCTGATGAATGAGATGTCAGAATCTGGTTGCTGCCCCGATATGTGGACTTACAATATAGTTATAAATGGATTATGCAAGATGGGTTGTGTCTCTGATGCCAATAACCTTGTAAATGATGCAATTTCCAAAGGCTACATTCCGGACATTTTTACCTTCAATACTTTGATTGATGGTTACTGTAAACAATTGAAAATGGAGATTGCAATCGAGATTCTAAATACTATGTGGAGCCATGGTGTTACTCCTGATGTGATCACATATAATTCTTTATTAAATGGGCTATGCAAGGCTGCAAAATCTGAGGATGTGATGGAAACTTTTAAAACGATGATCGAGAAGCGGTGTGTTCCTAACATAATAACATACAGTATACTTGGGGAGAGCCTGTGCAAAGCACATAAAATTACTGAAGCTTTTAACTTGCTTGAGGAAATGGAAAACAAGGGTTTGACTCTGGATACTGTTGCTTTTGGGACATTGATAAATGGGTTTTGCAATAGTGGGGACCTGGATGGTGCATACCAGCTATTTAGAAGAATGGAAGATCAATACAAGATTTCTCATACAACTGCCACCTACAATATTATGATCAATGCTTTTTCTGAAAAGCTAAACTTTTACATGGCAGAAAAGCTTTTCTATGAGATGAGTGAAAAAGGATGTCCTCCAGACAATTACACGTATCGCATCATGATTGATAGCTTCTGCAAAACAGGTGGCATCAATTCTGGTTATTGTTTACTTCTGGAAAATATTGATAAAGGATTCATTCCCTCACTGTCAACAATTGGCCGGGTCATAAACTGCCTTTGTGTGGATCATAGAGTTCATGAGGCGGTTGGTATCGTCCACCTCATGGTACAGAAAGGTGTTGTCCCTGAGGTTGTAAACACAATTTTTGAAGCTGATAAAAGGGAAGTAGCATCTCCAAAGATTGTCGTGGAAGACTTGTTGAAGAAAAGTCATATAACTTACTATGCCTACGAACTTCTATTTGATGGCATCAGAGATAAAAAGTTACTGAAAAAGAAAGCTTCCAAGTAGGCATTCTTGAGATTTCAGAAAGTGTTTACAGTATGTTGACAAACTGCTAGTGGGTTAATTATGAAAATTTGTGAGAAGCCTCTGTTCAAGAGCTGACAGATAGCTGGCGCAAGTAGCATTTGAAAGGAAGTTACTGCAGAAAACACAGTAGTTTCACACTTATTTATTTCTCACCTCTTTTACTGTAAATTTTCCTCAGCCTTTGTGTTTGTGACTTATCTTGTTGCAGGGGTAATTCCAGATGCTTGACTAGGCAGAAAGTACAGGCTGTCCTTTTTTTGGAATTTATCTGGCTTTATATGTGTTTTTCTGTTCTCTAACTGTCAGATGCTCTAGAAATTGAACGAAGGGATTTCATGAAAACCAGAATTGGGTGAAGTAATTAGGTAAAATTTACTAAAAAGGAAGTTCTGAGCCAGAATAATTATTGGTACTGATTCCTAGCTCATGCATGCTGACGTTTCTTTGTTGTTCAAACATAAGTATTTTGTGATCTTATGATGAATTCATATATCTAACCTGTTGCCTCATGTGTGTTTCCAGGTTGAAGATTTCAATTTTCAAACTGTGAGATGATTCTCACAGTTCAATCGCAGTATGAGGTTAGAATCAGTCCCAGACTAGTATACATGAGATTTTCCTTCCAAAACTCCAAAAAGAAGTGTAATTTTTTTCACTGTCACTGCCGTAATGTTTAACTTTGTTGCCTCGAATACTTTGATGTACAGTAATCACAATACATGCTACTTATCTGAAAACAGAGTAGCTTTATGAATAAGATATTTTTAAGAGCATTTCTATATTTTGATGTTTGGTGGTGGTGGAACTAATCTTTCATTTGAAAATAAAAGTATAATCCATGGTTGGTATCATCATCAATCCTTTTCATCAAAGTTCGCTAAATCTTTGAATAAATCTTTTTAAAGTGTGCCTAGAAATCAAATCAGATCAAAGCACAAATATTTCATAAGTTAACCGGCAAATATTGCCGGATCTTTGCCAATTGCGATGCTTCAAAAGTTCAAACAAGAAGCATTGAGTCAATATGAATTATGCAAAAATAATGTTCATTAAAAGACAGTGTATAGTGATAGCATGACATATACTGTTGACCAATTCTTTCGTGGAAACCAACGCATTGGATATCACGATTTGATATCTGGCCAAGGAATTCGAGAACCCTCACTAATATTTATGTCTTAAAATATCAATTATTGTCAACTATTTCATCAACAGTCAACAACCCTCCATTTGTTGGCAGACAAAAGGGAAATAATTTAATTAACAGTCGAAATTTTTATCCATATAAAGGGCTTCACAGGCATGAACTGGTAACAAATCGAGGAGAAAACAAGTGAAATGGAAGGAGAAAACGAAGTTAAACTCCACGGGATGTGGGCGAGTACTTACTCTAAGAGGGTTGAATTAGCCCTCAGGGTTAAAGGCATCCCATATGAGTACATAGAAGAAGATTTGAGGAACAAGAGCCCATTGCTTCTCCAATATAATTCTGTTTACAAGAAGGTCCCTGTGCTTGTTCACAACGGAAAACCCATAACTGAGTCATATATCATCCTGGAATATATTGATGAGACCTGGCAAAATGGTCCTCGACTCCTGCCTCAGGATCCCTACCAGAGAGCTCAAATTCGATTCTGGGCCAGCTTCATTCAACAACAGGTAAAAGTTTGAAAGAAGTGTGATTGCCATATTTCCAGCTTTTTGTCATTTATTTTATGCAGTTTCCATAACATTCCCGTTACTCCGTCAAAACTTTAACAAAGTGAGAGAAATAAAAGTAATTGTTTTGCGGGTGGAATAATTTTTCCTGGGAAAGTTTCAGGAAAAATTATTAGTCAGATAAGTAGTAAAAGGCAAAAATATCAAAAAGCTTGTCGTCAAGTACAAATCATATACATGATAATGTTTTTAAACATGGATTAAATTTAACTGCATGCAGTTATTTGGGTCTTTTTATAAATTGATTTCAAGTAATGGGGAGGAACAAGAGAAGGCAGTTGAGGAAGTTTTTGAGAAGATGAACGTGTTGGAAAAAGGAATGAAAGAACTGCTACCAGAGGGCGTTCCTGAAGTTGATGGCAATAATTTCGGAGTATTGGACATTTTGGTGACTGCAACATTCGGTCCCTACAAAGCTCATGAAGAAGTTTTCGGTTTGAAGGTCTTGGATCCTGAGAAGTATCCATTGTTGTTCTCCTGGGTTCAAAAGTTGAACGAGATACCTCTTGTGAAAGGAGTGCTCCCTCCCCATGACAAGCTCGTTGCTCTTCTTCAATTTATCAAACAAAATGATCTCAAGCCTTCTAGTTAAGTTATATCCATTGGTGTTCTCGTCATGTATGTTTGCTCTTTAGTCTTTTCCAGCAGTATCTGTTTCTCCGCTTGTGTTTTCTTGGTTTGGTGTGGCTTTGTTGTAATACTAATAAGGCATATTAGGCCATCTCGACTTGTTAATGAAAATCAATTTCAAAAAATTCTTTTACTTGCATTTTTTTCTACAGCTTTATTCTTTGTCTAGACTAAAAATAAAATGTCATTAAAAACTCATTCGTTCATTTGTTTCTTATGTTATTTGAATATGTTCCCTCCGTGGACTTTCCTCTACTTAATCGCCAGCACTTGCGTCATTTCTACCGCAATCGCTTTAATAATAAACCCTTTTCTAATTCAAGATTCAAAGTAAAATATAAGACTTGTGATACCAACATGATGAATCATCTCACTGAAATTTTAAAGAGAGCTTTGGAATTAAAAAGCTCTATTTATTTCTTAAATTTCTTAACACTTGGTGCAACTAAAGTCTAAAGCTAATTCTCTATATATAAAATAATTTTATACACGGTTAAAGGTTTGGGATTAGTATCAAGTCCTTGTCGTTCAAGTTTTCTAAAAGTTTCTTACTCAAACGTACAGATGAATCAGATCAGACCAAAACCGACAAAGTAAATAAACAAATATATAAATCTTTCATTCAATGTCATACATTTGAATGTCGATGCAGTAACTAACAAGAAAAATTTTTAATAATTAATGGCACGCACTGCAACTCTATTTCAAACGTTTCAGAATAATGTAACTCATCAAAAGGCAAGCAGAACTAGGCAAAAAGAGAGGGATGGAAGAAGAAAACAAAGTTAAGCTACATGGGACGTGGATTAGCACTTACTCTAAGAGGGTTGAATTAGCCCTCAGAGTTAAAGGCATTCCCTATGACTACTTAGAAGAAGATTTGAGCAACAAGAGCCCATTGCTTCTCCAATACAATCCTGTTCACAAGAAGATCCCTGTGCTTGTTCACAATGGAAAACCAATACCAGAGTCGTCCATCATCCTGGAATACATCGACGAGACCTGGAAAAATGCTCCTCGATTCCTGCCAGAAGACCCCTATCGGAGAGCTCAAATTCGATTCTGGGCTGGTTTCATCCAACAGGTAATAACAAAATGACCACAAAAAAAAAAAAAAATTGGCGTATGAGTCTTAGCGTAGATTAACTTAACAATCTTATGCATACGTACAGGTGTTTGAAGCTATGGGTAAAGCGTTCATGACATCAGGGGAAGCACAAGAAAAAGCAATTGAGGAAACGCATGAGAAAATCAACGTGTTAGAAGAGGGAATGAAAGGATTATTTTCTGAGGAAGCTCCGAAAATTGATGGCCAGAATTTCGGACTGCTGGATATCGTGGTGTGTGCAGTACTGAGTACCCACAAAGCTTCTGAAGAAGTCCTTGGTAATGGTGTCAAGATTTTGGATCCAGAGAGACACCCCTTCTTGTCCTCATGGGTTGAGAAGTTGAACAAGCATCCTGTAGTGAAGGAGAATACTCCTCCGTATGACAAGATCATCGGTTTTCTTCACTTCATAAGACAAGAACACAAAGTTTTTCCGTTCAAAAGCCTCCTCCAGAAAAAGAAAGAATAAGATCAGAGGAATTGAAACTGATCAAGGCAACTGGATCAAGGATGAAAGAGAAGTAGAGAAGGAGTTTTGTGACTATTTTGAAGGGCTTTTTAAGTCTTCGAATCCTTCTCATGACCAACTAGAAGCTGCCCTGGCAAGTCTAGTTCCAAAAGTTTCGGATGAAATGAATGAAGAGCTTCAACAGCCCTTTACCGAAGATGAGATAACAACAGCCTTGGCGCAGATGTGCCCCACCAAAGCCCCTGGACCTGATGGACTGCCAGCGGTGTTTTTTCAAAAGCATTGGGAAACTGTTCGTGAAAGGGTGATCACTGCATGCCTTCATGTGCTCAACGAGAAAGGTACTCTTGCTCCACTCAATCACACATATATTGCACTCATTCCTAAAGTTGAGAAACCAAGGAAAGTGACGGAATACAGACCCATAAGTCTTTGTAATGTAATCTATAGGTTAGTGGCAAAAACCATTGCAAATAGACTTAAACAATTACTCAATACGATCATATCCCCCACTCAAAGTGCTTTTATTCCCAATAGACTCATCACTGACAATGTTATCATTGGGTATGAATGCCTTCATAAAATTCGTCATAGCAAAGGAAAGAGAAATGGTCTAGTGGCTCTAAAATTAGACATTAGCAAAGCCTATGATCGAGTGGAGTGGTCTTTTGTAAAAGCTACAATGCTTAGGCTAGGATTTTCCTCTGGTTGGGTTGATCTAGTTATGAGATGTATTACCACCGCATCCTTTTCAGTCCTTATTAATGGGGTTGCAAAAGGGTTGATACGACCTCAAAGAGGACTTAGGCAAGGTTGTCCGTTGTCTCCATATCTTTTTATTTTGTGTGCTGAGGTGTTCTCCAGCTTACTAATGCAGGCAGAAAACCAGAATCTTATACATGGAGTGAGGTTTGGGAACACCATCACGGTATCCCACTTGTTGTTTGCAGATGATAGTCTAATTTTCACGAGGGCAACAATAGATGATTGTAAGCACCTCAAGGCAATCTTTGACTGTTACAGCATGGCTTCGGGACAACTTTTCAACCTAGACAAATCCTCAATGTTTTTCAGTGGCAAGACCAAAGCTGATCAAGTGGCTGCCATTAAAGAAATCTTTCAGTTGAAGGTCGTTTCCAGGCACGAAAAATATCTAGGGCTGCCATCCATGGTTGGAAGAAACAAAAGGAATTTTTTTGATGATTTAAAGCTCAGAGTGAAGAGTAAGATTTCGAATTGGCAGCACAAACACTTCTCTAGTGGTGGTAAAGAGGTCCTCATCAAAACAATAGCACAAGCTATTCCAACTTATGCCATGAGCGTGTTCAAAATTCCCTTGGGGCTGTGTGAAGATGTGCAGAAAATTATTGCTAGATTTTGGTGGGGATCTCAGGATGATAAGAGAGGCATTCATTGGGCTAAGTGGGAGAGGATTAGTAAAGCAAAATGCAGAGGTGGAATGGGATTCAAGGAGTTCTCGTGCTTCAATCATGCTCTAGTAGCCAAACAAGGATGGAGGATTTTGCAGTTTCCAGATTCTTTAGCAGCCCGAGTTTTGCAAGCAAGATACTTCAAGCAATCTGACTTCTTGCAGGCAAAACTGGGGTCAAATCCTTCGTATATCTGGAAAAGTATTTTGTGGGGGAGAACTGTAATCCAAAAGGGCAGCAGATGGAGGATTGGTTCAGGGAACAAAGTGCAAGTTCACAACAGCAACTGGATCCCAAGACCAGAAACGTTCAGACCAATCTCCTCTCCAACTATCCCAAATGAGGCTGTGGTATCTGAGTTGATTGATTCTAACCAAAACTGGAATGTGATTAAAGTGTTCCAACATTTTATAAAGGAAGATGCAGAATTAATTACCAGCATTCCTCTTCCGCGAAGACCAAAGCCAGATCAGATTATGTGGCATTATGATAAGCAAGGCAATTATACTGTCAAAAGTGGATATCGGATTGCTCAGCAAATAAAATTCCAGGACTCCCCTAGTTGCTCAGTTACGGATCCAAGTATATGGAAGGTTATCTGGACTTGTTTGCTGCCTGAAAAAATTAAAATCTTCATGTGGAGAGCTGTCCGGAATTTGTTGCCATCAGCTGAGAATCTTTGGAGCAAAAAAGTGATCTCAGATCCTACTTGTCAGTTGTGTAAAAAGACTATGGAAAGCATTTCTCATGCCTTGGTGGATTGCAAAATGGCCAGGAAGGTATGGAAAATGGTCTCTTGTGCGGATAAGGTCTACACATTTGCAGAGCAAAGTATGTCGTATGTGCTGCAAGGTATGACAGAAATGCTAAATCGAACAGATTTTGAATTGTTGGTGGCTTGTTTTTGGTCAATTTGGCATGCAAGGAACCTTTTTCTTTTCGAAGGAAAGAAGGTGGACCCTCTGGTTTCCATGGCAAAAGCTGAGGCAGTATTGGACTCTTATAAACGAGTCAAAATTCCCAGCTCATCACACTTGGAGAGCAAGATAACAGTTAAGCAGCAGCGGTGGAAACCACCCCCACAAGGATGGATTAAAATTAATGTAGATGCAGCCACAAAGATTGAGAAACAAGTTGCAGGATTGGGAATTGTCCTAAGAGACTTTAATGGGAGTGTGGTTGCTGCTGCAGTAAAGCCATCTAAGTTTTATGGAGATATAATCTTTGCTGAGGCGGAGGCCGTAGAATGGGGTCTGCAGGTTGCAAGATCTATTACTATGGCTTCGATCATAGTGGAAACTGATTCTCAAGGTGTTTCGGATCTGCTCAACAACAAGAAGAGTAATAGATCTGAAGTCTTCTGGGTGATATCGGAAATTCAAGAGCTAGTCAAGGTTTTTTGTAATGTTAAAGTCCAATATACTCCAAGACATTGTAATTCCATTGCACACTCTTTAGCTAGATTAGCTCTAGGTTGTGAGGAGTCTGTCATATGTAAGAACCCATTTCCAGAAAATATCTGGTATTTGTTCCAGTCTTCTAATGAATGAAGGTTATGATTCCTTTTCAAAAAAAAAAAAAGACAAAAGAGTCTCGGGTCTGCTAGTTAATCTGTATTTTCAAGCCAACTCTATTTTCCCTCCCTTCTGTTACTTGGTGTGGTTTTTCAAATAAGATATTGTGCCTATATTCTTCGTTTAATGTTGCTTTTTGCTAGGATAACTAAGAATAGTCTTCTACAGACACTGAAACTCAACTAGAAAGAACGAAAAAGAAGCAATTCCTTCCTTCCCCTTCTGCTGACAAATCAATTTTATATTTTAAAAAAAAAGTGAAATTCTTGGGTGTGACGTAAGTGGAATGAGCATCATTCACAAGGTCGGTTGTTTAAAGGAATGATTGAATACCAGACAGAGATAATTGGAAAAAGAATTCACATCATCAAATGGGTAAAGAAACATCCAAGCAAAAACCAAATGCTCATTCACGTTTAAATAGAACGGCACAAAATGCCATTGTAAATAATTCATACAAGTCAAAATTTCATAAGAAAATTAAAACTGCAAAACAAAAGCTGCTGTCTCAATTTAACTCTTAGATGCTAGCTTTTCTTTGGCCTTCTGAATCTTCAGCACTTTCTTGACAATCTTCTGCTCCTCCACCAAAAAGGCCCGGATAATCCTACAAAAATAATTGTCATTTCAAAGTTTAAATCAATAAGCTACCAAAAAGAGAAACATTGTTAAACTATGAATGCTTATGGTTAAATCCAGGTTAAACATTGTTAGATTTTAAAAGTTGAAGCATACCTCTCCCTGACAGCACCTCCAGATAATACACCCCCATAGGCACGGTTGACAGTCCTCCTATTTCGAGATAGTCTAGACCTCTTGTACTCAGCAGGTCTCAAGTGAGGAATCTGCAGTTACATCCAACATTTACAAAGAATGAATGCCCATGGATATGGTTCAAGTTACATAGTCAACTATCAATTCCTGAAGCACTAGACTCACAGCTTGAGTCCCACACAATCTAAAGTCTTAATTAAACACATGATCGAGCTCCACAATCAATCTCAAGAAGAAGTATAACAACAGAAGTTAAACCATCATAGAATCAAAGGTGCATAAAATAAAATTCATTTGTAAAACAGCAAAAATACGTCAGACTCGCCGTACCAGTACTGGATGCCATTCCGGAAATATGATACTTGAACAAACAAGAGAGCATCACCATAAATTATTCAACCAAAATAAGGCTTCCCATTTGCACATTCAAGTATAACAAAAAAAAATGCTGAACTGGAACAGTGTTTTATTTTTACCAGCAATCAACAGTATGGACAATACAAGAAAGACCACATTTAAAACTAGAATCCTTAGAGACTTAATCATCAATGTGATATGAAAAGTTGTAGAGTGTAGTCTCACAAAACATCAGCAACTTAGACAAATATGAAAAATATGAAATCATACTCCTTGGATCCTTTTTCCAGTGACAGGACACTTAGGCCCACTTGCTCTCTTCTTGGTGCTCTGGTAAACCAGCTTCCCCCCTAAGTTACATGAAGACAAGCAAAAATCATAAATATAAACAGAGCATTGATCTCAGAGGAACTCATCAATATCCGTTAAGAGCGTAAATGAGAAATACAAACTAATAAGTTAGAAAAGCATATTAACTGACATTCAGCTGAGGACTAAAGACTAAAATTTTAATCAATCTGTAAACAACAATGAAGTAAGCATTTCCAGCATCTAAGTCAACTATAAGTCAATTTGCCCGCATAAAAAGTATCAAATTATTTAGTTTTCAGATTATTAAAAATATAATCAATCCGTATACAACAGTGAAAAATATTAGTCATGTTTCAGAAAAACTAAAAATCCAATATTTAAGCTAAGCAGGCGACTCTTACGAAAGGATCAGATAATTAAAAGTGACAAGACACAGATCCAACTCAAAAAGACTATAAATGAAGGGAGCGAATATGATAGAGGACGATACCAGGGGTTTTGACGACGCGGTGCTGGTTGGACTTGGTGGCATAGCTGTGGCGCGTGCGGTATGTGAGACGTTGAACCATTTTCGCTCTCTTTCGAGGAGACCAGCGAAGCAACAACCAGAGGATTTCGTTTCCAGAGCAGAGACCAAGTTAAAAGCCCCAATACCCTAGATCTAATGGCTGGTGGCTCTTTCTACTTAACGGTTTAGATTGCGTCCTTTATTGGACCCACCATGTTTTAATTTAAGGTCCGAACTCCGAATCAATCGCTAGCTACCCGTTTTCTGATCCGTTTATATGAATTATGAATACTTTTATAAAAAAAATTTCTTGACTTTATTCATAACAATAAATTCATTATTTCTCGTCGTATTTGGTAAATAAATTTTTTTATTTCTAGTTGGTTACATCAATCTTGAATAGTTACCTTATTTTTATTAATTAGTTAAGTTGATAATTAATAATTAAACTGAATATTGAATAAATTAAAATACCTTCTTCCGTCAATAATTGAATAAATTATGTTATATTTAAGCTACTAATTATTTAACTATAACAATATTTTAAGCTAAAAAGCAACCACTAACAATTACAATGTTGATAATTTAAAATTAAAGCATAATTTTATTAATTAGTAAATTAATGTATTACTAATAAAAAAATAAAAACTTGCAAATATAACATAAAACTAATAAATCAACATTAACTGAATACTGAAACATAAATTTTAGAAAAGAAACATGAAACTTGTAAATAGAAGGTAAAATAAGTAAATTAGTATAAAATTGGTAAACAAAAAAAAGAACTTACAAATATAATATAAAGGTAGTTAATCAACATTAAATATTAAATAAAAATTTTAAAAATTGAATATAGAATTTGTGAACGAAAGGTAAAATGAATAAATTAATATAAAATTAGTAAATCAACATTAAGTGAAAACTAAAATATAAAGTTTGGAAATAAAACATAAGACTTGTAAATACAAGGTAAAACAAGTAATTAATATAAAAATGATAAATTAATGTACTACTAGTAAAGAAATCAAAAACTTACAAATATAACATAAAAGTAGTCAATCAACACTAACTGCTGAATAAAACATATATTTTTGAAATGAAATATAAGACTTGTAAAATAGAATAAAAAACAAGAAAATTAATATAAAACTAATACATTAATGTATTATTGGTAAAGAAAATAAAAACTTACAAATATAACATAAAATTAGTAAATTAACATTAAGTGTAAAATAAAATATAAATTTTGAAAGTGAAAGACAAGAGTTATAAATGAAAAATAAAATAAGTAAATTATTATAAGAGTATAAATTGGTGTCTTACTAGTAAACGAAACAAAAACATACAAATATAACATAAAACTTATAAATCAACATTAAATACAAAATAAAATATTAATTTTTATAGATTAAGCCTAAAACAAATGAAATAAAAATTACAAAAAAAATTAAATAAAAACTTACAAATGTAAAATAAAAACTCATTATAATGTTGATTACATAATATATTTACTGATTTTGTATTTGAATTAAATAATGCTAGTTTTGTGTTTATTTAAATTGAATAATACTATTTTTGCATTTATATAATACATGTTGTACCTTATGAAGAATGAAACTTATTATCAAAATCGAATTTTAAAGAATATTACTTCAACGTTTTTCAAAGTTATTATAAGATAAGGTTATTTTGCATCTTTCTACACTTTCTTTACAATAATCTAAAATGATCTCTTAGCACAAGTAAGTGGCAAAGTTCAAAATTACATGAAGTATGCATAGGACTCAAAATTCTATCTATTTTTATTAATATATCATATGTGTGTTTAGTAATATAAAAATAGATAGAATTTTGAGTCCTATGCATACTTCATGTAATTTTGAACTTTGCCACTTACTTGTGCTAAGAGATCATTTTAGAATTTATGGTTAAACCAATTTGATAAAACTCGTTCCACTTGTTTTTAGTACAATTCCTTTATTTGAATTGATGAGTCATTTTTTTCTTTGTTTATTTAAAGTAAATGAATAAAATATTCTTCACTGAAATTATATAGAAACCATATTAATTTTTTTAATAACTAATAATCTTGTTTGAGTTTACTTATTTTACATTCCATATACTAGTCTTTTGTATCATTTATAAAATTTATATTTATCGCATTATTAATACTCTAATTTTAAGCATTGTGTTATACAATTTTTTGTAGCTAAGACTCTTTTTTAATAATAATAGTTAATTATTTTGCTAGGGGTTTGAATAGCTTTTATCTTTTCAGCTAACGAGTATTGGATTGGCTCTTGAGATTTTGATGTAGGCATGTTTTAGAGAGTCAAAAGTCTTGTTTATTTGGTTTAACTTTGTATCTCATTCATTATAAAGGATCAGGACCCTTTCGTAATCTAATCTTCTCCTGAGCACATTTCATTCGTGTGATTGTTAGTTAATAAATTAAAAAGTGAAAATAATTAAATTTTAATCATACACTAACACTAAAAGATAGGTGGTATAAAATCTTTAAAAGATTAGGAGGACTCACAGATGAAATATCTTAAACTATGACTTTGTGATCGATTAGGTATTAAGGTGTTTTATTTTATCTTATTCTCACTTCTCTGTCACCTATTGGGTTTGAGATCTCACATGTTCAATTCGAGATTTATTTAAAGTTAGATTCTTAATATTAGCATATATCTTCATTTTGAGAAAATAATCTTGTAGCATTACAAACTGGAGCAGTTGGGCAACTTAATTTGCCTTCTTTCTTCAGCTAGCTATAAATTAAAATGATCTAACCTTGATTGCAATTGATGAATCAATTATCAATTTCCATGAGATACCTGTAAAATCCTTGAGCATGTTTAAATTTGGCCACTTATAACGAGAAAGCAGTAATTTGCTGCATACAAGAGAAAGAAAAGAACTATATTCTCTTTGATATATTAATATGAAGTAAACGTCTTGCTAGCATGATGCCATGATGGTGAGAATTGAGACTGATCAGTCGTACAATAACTACTTTTTCACAGTAAACGATAATGTAACAAGGCAAAAAGTAACCCAGTTTTGATAGCCCCGTGTTCCTGCAGAAGCTAGCAGACTATGAATCAGTATTGTCTTCTGCTTCAACTTCTGATGATTAGTGTTCTTTTGCTTCTGTTGCTTCTGCTTCAGGATTTTGGTCTGCTGAGGCTGCCGCAATTTTCTTCTGTGAAGCGGTCTTGGTGAGATGATTGTAGCAGCCCTTCTCTTTGAAGAGCTGAGCAAAGTGAGACTTGCAATAAAGGATTCCATCCAAAGCAGCATACGACGATGTTGTCAGCAAACAACCCCCATGAGAACACCTGAAGCATGTCTTATGGAACGATTCTCCCTCCACCGTCACCTGTTTCAAATTAATTTATAAGTGCCTCATTATAAGTTTGATCATAGATTAAGAACAAAAATTTATTTGGAATCGAATTACGAAGCACCAACCTTCTCCAGTGGGTACACAGTTTTCTTGCAAGATGTACATTTGTCTTGGGTGCCACAGAACATGGTGGAAAATTTGCTGGGAGTCCTTGTCTGCAGATAAGTAAATTATATGAAATTGAATTGCAAACAGAAGTAGACACCAAAATGTGGCAAATGAAATAGAGCCCGGAGGAAAGGGTTTGATTTCGAATTACCAGTCCATTTTTTTGGGCGGCTGAAAAGACATTAGAGGAGCAACATATTAGCCCAAAATTTTGAAAATGTGGGAAAATCAATTATGAAATAGACAGGCATAAAAGAATTGGAAAGGCGAGTTTGTATGATACATATTTATATTAATATTTGCTGATCTCACGTTTGAGTTTGTTGGTGAAACTGCCAGTCTCCTTGAAGAGTTGCTCAAAATGAGGCTTGCAATACAGGACTCCTTCCATTGACGAAAAGTTGCCCATCTACAACAAAAGCATTACCACTCAGCCATGATTTTATTTATTTTATTTTGACAATATAATAATGTAAAGAAAATAGTGAAAAAAAAAAAACCATTAAGAGATAGAGCTAAAACAGGATGACGATTAATACCACAAGTTTCCCATTGCAGTGACTGCATTTGAAACAGATCTTATGATAAGAAATTCCATCAGCTGTTACCATATCAATGATGTGAACAGTCTTATCACAAGCCTTGCATTTCTCTTGAGTCCCACAAAATGCCATTTTCTTTGTTTTTTTCTTTTTTTTTTTCTTGAATTCGTTTTTTCAGAGACAAGAAAAGAAATTAACCTGATCTCTCAGGGTAATATAAGTTACAAAATTAAAATTATATCCACAGAGAGACCGGGGGAGCTCTAGTTCTTGTTTCTGTTTGTAAAAGATAGAATAGTCCTGCGAAAATGACATATAGGTTTCACCTTGAAAATGATATATAAGTTTCACCTTTTCTTGCAATAGCTAACATGGATTTAAGGTAATAAAACGAAATGGATTAACGGATGGAGAGGGTGAATTACACGGTGTATAAAAGGTAGGCGATTATAGATTGATATATTTTCGGAATCATACAGAAAAGTTGTACTAAGAATAGAGTTGAATCAATGCGAAGTTTTGTAACCAAATATCTCTGGTTGGTCCAGGTAGAAGCTGCATATTTCTTCCTGGATTTATGTGGTAATAAAATTAGTTGACCTGAAAGTGATATTTACTATATTTACTAAGAACTATGAGAACCTCATGTTACAAGACTCGCGTTATCTGAACAAACTTTTCTTGTTAAGCAAATAGTTACGAGAAAAAAGTCAGCAACCCTAATGAAACAAATATGACAAAAAAACAATCCAATAGAAAATGAAGATTTTAAACGTAAAAAGAATGTTCTAAGCCCAAATCTTTGACCTCCGTCCACATAAAAGCACTAATTAGGTCCACTCGGAAAACCTGAAATGCAGTAGTTGCATATATAGGTGCACTTGTACTTTACAGTGTTTTGACCTCCTCGCCGTCTAACAACAAACAATGTTCCTGCTGATACTACCACATTCCTGACCAACGCTCAACCAATCCATCTGGTTTTTTTGCTTCTTGATGGGCCATGCACAATGGGTTCATCAGTTCCATACTATCTTTGTGAAGTTACAGTTTTACCCTAATTTCCTCATGTGAATGTAATAATCTGATGCACGGCTGATGCATTAAATTGTGTGTCACTTTGTGCTTGTCTCTCTTCTCAACAATTCTGAAATCGAATCCCCTTTCACTTCATCACTTCCTCCCCAAAATCCAAAACGAGTCGATGCGCTATTCATGTAAACAAAACCTTTGACAGCAAAGGAGGTATCACTTCCCGCAACAGCCAAGCTCACATGCAAGAAACAGTGTCATGCAAGGTTTGTGACAATCGATCGCTTCCGAACTGGTGCTGACCTTCATGCACACATCCGTCAAAACCATCCGTACAAGCACGAAAAGAAAACTAAGTGATGATGAGCTAGGTAAACTTAATTTTATGGTAAATCTTTGATTTTAGTTTCTTTTTTTTCCATGTCCTGGTTTTCTTGTCACTTTCCGGTGATGCATATGCATTCGAATCAAATCTTTCTTTGTGGAGCTAATGAGGACTTTAGAAAAACATTGAGTTTAAAGTATCTGAAATTTTAGAGCAATTTTAGAATGTATTAGAAGTATCTTGTCACTCAAAGTTGAGATACCTACATGTTGCTCGGAAGGACACCTTCAACATGTAAAAGTAATTGAGAAAGAGTATAACTTCTTGTTTGATTAAAGTTTCTAAACTCGTACTTGAATTAAAACCGTTTCTTTCAGAATTAGAATATCAAGCTGAAGAAATCGGCTATATATCGGCCACGTGCTGTAATTAAAATTACATAACATTAGTAAAAATACCTACATAAATATAACTATCTCGATTAGCATGAAATGATAGAGGTGCTTGTAAAGCATGATGGTGTGTTTACTAATTGGATGGGAAGGAAGAAATGAGATTTATTAAATTTTTTATTTCTAAAATAAGGAAGGGAAATGGAAATGATATTTGAGTAGACACCGTAAATTTGAGAATGTGGAATGTGAATTCCAATCCTAACTCTTAAGTGAGAGCTGGAAATGAGAATGGGAAATAAGAATGAGAAGTGAATTGACATTTGTAGGTTTAGTGAAAATTTAAAAATTCCTTTTATCCTATTTAATAATAATAAGAATTATTGTTATTGCTATTATTAGTATAATGATTATAAATAATAGTAATAGTAATTACTATTTTCAAAATTATTATTATTATTATTATTATTATTATTAATCACAATTATCATAATAAATTATAACAGAAATCAACTAAGATCAGTTTATTAACTTGCAACAATTCATCTCAATTTCAAAATAAAATAAACACATCAGTAGCAATATAACTTATTCCATTTTTTATATCTAAAGTAAACAATTTATTCTAATTGTCATTTTCTATTTTGATTATAGTCTGTTCTAAATCTAACATGTGTTTGGTTACTGATTGGTAACACACCATGAGTTCGGTTGAAATTGTTTTTGAATCCAAAGAGCTCATTGATTGGTAGACTGTAAGAACAATGTATTTATGAGAAAGAACAATATACTACAAATTCTAGTTGAAAAATATATCATTGTAACTTATCTTATATTTGCAAGGAATTGGAAAAAAAAAACACTATGAAACAATATCTCATATTATAAGATATTATAGAGTATGTAAGAAATACTACACCCAATTAACGCATGTATGTCATGTGTTGTTTAATTAAATATAATTACCAATATTTTCCAAAACAAATACATACATGATGACGTACATACATAATTAGATGAAATAGTTTGTATTATAGAAATTCTCCATTCATTGACCGATTTCATTTGAATTCAATGATACGTGAGTTGTTGACCCTTAGTTTCGAAGCACATAATTAATTTCTGCTGAGAATAGATGCTGTGGGTAATGAAAGGCATTGCTCCTAGAATTGTGGTGACTATTGAAAAGCTTTACATATAAAACTAAGTTGTGGTAACTTAATTGAGAAGCCATCTTTAGTCAAATGAAAACCTCACCCTTCAGCAAATGAAAATCGAGGATTTTTTTTCCCTAATAAAATTAAAATGAGAATAGATCTAACTTAAGTAAGTAATAATGTATATGACAACCATTACTTCATATATACTAAATAATTTACACTAAAAGGATTGATATTCTTAAACAAGGATGACAGCGACCGAATGCACGCACTCGCATAATTTTATGTTACAGAAACGGAAGAACAAGTCAGTTGATGCCAGAATCTAAGTTATGATTAAGTTGCAAGAATATTTAGCATCACTGATGACTGAACAAAGTAGTTGAGTCAATACTCAAAATACCACTATTCCATCGGAGACTCTTCAACTTTCATGTTAGTAAAGAGATATCTCACAAAATTAATAAAGTAAAATACGAATTATCTTCAATGTTACATAATTTAATTGCATTTAGGAACTCCGTTGAACAGAATCAATACTAATGATATCTCATCTCTGATCTAACTTAGGTTTCAAATGCATTAATAAAATCGAAGTAACCATATAGAAACATGCTAGTACGCTAGTTAAAAAGCTTAAAAGAGTGCTCCTTAATCTCATTAATTCCATGAATTGGTGGTTCTCAAGTCTACATCGAAAACTTGAAACGCGGAAGTTCCGTAAGTACAGTCACTAGCTGAAGCACAGTTGGATTGCGGCAATATCGCCACGGAAATCACTATAAGATAGTTTTTTGGTGGTTTCTTCGTTTGGTGCGAGCAAAGGCATCTGAATATTAGATTTGTGCATAAAATTCTTGAGATGAGCCGTGATTGATATGGGGCGCTTAAAATCAAATGTAGTAAGTAAACCTTTAGAAAAACACCTGTTAAAAGTCTCCTACAAAAAGAGGCTCCTATTGTTTTATTAGAGTCCGAGTACACTGTACAACGCAATTGATACCCACTCCATTGGAAAGTAGACAGCATAAAAAAAAATAAAAATTTATTAATGAAGAGGACAATAACATGCAAACAATCACCCCAATCATAACAACAGCGCTTTACATAAATTACAGGCATGCACGGTAAATTCACTGTTCACTCGTCAAATCGAACGCTGCCATGAAAAAACTCAAAACCTCTACAAACATGTTGTCCGAATTGTGTCTTTAATTATTTCCAATTTGTATTCAAATTTGTCAGTAAAAACAAATTCGTGTTTTGATGAATAATTGGCAGTGTCTCAATCATTCCAGATGAACCCAACCAAACCCAACCGTATCCACTATTGTTGAATAGAATGCTGCAGATTATCCACCAACCAACCAGGAATACAATCGATCAATCGAAATCATCTGTGCTCAATCACTCCGGGGCTTAAAGTCCAGAAAACCTTTGGTCTCTGTCTTGATATTGAGAATCATGCATATGCACTCATATTCTGACTTCATCATCTCATTCTCAAATCTCAAGCATTTGCACTCTTTTTATTCTCAAGGATAGAAGCCTCTCTGAGAGCTGCCTGAGCCTCATTTTCCTTTCCCAGTGCAAAAAGTGCAGCAGCTTGTAAGTATGCTGCCATATGCCAAACAGGAGATATAACTTGGGCTTGTGATGCATCATTGAGAGCTTCCTGTGGCATGTCGCTCATGAGATAGGATAGACTTCGACGTGCAAAGGCTGTTGGGGAAACCATTGTTCCAACATCAATGAACTACATAGATAACAAACTGTCAACTTGCCAGTTGGAATTATTATAATTAGGCTATTTCAAAAAAATAAATAAATAAATAAAATCTTGAATTGCCCCAGTTTTGATTTATTACAACTGCATTCTGCAGACACAGCATGGTGTTCTCAAAACATTGTTATAAAGAAACACAATCTTTTCTTCTATTTTAATTTCAAGAAAAAGTAAACCGTACTGCAGCTTTCACTACAATTTACAAACTCATTTTGACTCAAGAAGACATATGTTAAAGTTTTGTAATTCAACCAGTGGAGCAAAAACAGAGGAGGAAGATAAATAATCATGCAATGATAGAAGCAGATCAAAGGCAATTCAGCAACTTCTGAAAATAAATCTTGAAATAGTTGTATCCGAGTCTTTATTATATGATATTTCAAGTATCCAACAAAAAGATCTGGATGATTTTAAACCTATACTATTGGAGATGATACTACATTTGAAGGAAAATAGAGAAAACATATCAAAGCAATCTAACCTGTGTATAACATTCAATGGAAGCTCTGAAATCTTTGTGTCTAAAAGCTACATCACCCTTTTTCTTTGAATTCAATGTTTCTTGCATCTGGCCGGTCCACATCTGAAAGGAAAGCTGCAAAAGGAATAAAATATAACCAGTAGGGAAAAGGTCTGTTTGTATAATAAGGGAAACCAATGACATGAATGCACAAAATAAGTGATGTGATTAACACAATCAAACACCTAAAACAGCTAAAATGTAGTGCCTAATAGTGGAAAACAAGCACTTAAAATCTATTAGATGCATTTGGTTATTGTTCCGTTTTCATATATAAAAAACAAACCTCCGTAGCAGCACCCTCATCATCTTTATACCCAAGCTTTTCCAAGATCTCATGAATGGCAGTCAAATCCATTCTTAAGCAAGCATCACCCAGGGGAGAGAGAGGTAAAGCTGCAGCACCATGTGGTATACCCATTAGTACATGTGAAGGAACCTGCAGAGGGATCATTCCAGTACATAGAAAGTTATCATTAAATTTGTCAAGACTCACAGAAGACTACACAAGCAAACAGTCACATATTATGCTTGTTAGTTTCTGGGGTATGATAATATGGTCTAGGAACCAAAAAGTAACTCATAACATTACCCAACTGCCTTTGTGTTCCTACAATGTCTAATCAACACAGACCCCACGAGCAGATGACAAACTACATAAAAAAAGGTTACTAACTGGTGTTAAGTCACAATTTTTAGCAAGAACGGGCCATACTTCCTCATCTTAATAGTTCTGGAGGCTTTACGAAAGACAGACTAACTGGTTGCTGTATCTGGGAGGATGACCATATATGAAGTCTTAACAAAGCATATGTGAATTGACTTGAGAAAAGAAAACAACTAACCTCGGTATCCTTCTGAAGAGTAACCAAGGCAGTAACTAATGACCTTGGATTTGGTCGTTCTCGGGGCTCGTACTGTAAACATCTTGAGGCTAGACGCACTAACTCAGTTCCTTCATCACTAGAAAATTGGCCTTCCAAACAAGAATCTGTCAGTGTCTGAATATTCCTATCTCGTATTAGGTCCAATGCCTGAAAGAAACAATGTAAATGGATGTTATAGTCATTTATGTTCAGACGAAAAGCCATGCAACACAACCACTATAATATTCATGTAATGGAGATAAAAAGTTATAGTCAGGAATCTCATCATAGATTGATGTCACAGACAAATAGCTTCTAGAATTTCTAATCGACTTGCACTCAAATCACTGGCAAGAGCCATTGGAATAAGTCCTATCTAGACAAAGTTCTGGAAAAGTTGTGCTTGTATACCAGGACATTCTCTTTGATGATGCACATATGGATAATGGAGCTCCTTAGCATTAATATATCTTCCTGCTTCTCTCAGTGTCATTCTAATACCAAACTTTGCTTCAATTTCCCACCCCAAAAATGAAAAGAAGAACAAATGCTCCCAAGTTAAAAGTTCTGAGAGTGATTCTTGAAAGAAATAGAAATTATTTCTCTTTCCACTGTAAAATATCTTCATAGCTGATACAAGATAAGACCTACAGCCAGCATGACCTTTTGAAGATGATCAGGCTGGTAGTCTACATTGTACAATGAGAAAGAAAGCACACCATCAATTAGAAGATTCATCTGGTCACTATTAGCTTTTATTACATTCTAGGAGAAAAAGGAAGTGCATTAGCAGTTGACTAGTAAGTTACAACCTCAAAGAATACATAACTATTAAACGCTAAAAATCACCCACTAGTGGTTGGATTGTAGAAACAACTCATTAAGATGAATTTGAAGCTCCACTCCTTCAGTCATGATGCTACTTAAATATATTCTTACAATTGTTTACCATTGGAAGGCAATCCCCAAGCGAAGTTAATTTCATAAATAATTGTATGATTTCAGTCATTTCCAGATAAATGCTCAAGTTCAAGGATAACTATGTTTTCATTCAGAACCTCAATCATGTAAACCATAACTTTTTCCTCCCAAAAAAATCATTTCCAATGGCATTCCAAATTCCCACAAGGGCATAATTTTTCAAAAAAAACCTTTTTGAAATTTCAGCCAAAAATTTTATTTTGCCCGACCCCCCCCCCCTCCAAAAAAAAAGAAAAGTTTTGAGTAAATTCAAAAAAGTAGTCTCAAAATTATATTTTCATCGTCAAAATCATTTTTAATGAATATGCTAAATCCAAAATTATTTTAAAACACTTTGAGTAACATCAAATTCTTTAAGTAAATTAAATTTGCCCCCACTGTGTCTAAAGTCTGACTATGCCACTGCAGAATGGCACCAAAAAAGAATGGAAAATAGAAAAAAATTACATTTCTCATGCTGAAAGATTTAACAAGCAAAACAATTCACAATACAAGAATCGCAAAATAAACAGTAAATGGCATGTCACTGCCCCTAAAAGGAAGATACGAGAACAGAAAGAAAGAAAAGGAAAATTATAGAGTAGATCATTAAGATTTTATGTCCAAGGGTCTTATTAATAGATTTTCAGTTTCTTATTCCCCCCCCCCCCCCCCACCCCAAAACAAAAAAAAGAAAAAAAAAACGAGAGAGACTTTATGTTCAAGGGACTAGCCAAAGAAAAGAACTTACATGGCTGGGAGGAATATGTTTCCCGCTGAGAAGGTCAAGCAACAAGGTGCCGAAGCTATACATAACACTTTCAGGTGTTACTCTTCCTACAGAGAGAGTTGGATAAAGGATATAGTCAGGTAGAACACAATCAAAAGGAAATCTTCACATCCCAAGTTATCAGAATGGCTATGCACACGCATCCATCAAATTGCATGCAGTAAAACAACCATTAAAGTGAGGATTCAACACCATCACCCTTTGACCAGTTAAGTCTAACAGTTATATAAAAAATTGAATTTAACAACAGAATTTCCATGTAGGAGAGGCAGCCCAAACAGATATTCAAATCTATGTGTCAATCAACATATATCCATAAAAGATCAAAATACTATTGACGAAGATAAAAGATTTGTTTCTGCTAACTATTGTTACAACAATCTTCCGTAGTATACAGTAAGAGGAATCAGAACCAAGGCCGAAACGAAGGTGTAAGAGCTTATGAGGGCAGAGATAGAGAAAGTGTCTACTGACAACCTCTATCAACATCCGGCCTGAACCCTAGTCACAATAATGTTGTTTTTCTACCCAAAAATATTACACAAGCAATTCACAGACTTTGGCTTCAAGGTAATGTATAAGATAACAATGAGAAAAACCAAGAACAGCCAAGCAGAAAATGCATTTAACAACCTTAATCAGCAGACTTTACAACATAGGATTCAAAAGCCAATATCATAGATATACCATAAGTCAAGATGGATCATGAATGATTAAAAGAAGAATGGTGTCCACTTATATCTTACCTGTTCGGAGGTACTCAGGAGGAGTAAAAGCCAAGTTAGTGCTGTAGCTTCTTCCATCTCTACTGTTCTTCATCAGACCAAAGCATGAAAGTCTAGGGTTTACATCCTGAGAAACAATATGAAATAAGCTAAATCCCAACTACGAAAACGGACAATGAATTTGATGTAAGTAGCATACATACATCATCAAAAACAATCCTATAAGCATTTAGATCATGATATAGGGCACGTTCCTTGCTGGTGCAATATTCTAGAGCTTCTGCAATATGCAAGGCCACCCTTAGTCGCATAGCCCATTTCATAGGTTGTGCTTCCCCTGAAAAATTGTTACTAAATGTCAAGCAATGAAACTCGTAAGATGGTATTTGAAACATAAAAATGACTGCCAACAAAATGAAACTGCTCATAGAAGCAATTAAAACCAAACTTACAATGAAATAGGTGCTTTGCCAGCGTATCATTGGGCATGTATTCTGCCACAAGTAATCTTTCATCACCTTCACAGCAACAACCGAGTAAATTTGCCAACCTTCTGTTTCGAAGCTGGCCAACGGCTCTTGCTTCTTCCTACAGTAGCAGAAAGTCAAAGTTAAACAGCTAATAATTCTCATATTGCAGTGACCCCCCCCCCCCCCCAAAAAAAAAAAATTCTGCATCAGAAACCATTTATACACTAAAATGAAAGAAAGATGAAGCAAGCCAATGGAATGGACCATGAAACTTTTACAGAGAATTCTTTTTTAATGATGCTGGTGATAGTGAGAAAACCCTTTTTCAACAGGCTATGATATGCCCCCAGCAGAAAAAGGTATTTATTTGACTACTAAATTCATTTAGACATGAGTCCATCGAGTAACCCAAGAGAACAAAATTAGTAAGAATGCTGGACAGAAGGAAGATAAACTTACCAAGAACTGTCGGGTATCAGGCCATGCTGACCGATTAAATCGCTTAACAGCAATCCGAAATTGATTCTCCAACTTTCCCTTATAAACCACATTTGGTGCCTTTTCTCCGTGTTCAGAAACTATATTTTCCATAGCAAATCCAGAGGTAGCCGTCCTTAGTGTCTCAATGGAGTATTCACAGAATACGGGCACATTATCAACTCCTGGTTTCTCCTCATTTTCTGCAAAACCACAAACCAACTCACACATTGAAAGTCACTTCCCATAAGGCATCAGTTAGAGAAAAAAAACCCACGACTCCACATCACTTACCGACATCTTGAGCCTCAGGCGCGGCTTCACCATACTCCGAACCTGAGCAACATGCAGAGAGCTTTGAACACTCACAGCCCATTCCAATACCAAAAATGAAATGGCAACCCCAATAACCCTCAACTCAAAACAACACTTTTATTCCCACGTTCTACACACCAGCAACTTCATGGTACCAAAGTTAAAGACTCAATCATTGACACCGTAACTGAAAACAGATGTGCAAACCCAGCAGCCACAATTCAACCTGTGAATATTAGATATAGTTAATTTAGAACTACAAAAAGGAAGATAACAATAGCCAGAATCTTATTTGCTACGCCATTTAGTCGTCCACTAATAAAACTAAGACAGAGAAACTACCACTTAATTCAGCTGGACTTTCCATAAAAACAACAGAGAAAGTAAAAAAAAACACAAAGCAAAAGAATCAACAAACTACTTTTGTTTCCTCTATTCAGCTTCTTAGCAACCAAACAAAGAATTTTAAACAAAAACAAAAGACCTTTTGAGTCGAGTCAACTCACAAGCCTCTTCCACAGCAAGTACAATAAGAAAAAAGCAAAGCAATAGAGAGGAGCTTGAGAACCCGAAATAAACCGAAGCGATTCCTCGTCCTCGATTTGGTCAAAACAAGTTTTAACAAAATGTTTACAATTTTTTTCCCTTTTTTTCTTTTTTGCTGGTTCTGGAACTGCAAGAACTTTTTTTTTTTTTTTTCTCTTCTTGCTTAAGCCAATTTTAGGGGAGAAGCAAGACAGAAAGTCAGGGAGATGTGGAAAATTTTTATCGACATATTATTTGTATCTTAAATACGTATATAATATTTAAAGAATAATTTTATAGCAAGGATCCGTTACTTTAACAAAGCAACATATGAGTTTTAAAACAAGAAAATTACATAAAATAATATTTAAAATTTATATTTTTTTTATCTTCTAATTTTTTTTGATACACGGATATATTATAATTTTAATATTTACAATTAAAAATCTATCGGGACTTATCTTGGTTAATTATATTACAGCACAGTTTGAATATCAATCCTCACTAAACTAGAGGGAGATTTATCCCTACTATTAATATTAAAGGAAAATCGATTGTACCCCAATATAGGGAGCCAACTAACTCCCATTATATAAGGAGACAAGTCTCAGCGTTAACGTCACTTCTAATTTATTTCATACCTTTACTTAACAATGGCGCCAACATAAATATTACTTTCTTTCTACATTTTTAAAAAAATTTAAACAAGGGTTTAGCTTGCTATTTGCATCGTATAGGTTCCCTACTTCGTGACTCAACCTCCGTAGTATCGAAAATTAGATTATTACCATGCAAATTTTGTTACTTATATAAATGTGGCTTGACATCCTAGGTATTTTCTTTTTTAAAAAAATCAAATGTATTTATGTTATTTCGATGGGGTTAGGATTTATTTGATACAGATTGACAAATTAATTTCTCACTTGGACATTAAAAATTTGGTATTTAGATGTTATTATCTCGTCAATATTTTTTTGTTTTATATGGAGAAAAAAAGAGAGACAATTACAGGTTTCCCAATCTTGAATTCTCGTGTGCCGTGTGCGTGTGTAATTTCTGTCTTTAGCTTTCTTAATTTCCACCGACATGTCTTCCTATTTCATTATCGGATTCCCACTTATTGTACTCGTTGTTGGTATTTTAAAACAAACAAGTGAACAACAGATCATATACTATCGTCCACACTACCATAAGAATGATAAAGATATAAAGATGGTGAAATTAAAGTGTCACACATAATTTGTATGTCGATTCTATCATTCATATTACTTTTTCGATGCCCATTTAACCAAATTATTGAAATCACTTTTTGAACTATTGTTTTTTCACTTTCCTATTTGCTGTGGGAGAAAACCGTGGTTGCTTCGATGGGACAGATTTGTACACAAGGGAGGTCTCATCGATTTGATTTGAGCGATGTGAAGAGAAATAAGGAGACAAATGGCCACCGCGAACGCCATAATTGAAGCAAATGGAGAAACTTGAGCGCGGGCTGTGCGGCACCAACCATTTGTTCATTTTGGATTTATTCATAACTTGTGTGTTGCTTAATTGCAAGTCGAGCAGGTTCCAATTGTTTTCAAACTTGCAGCGAATGCAAAGTCTCTTTAATTCCGCCCAAGAGGCGTTGATCTTAGGGGGCTCGTAATTGATTTTAAAAAAAATTTTAATATTTAGCTAGTTTTTATAAAAATTATTTTTAATAAGATTATTTCATTCTATCCTAGCTTTTAAAAACCAAAATTTTTTAAAATCTGATTTTAATAATCATTTTTATATTTAATACAATTTCATATATATCCCATATATATTATAAAAATTTGAAATTATCCTTATTAATTAAGAAATAAAATTATTAACTTTAAAGATATTATTATCATTATCATCAGTTATATTGAGATAACAAAATAAAAACTAAAATTTTAATAATATAAAATATTTATTTTAGTTATCAGTACACAATAAAAAATATTTTATATACATGATTATAAATAATTAAATAAATTTTAGTTAATATTATATCCAATTCAATTATTTATATTCTTATAACAATTTAACCATAAAATTTATCAAACACATATAATTGCTTTTAATACTCATAGTACTTTTAAAAATAAATTTTAATAAACCTTTAACTCGTTCTCTTCACATATAATTATTGCTATAACATAACCGACAACAATTATTTTAAAAAGGTACAACATTATCAAAATGTCCCTAAAGCTATCAAAATATATAAGTTGTATCCTCTATGAAAAACATCATGGTATTATAATTATGATTAGTTTATATCATAAAACTCATTCATGATGAAAGGTGCAATGACGTGTACGTTTTCCTAATTGATAATGTTTTTTTTTTCCTAATGATCTTATTATTTATAATACCTAGTTGAATTAAAACATACATTAGGGGGGGGGGGGGGGGGGGGGAAATCTATTCAAGGAATAAAATAACACGCTTTTGCAGTAAAGGTGGAAATAATAAGTGATGTGACACACAACACTACTAGAAGTTAACAAACGACAAGTTCTTATTGTTGGCGCATCATGTGACATATAAACATATTGATATATTAATATAGATAATTTTTAATTATTTTTATGTATATACATTAAATACAGAAATCTCGTGCAAGTAAATACAAGAAATTGGATGCCCAAAATGTTAATGAGTTAACAATACCCACAGGGTTAGCAAAAAGTTTGAAATAAATCTAGAGACTTCTAAAGACTGGTGCTATTGGCGCATCTCTAATTTTCTATAAAAAAATCTTTTTTCTTGTCGCACCTAAATTGGGGATTCCAAAATAATTTTGAATTCTAAAACTAATTTCAATTTTCTTCTTCTCCAAATTGCACTCTCTTTCACATACTGCCTTTATATATCTTATCTCATTTATTTGTTGACTAATCTTTCATTCTTCTTTGTACATAATAAGATAGCACATAAGCCTAGGTTGGGTAGCAACTAATCAATTACACTTAGGATGAGGTTGAGCAAATCGTTAATAGATTAATATGATATCAAAAGGGACTAAAAATTTTAAATAACAAAAATTTTTACTGTATAATAATTTTAAGAGAAATTATTGTTGCACCACCTATGTTTTGTCTTATGTTCATTCAACCACCACAAAATTCTAACATATTCTCTACACTATCTTTCTTTTTTAATTTGTATCAACTAGCTACTTTTGCACTAACACCGTAAAATAATTTAAACAAAATGATAATTTTACCCCTAAATAAATTAAAAGACCATTTTATTTTATAAAAAACTTTAAAATATAAGAAAATTATTATTATAAAAATACCTCTAAATTCAATAAAATAAATAATCTCAAATAGAGGTGCTCAGTTGATTTTTATTAAATTTAGATTTTTTAAAATTTTAATAATTATTTTTATTAAAATTATATTTTTGCAAAATTTTATTAAAATAACTGAATTTATTTATTAAAAATAAATACAAAAATTTTAATAATTTATGAGATTTTTATTAAATCCCAAAATTTTACAATTATTTTTATAATTATAATTTTTATTTAGATTTTTATTAAAAATAAATTCTAATTTTAGGATTTATTTTTAATTAAACTAGGGGTATTTTTATAATAATTTTTTTATTTTTCAAAGTTTTTATAAAATAAAATGGTCCTTTAATTTATTTAGGGGTAAAATTATCATTTCTTTTAAATTATTTAATGGTGTTAGTGCAAAAGTGGCTAATTGATACAAATTTAAAAAGAAAGGTGGTGTAGAGAACATGTTAAAATTTTCTAGTGGTTGGATGAACATAAGGCAAGACAAAGGTGGTACAATGATAATTTCCGTAATTTTAATTATGATTTATACTAATAGCTCTTAAGTGGGAGCACCAATTAAAAACAGAAGGGCAGCTTGCTAAATCCTTCCTTTTATTGCACAACCCTCAATCGACCAAGGTGGAACAATTCTTAAGTTGGAGGACTAGGCCCAATTATATTGTGGGCCAGTTTGGGATTACAGTTGCTAATTATTAAATAATTTGTTTATGTGGTGCGGATGCAAAAAGCAACTGATTGGAAAAGTAGTTTGGTGTTTGATAAACTGTGTTGTTGTGGTTGCTGTGAGTTTGAAAAGCAGTGTACATGCGTTTAGTAAATTTTATGACAAATGTATTGTTATATTATATAATGACCAAAATAAACATAAGTTTAAATTATCTTTTATTTTTTAGTATATTTAATGATGTTTAAACATGCATTTTTTCTTTTTTAAACATGTAAAATTACATAAAGTGAAAAAAGAACTCGATAAATTTGTTATATATAATGTGATAAAAATTCATACTAATACATACTTCAGATAAAAAATAATAATATGCATTACATTCATATTAAACTTGATGTAATAAACACCATAACTATAGAAAAAAATAGATAGAATATTAAAAAACATGGTTATGAATTTAATTTTAAAAGTTATAGTTAATTTTCATGTGAAATTGTTCAAAGTTAAAAACATTTACATAATTATATGCAAACCTATTTTTATCCTCTAATAGAAAATAAAAGTAAAATATAAAAAAATGAACTTATTAAATCAAAATTTTGATACTAGAGAGAATATACAGTAGTTGTGGCGGTAATTTGATTGTAGTGGTAGTATGATATTTAATGGCTTAATACTATGGCGTATGGGAAAATAAGACATAATAATAATTATTATTTTTAAATATTAAGGTTATAACAAAAATTTGAAAAAGATATGACAACTTATTTAATAAGTTGCTTGTAAAAAACAACCATGTACCTACTTTTAAAAGTTGCCATCAAAATAAAGAAAATTATGAAATAAGCAGTTTTTACAAAATTTAAAAAATATTATTTTTATCACATATTATAAAATAAATAGTTTATTTAGTTTCAACCTTAATCTCAAACGAGACCTGTGTATACTACGAAATTATGAGTAATGCATTTTACACACCTTTAATATCTTTTAACACCATATTTTGTAATAATAATAGACAACCTTTATTTTTGTAATCATAGACTCAAAGTCTATTGAATAAATATGAATTAAATTAAATTAAAATGTCTTAAAAATAATGAGCCGTTAATTAAATTTTAACATTAATAGATGATATACTTAATTTTGTTGATAAAAATCAAAGCAATTTTGAAACAACAAAGAAGTAATTGCCTAATGATCATAATTTTATTATGAAAAATATGTTTATAATCTAATTAATTTATTCTAAATGGTGGTAAATTTAGCTGTACTTTTTTTAATAATTTCATATAAAGAAGGAGCTATATAATGGTCATAAGTGTTTATTTAATCCCATAAGTTCTTATAAAAATTTTTGTTGTTGTTTAGTTATTTTTTTAATAAAGTTTTTGAAGATTAAATAAGATATTTTGTCCCTATTAGTAAAAACTCAAATTTTAGACTTTTGGAAGTAGAGGTCATCAACCATTTTTAAATGCCATGATATCTAAAAAATCATATACTTATTTAATGATTTTATTTTACTCTTTTCATAGCATAATTTTAAAAAATTTGTCTATTAAAGTAATTTTATAATTTTTAATAAAAGCTCACACTGGCAACGAAACAACTAAAATTTTTACATAAAAGCTTTATTTATGAAAGTTCTATTAACAGAAACTCTACTTGAAAAACTATATCAAATAGAGCATTTCTACTTATTTGATATGGTTTATCTAATTGTTATCAGTGCTTATTTAATTTTATAAGTTCTTTTTAAATTTTTTTATTATCTTTTTAGTAGAGCTTTTGAAGACCAAATAAGCTATTTAAGGGATGGTAAAATCTGGATTCGGATCTGAATGTAAGTGCATTTGGATCCGAATCCACATTGATATTTTTAAATCTAGATGTGGGTAATATGCATGTGGATTGCGGCAGATATTCTGTATTTTCAGATCCGCATAATGCTAATTTCAAATACAATTTAAAATTCAACAAATTTACATAATAAAATCAAATAAAATTCAATCATAATTCAACAATCAACAATTCACCCTAGAATAACATACAACAACACTATAATAAATAATATCGAAACATAAATTGAAATTTACCACCGCAAATCCATGAATACAAACACTACTAATCTACATAGATTCCATTTAAAACCACCACAAATAAAACACCACTATAAATCCACTTAGTTTTGATTTTTTATTTAACTAATATTTTTTTTAATAAATAAATTTAATTAAAAAATAACGTGGATATGGATATCCAGTCTTTCAGAAGCACTTACATTTGGATCCACACAGATCTTAATTTTTAACATCCAGATTTGTATTTTTTAATGTAATCTAGATCCAAATCTTTCGGATTTTTGTGGATCTAGGTCGGACCTAGGTTTTTTTGTCATCCCTAAATTATTTTTTCTTTACTAATAAAAAGGTCAAAATTTAATTTTTTTGGAAGTAGAGGTTAAAATGCTTTTTTAAAATGTTAAAATACCTAAAACATGTTTTATTTATTTGATAATTTTATTTCATTCTTTTTATAACATAATTTTAAAAAAAATTATCTATTAAAATAATTTTATAATTTTTAATGAAAACTCTCGTTCGACAACTAAATAATTTTTTTGTGAAAGCTTTACTTATAAAAGCGAGCTTTATTTAAAACATTTTACTAAACGGAGTCTTAAAAGAGTGTTGGAAGCTCCACTTCCAAGATATAGCTCTACAAGCTTGGGCTTCCACACACATTTTTTTGGCAAAATGATTGGAGTGTTTTAGGTGCTCGTGGTGTGTATTTAAAACATATACCACTCTTTGGTCAACTCAATTGAATGACTAAAACGGGGTAACATCATTTGGATTCTCATTTCTAATATATATATATATATATATATATATATATATATATATGAGGATATTATCTTTGTCTGTCTACACTTCTCATACTCCATTTATATTAATAAGTAACAAACTTTTGGCTAAGTGACCTGGATGAAATATTTAAAATATTCGTATGGTGTTCATTTTGAAGAAATGATTAGAGAGAAGAGGAGTGGAGACGAGGGGAGAGTGAATTTCAATTTTTATTGTTTGGTTTGGCAAGGAATTCAAAATGAAAAGGAATAGATTACTTTTTCCTTGAACAATTTTACCCTTTGTGTTAATATTTTAATATTTTTTATTAAGTAAAATAAAAATAAATTTAAAAAATCATAATAAGGAAAAAGACTAAATTACAACTCAATTATTTTATTTAGAATTTGAAATTTTTGTGGAAAGATATTAAATTATAAATTAATTTAATCTAAAAAATAGAAAACTAAAACAAGTAAAATTGAAAGAAAATTTATTATGAATTGATTTGATGTTTTTTAATTTTCTGCATTTATAGTTTGCAAATAAAAGTATAAAGAAATATATATATCATATAGAAGATAATCTTTGTTCATTTCTCAACATTAACATAACGAAATTCTACTTTTCTTCCTCAATTGCTTTTATCATTATTTTTTCATGAAAAATGATTAATTAATTAAATAAAAATCCGAAGTTTATATTTTATGATTATATCTCTCTTGCACTGGTAATGCCGAAAAAAATAGCCACATGCATTTTAATATGTTTCCAACAATTAAATGAGTTTTTAAGGGACAACTAGGTAAATTTACTCTCCTGCTGAGATAAAATTCGATTTCCTCACTCGTCATAGAGGAAACGGAATTCCATAATTTACAGCAATTGCGAATCCCATAGAATTTGTTTTCCTTTTCATTATTGCAAACCGAACGGTGGAAATCTGAGAGGACTTCGAATTGCTCTCCTCTCCCTCCGACTCTCCTCTCAACCGAACACAGCCGTATGGTATTGGATACTGACCATCAACAACATAAAAGTTTAAAGTTCAAACTAAGGGGCATTCAAGTCATTTCAGAAAAGAGGTGGATAATTTATCAAGAGAAACATAAAAAGAATGCTGAGATAGATATGATTGACAAATTATATCTTAATTTGAAAAGTCTTAGGAGTTAAGGTACGCCGATGTTATTATCGCAGGTAATAACTATTAACTAAATCGGGAAATACATCGAAAGATCCGTTGCCCCCCATTCCGGTCCGGTTCTCCCTCCTATTAAACCTGAAAGAAAGAAAGAGCTGTAACCATTTTCGTAAATATCTTCCTTTTTCGGGACTCAAAATCAAATATCTATGCTACTAAGTACTAACCCACCGGATATATTTATTCTATAAAATCCCCACGATCAACTTTCACATTGACGTTTCCTTTACCATAACAAACTCTCCCACGAAACAAACTTACACACTAAGAACAAGGTACGCCTAAAACCCTAGACTGCAAATATATATATATATATATATATATATATACTCTACATATTATAAATCATCTTGACAAATCAAGAAAACGTCGATAAATACATATGCTTAAGAAGTGTAATTGGTGGTGGTGTTAATGGGGAAGGGAAGAACTAGTGCTGTGTTAGGGCAAAAATTAAGTGTGGCATCAACATCAAAATCAGCATCATTGAGTGTACCATCTGGGCCGGTGTATTATCCTACTGAAGATGAATTTAAGGACCCATTAGAGTATATTTGTAAAATTAGGGCAGAGGCTGAGCGTTATGGGATTTGCAAGATTGTTCCACCTAAAAGTTGGAAACCACCATTTGCTTTGGATTTAGGTTCTTTTACATTCCCCACAAAAACACAGGCAATTCACCAGTTGCAAGCAAGGTCGGCCGCTTGTGATTCTAAGACTTTTGAGTTGGAATACAGTAGGTTTTTGAAGGAACATATTGGGACGAAGTTGAATAAGAAGGTGTTCTTTGAAGGCGAGGAGTTGGACTTGTGTAAATTGTTTAATGCAGCGAAGAGGTTTGGAGGGTATGATAAAGTTGTGAAGGAGAAGAAGTGGGGGGAGGTTTTTAGGTTTGTTAGGTCAAATGGGAAGATTTCTGACTGTGCTAGGCACGTTTTGTGTCAATTGTACTATAAACATTTGTATGATTACGAAAAATATTACAATAAGTTGAATAAAGAGGCGACAAAAGGTTGCAAGAGGGGGTTAGATGGGGATGTAAAGAGTGAAGACAAGGTTGAGCGTTCGAGCTCGAAAAGGAGGCGGAGGAATAACGGTGATCAGGAGAGAGTTAAGGTTTGTCATAAGGTTGATAAGGAGGATGAGCTTGATCAGATTTGTGAGCAATGCAAAAGTGGGTTGCATGGGGAAGTTATGCTTTTGTGCGATAGGTGTAACAAGGGGTGGCACGTTTATTGTTTGTCACCCCCATTGAAGCATGTTCCTCGAGGGAATTGGTATTGCCTAGAGTGCTTGAATTCTGATAAGGACAGTTTTGGTTTCGTGCCAGGTAAGCGGTATACAGTGGAATCTTTCAGACGAGTAGCTGATCGGGCCAAAAAGAAAAGGTTTAGGTCAGGATCTGCTTCGCGTGTTCAAATGGAGAAAAAGTTCTGGGAAATTGTGGAGGGAGCAGCTGGTAATGTTGAAGTTATGTATGGCAGTGACTTGGACACTTCCATTTATGGAAGTGGTTTTCCTCGTGTATGTGACCATAGACCAGAATCCGTGGATGCCAATGTATGGAATGAATATTGTAATAGCCCGTGGAATCTAAATAACCTGCCAAAGTTGAAAGGGTCAATACTCCGGATGGTTCATCATAACATTACTGGGGTGATGGTGCCTTGGCTTTATCTTGGCATGTTGTTCTCAGCTTTTTGCTGGCATTTTGAAGATCACTGTTTTTACTCAATGAATTATCATCACTGGTATGTAGCCATGCTGATTTACCCCCTTTTTTGGTAGTGTTGTCTTGGAGCAAACACATTATTGGTCGCGTTATTTTCCCTTCCAGTTTTTCATCTTAGGAACTCTTCATTTATTTTTTAAACGAATTAATGCATTGAAGTGGTTACTTTAGCATCTACCACCATTGAGTTGTAAAGAAAGTTGATACTTGGTAGAGTGTAGGTGAGTTGTCTTTTTAATAATTATTGGCATTGGGAGTTTTACTTGCCCTTACAAAGGCGCTTCAATTGCTTATTAATTATCATGATTTTTTATTTTATTTTTTAAAATTTCAGTTAAATATCCAAAACTTGGTCTGGTGCTAAGTAGGTAGAATGGAATTTCAATTTCTCATTTTCTTGTACTTCTGGTGGTTCAGTGTGGTGGATACTTCTTTTATGCTTTGCAAGGTACTGCTAGCTAAACTTTTAAATTGATTTAGTTAGAAAGTTGATTCACTGCTCTTATGTCATAGGGGAGATCCAAAATGTTGGTACAGTGTCCCTGGAAGTGAAGCTGGTGCTTTTGAGAAGGTACTTCTTCATATTGGAATTCATCTTTTCAGCTTTTTATTTAAAAGAAAAAAAAAGCCTGCAATTGCTTTTTCTTTTTTAAATTGTTATTCAGGTTCTTTATTCCTCCCTAATTTGAGAGAAGAGGGGTATGCTATGTGTTGGCTGAGCTTATATACCCAGCAAATTTTGATTGTTCTTTTCGATGATGATTTCATGTTGACTTTTGGCTACATCCTATCATGCACAAGAGAGCAAGTCATTGTGAAAGTTTGATTGTGCACTGTTGTATTCCACGGTGTTGATTGACAGTTTCTTCTTCCAAACAAAATGATCATGACTGACGTCAACCTTCTTTTTTCAGGTTATGCGGAGTAGCCTTCCTGATCTATTTGATGCACAACCTGATTTGCTCTTTCAACTTGTCACTATGTTGAATCCATCAGTGTTGGTAGAAAATGGTGTTCCAGTCTACAGTGTACTACAGGTTTGTATTTTTAATATCACCGTTTTGCTTCTTATATGGTACATTTTTGTCTATACTCGTTGTACAGTTTCTTTTCTAGTCAACTTATGAAATGACTAGGCCTTTAGAAAATGTGTTATTTTTTTGTGGTAGTCAATGCCATTTTTTTAATGTATTTAGTTGGATGCATTTTATGTGGCTCTTTTGTGTGTATTTTTTGGCAGGAGCCTGGAAACTTTGTCATCACATTCCCCAGATCTTACCACGCAGGATTTAATTTTGGTCTGCTGACTGCCATAATGTTCTCTATTAATGATGATTGGTTTAGAAGGATGCTTTTGTCTCCTTTAATGAGTTACTTGCACTTGATGAAATTTTTTGCTCTCTGGTCTTTTCAGGTTTAAACTGTGCAGAGGCTGTCAATTTTGCTCCTGCTGACTGGCTACCTCATGGTGGTTTTGGAGCTGATCTGTATCAGCAGTATCACAAAGCTGCCGTTTTATCTCATGAGGAGCTCCTTTGTGTTGTAGCCAAGGTTGTAAGTTTTCTGACCTGTCTTACGTGCTTTAGTTGAACTAAGATTGAAGAGGAGGACATTCATATTTTCATGGATGTAAAAACAGATGAAGTAGAAATGAGACTTAGGCCCTCAAGAATATATAGAGAACACATGGCATAATATGAAGTCACTGTCCAAACTGCAGTAATAGGTTATAACTCATAATTGAGTATACACTGCTTCCCAGAGTCTTTCTGTGAAAGGTTGACCTCAGGGCACCGAACTTTTAAACTAACAATGTGATGTGAAAACTTTGTACTGAACTGTTGAAGAGATGAAAATGCTGTTGCAAAGGGTCCCTTACATAGGTATATTTATGTTTGAACTAGGAATAAGTAGAGTTTAATCTAGGAGGGGCTAGTGGCGTATAATTGAGGAGAGTTAGCTTATCTTAAGTTCCACGAGATCTTTCCTGTAATGCTATGCTCTTGTTATTCATACTTCTGCAGTTGAGATGGAGAGTTCAAAATCTCTGAGGTTGTTTTTCCCTTTTTCCTTCCTATAAGTAATTTCTTTATGCGCGAACTGGAATGTGTATGTGTGTGGAACTTAGTCTATAAATTGGCCGTGCTTATAAGCTACTTCTGCTTATTATTAGGGCATCTGGTTTGCTTCTTGTCTACCTTTAGTCATCGTAGATAATTCTAGCTAGTTACTACAAAAAAGAAAAAAGAAAAAAAAGCATTTTGCACTTTCATTTGATTTCTGCTAGTTGAATTATGTTTTCGTCTGTCTTTTGCTGTTCTTTTCCTACCTAATTGATCATTATTTTGTTTTGAGCAGAGTGATCTTGATAGCAAAGTGTCACCTTATTTGAAGAGAGAATTGCTGAGAGTATATACCAAAGAAAGAATGTGGAGAGAGAGGCTTTGGAGAAAAGGCATCATCAAGTCAACTCCTATGGGCCCTCGGAAATGCCCAGAGTATGTGGGTACTGAAGAGGTAATTCCATATTTTCATTTTTATATTTGGTTCTTGGCTTGATACAATATGGTTATATTGATTGTGATAAATTCTTTTGATGGATTTTCTAGGATCCAACATGTATTATATGTCGGCAATATTTGTATCTCAGTGCTGTTGCTTGCCGTTGTAGGCCAGCTGCTTTTGTGTGTTTGGAGGTGAGCAGAGTTTTGTTGTTAAGATGCTACAGTAATTTTATGGTTATTTAAATTATCTGCATGTTCCATCTGTGGTATTCCTTTCAGTGTAGACTTTGAGAAACTTTATTAATGAGAAGGAAATACCCAGGTAGTCCACCTGGTTATACCATGGGTGGGGGTAGTGGGGTAGACTTTACAATTTGTATGTTTTCCTGAGTTAGCTTACAAGTAAAGACTTTAATTCTATTAGCTTCAGCCTTTTGGCCCTTTTTATACAACCATAAATTGAATTTAATTTTGTTCTTTATCGAGACTTTTTTTTTCCTTCTTTGAATCTTAATCTATTAAAAAAGTCTTTTCTTTCTTAACTAGTTCGGTGCACATTAGAATATGCACTCATTCAAAGGGGGTGCAACACTTCTCAGTTTGGGCATCCCCAGAAATTGTTGGATTTCTTGCAATATGAAATTGAATGCCATAACTCTTATTTGTACTTTTTATTGGTGCTGTTGGGATATCCTAACTTATTGGCTTATTGGTGGATTTCCTTATTTATTGATCAGGATCAGAGTTTTAGGAGAAAAGAACAGTGACACCCCTGTTGTTTTGGCGAAAAGGTCGTGGGCAATTCCTTGTTTTCAGAAATCGTCACATAGATTCCTTTTGGGGCACATAAACCCCCTTTATAGCCAAACCTTTGGGGTCGTATCATTTCTGAACACAAAAGGGGTTCTGTGACCATTTCTGAAAATAAGTGGCCTTCATGACCATTTTGTTAAACCATGAGGGCGTGGTCCTTCCTTTTTCTTATTTTTAGGTTATTGAAATCAAGTAGATTGGAAATCTTGTAGATGCAAAAGGCGCGTTGTTGTATGTTTATTCATTTTCTTATCTGAAGTTGGAATGCCATTGATAAGCTTCTCAAACTGATGAATCTTCTATGTTCAACATTTTTGTTCAAGTTTTTATTATTGCATTTTATATTCTTACTCTTTTCGTGAATAATCTGATAAATAAGATGATTCAAATCAATTTGGGCCTCACTAAAATTTTTCTGCTTTTTAAAATTTCAAATCTGCTGTTGCAATTTCTCCTTGGCAATTACTGATTCTATGTGGCTTTTATGCAGCACTGGGAGCACCTCTGCGAATGTAAAACCAGAAAACTTCATCTTCTTTATCGTCATACCTTGGCAGAATTGTATGATTTGTTTCTTACCGTTGATAGAAATAGTTCTGAGGAGACATCAGAAAGTAATAATTTAAGAAGACAGATCTCATCTTCCAACCGGCCAACTACTTTGACCAAAAAGGTTTTGTTATAACTTCTTTGTTCTTTTCTGTTTCAGAGTATGAGCAACTTTCTTACATAATGCTTTTGGTTGATAGGTTATCTTATTTTATGGGTTTTAAATTATTGTGACTGAAGAGTTCTTAGTGTGACAAATTGAGTACTTACTACCTGGCTATGCATTTGTCCTTGATCATGCTGGGGGTTTCCTTTCAAATATTTCATTGCATCTCACTATTAAGACCGCTTTCAAACAGTGGAAATCTGTGCTTCATTCTTGATATTTTGTCATTCAAGTTGGATGAGAACATAGAGATTTGGTGAATTGTCTATTTTCCCTGGTTGGATTATTGGAGTTATGAGACCAGTTGGTCTTTAAGAGGCAGATGCAACAAGAGAGTCTTCTTTGTGCATCCTTTTGTTATTTAAGTGTTAATTAATTCTCCTTTCTTAGCAGATATGGGCTGTCTTTTGGGAACTTTGAAGAATTTTTTTTTTTTTCTATTTTGAGACTTGAAGAATTATTTGCAACTAATTGAATTCATATTTTCTAATTCCCCTGGTATGTATAGAGTAAATTTATTGTGGTGACTACATATAGCAATTATATTATTATTTGTATGATGCTTGCATTTGTGGAGATTATCCATGTTTGTATAAATCATGATATCAGCTTACAAAAGTTTTATTTCTAATAGATGTGATATCTTGATATTAATTGTGTGGTGAAGCTGTGTCTTTGATCAGCAAATATTTCTGCCAAATGTTAAGATTGAACTATCTGAGCCATTCCTTTGGAATTCTGAAAAGTATCCTTAGTAATGCTATACTTACTCAGGATACTTAGTTATATCCCAATTGCTGTGGCATCTTATATGCATCAATTAATTGGGTTTGTAAAAATAAAATCAACCAATGCCATACACATGGCAATAAATAATTGATGACATATTAGTTGGGATACAAATTGAGCATCCCAACTGAGTAAGCATAGCATTATTGAATATTATATTAAGAATGTCAAATGGATGCAGGTCAAAGGTGTTCGTGTTACCATGTCTCAGCTTGTTGAACAATGGCTTTCTTGTTCACTTAAGGTTCTTCAGGGCCTGTTTTCTAGTGATGCTTATGGCACTCTTTTGAGGGAAGCTGAACAATTTCTTTGGGCTGGTTTTGAGATGGATGCGGTGAGATTTGGGCCCTCAATTGTTTCACGAACAGTTGAATAAATAAATTTATTACATCTTGTAACAATAATTTACTCACCAAGAAAAAAAATGTGTTTTGTATATAGGTCCGGGACATGGTGAACAAATTGATTGAAGCTCGGAGATGGGCAGAAGGGATAAGAGATTGCCTTCATAAAGCAGAGAACTGGTCATCTCTTCCTGGCTCTGATTCAGAGAAAGTGCACCTGGATTGTGTTAATGAGTTGCTTGGTTTTGATCCTTTGCCGTGTAATGAGCCTGGACATCTTATCCTGAAGGTTGTAATACTTTACAGAAAGCTGTACTTTATAAGTGTTGCCTCACAGATGTATGATCAGGAATTTGCAAGGAAACGTTATCATTTCTTCTATCATCAAGACATTTACTTATAGCTATGAACCTTGTTTCAAAATTGTTTATGCAGCTTATTTATGGCTATGAATTTCAAAATTCTTTATGTAGCTTTTTCTTGCATCTTCTCCACTTAATCTGCCAATTGAAATTTCCACTTGATCTGCCTATTGAAATCTCTACTATTTTTATTTTTATTCCTAATCAGAATTATGCAGAAGAGGCTAGGTCACTGATTCAGGAAATTAATGCTGCCCTCTCAGCTTGTTCAAAGGTATGCGTCTGCTCTCTTATGACTGATTCCAATTAGTAGTATTGTATTAAAGTTGATAGAAAGTGTGCTCTGGCTGAATTGATTGGTTTTTATTAACTATTGTTTATTTTTCGTCATTGTCTCTCCAGATTTCTGAGTTGGAGCTATTGTATTCCAGAGCTTCTGGCTTACCAATTTATATAGTAGAAAGTGAGAAGCTATCTCAGAGAATTTCTTCTGCAAAGGTATATTGAATTGTCAAATTTAGTTATTATTCGTGTTTGTGCATTAATTCAAGTTCTTTCTTTTTGTTCTTGATAATCCTTTGTTTTGTCTTTTGTGTGTGTTTCTTTCTTGGGGGCTGTGGTTATTTAACATTCATTTAATGCATGCTTTAAATTTGATTGTGGTCGGTGGTGTGACTATAGTGAATAATGCTGCTGTCATTTTACTGTTGATGTTCTTTAGGTCTGGAGAGACAGTGTGAGAAAATGCATCTCGAACAAATGTCCTGCAGCAATCGAGATTGATGTTCTTTACAAGTTAGAGTCAGAGGTAACCTCAATTTCTTAGTCTGTGCTTCTGTATGGTTTGACATTTTCTAAAGTATTGGCTCTAATATTTCATGTTATGTTGAACAGGCATTGGATCTGAAAATCGAAGTTCCACAGACAGATATGCTTTTGAAAATGATAGGGCAAGCCGAATCATGTAGGGCTCGATGCAGTGAAGCATTGAGGGGTTCTATGAGTCTAAAGGTTAGCCTAGTTGATCTCTTTTGTTTCTGTCTCTTTCTCTTCTATGCATTCATCGAGTTTTTCTTTGGTTAAGTTGTAAGTTTTCAAAATCTTGACTTTTCAGACTGTTGAACTGCTTCTTCAAGAACTGGGCGATTTTACTGTTAATATGCCTGAATTGGAGCTTCTAAAGCAATACCACAGTGATGCCATTTTTTGGATCGCCCGCTTAAATGATATTTTGGTGAACATTAATGGAAGGAAGGATCAGCACAATGTAATTGATGAATTAAATTGCATTTTGAAAGAAGGAGCATCTTTGAGAATTCAAGGTTTCTTACTTTTGATATGCAATTTCCTTGTTACAGTCCCATCTTTGCCCATTTTTTGTTTCCATTTTATGTCTCCTTAATGCTGGTTCTATTTTATTTCTTCGAGGTCAGTTGATGACTTGCCTCTTGTTGAGGTTGAGCTGAAGAAGGCTCATTGCAGAGAGAAAGCTCTGAAGGTAATTCCTTGTTCTGTTTCCTCTCACACTTCTGTTTGTTGGTGTTTATGTTATAACAATGGATCTTCTTGTGCTCCTTTCTCTCTGGTCTTTGTTCGTTTTGAAAGCCTCAGATGACCCAAAAAGTGACTGGTTTTCATTCATTGAGTCTGATGCAATGCTAATTTGTTTAGGCTTCAAGCTTTTAGTGGATGCTTATTATTTGATTTAATAAAATGTTTGGAACTTCCTTACAGGCATGTGATACTAAAATGCCTCTGGACTTCATTCGGCAGGTGACGGCGGAGGCTGTCATGTATGCTCTCTTGCCTGAATACAATCTCAAAAATTGAGTGTGTGGAAGGTTTTTCACTTTTTTGTACATGATATCTTATGTAAGTTTTACGAGGCATATCTGTTTACCAGACTACAGATTGAGAGAGAAAAATTATTCATTGATTTGTCTGGAGTACTGGCCGCTGCTATGCGTTGGGAGGAAAGAGCAGCAGATATTCTTATACGCAAGGCTCAGATGTGCGAATTTGAGGATATTATCAGGTTTGGGCATTTCTTATCTTATTTTCTTATTTTTTTGTTTTGTAATGCTTCTTTATTTCTTTTTACGGTTTGAGTTCCTTAGCTAACTTCCATTTGTCTTATTATGATTGAATTCAAATCTTTTAGAGCTTCACAAGACATATTTGTGGTTCTACCTTCGCTAGATGAAGTCCAAAATGAAGTATCAACAGCTAAATCATGGTTAAAGAATTCTGAGCTATTTTTAGCTTCTGCGTTTGCTGTAGCACCTGCCTCCTGTTCTTTGCTGAGGCTTGAGAGTTTGAAGGTTCTTTTTATGTTAATAGACTCTTCTTTTTTCATGTCGTCTCCTGCATGGTGTTCAAAAACTGGGTGGAGCACAAAGTATGACAAGTCGATCTAAATGTTGCAGGACTTGGTTTCTCAGTCAAAGTTTCTTAAGATTTCGTTGAAAGAACAAACAGAGCTTGAAAAAGTTATAAATAATTGTGAGAGATGGCAAAATCATGCCTCTTCTCTTCTACAAGATGCTAGATGCTTACTTGATAAAGATGACATTGGTGATGGTCTGAGCAACAGTCTTGTTTCAAAAATTGAACAGCTAATTACATCAATGGAATCCGCTGCGAATTGTGGTTTGTCTCTTGGTTTTGACTTCCATGAGATTTCAGAACTTCAAAATGCATGTTCTACCCTGCATTGGTGCAAGAAGGCTCTTTCTTTCCTCTCTGTTTCTCCTTCTTTGGAGGTGATCATTTGTTTTTCAATTATTTGCATGACCTTATTTTATCCTGATTTTTGTGTTAGACGATCTTGTGGTTTTTTCCTTCTATTAAAAGTCTAATCTGTAGAAGAGCCATGCTTCTTTATGGGAATTTGTATAAAATTGCCCTAAATTTGTGCATATAATTTATATCCGTTCTTCTTGTTTCTTCCTTTCTTTTTAGGTGGCTTTTCCTTTCTCATCTGATACTTGAAACTTACCAGAACAGCTTTACAAATTGATTGTTCTAAACAATACCTATTCTTACACATTGGCATATTATGAAGTTTACTCTGTCTTACCTGTAGGATGTGGAGAGCTTGATGGCTGTTGCAGAAGGCCTTTCTACCAGATGTTTTTCAAGTATGTTGTGGAACTCTTTGATTCATGGGGTTAAATGGCTTAAAAGAGCATTGGAAGTCATTTTTGCTCCGTGTAAGTTTAAAAGATGTAAGCTGAGTGATGTTGAAGAAGTTCTTGCTGGATGTAAGGTATTAGAATTATACATGTTAGTTCTCTGTAGTGCCTTTGGGTCCTCAAGAATATGCAGCTTCAACTTTGATTCTGAAGATATTGTATTTGGTCTTGTCAAGGAATCAGTGCTATGCCGAACTTACACTTGGTTTTTCTGCTTGCAGGGAATTAACTTCTCCTTTCCAGTTGTGATTGGTGAACTTACGAGTGCTATTCAGAAACACAAGTGAGTTTTATGATTATTCTATATGTTTTTTCTTTTCATTATTTCTTTTTCTAACCTAAAATTTGACATGTAGATGCATTGTGGTTATTGGGTCTCTTTGAATGATGCTCTAACAAATGTATTCAATACATGTCGTTTATACTACATGTAATGCATGGTGATGTTATATGTCAGACTTGGGAATCTTTCTTAGACAGGTCCATTGGGATTTTGATCTAATGTTGAGCACTGTAAATAAATGATTATTATGAGGACAAACTCACTAACATGAAGCATATGGAGACATATACCTTCCCATTATGGTTTGTCTCTATTGATTATTAGCAACTTTTTGCATAGTTTATTGCTCTGTTGGTTTTAACTGTAATACAGGTTGTGGCAAGAACAAGTTCATCAATTCTTTAATCTCAAGTGTGCGCAACAATCTTGGTCTCTGATGTTACAGCTCAAGGTATGCTGTCTGTGTGCTTGATAAACTGTGATTACACATGAATGCGTTATGCTTATTTATTCCTTTTCTTACCCCTTTTGCATAAATCCTCTTTGAGAATCTCAAGCACTATGTTTATTAGTGTTGCTTGCTTGAAAATTTTATCATAAACAGGAACTAGGAGAAGCTGCTGCTTTTGATTGTCCAGAGCTAGAGAAGGTTCTATCCAAAGTTGATAAGGTTGAAAACTGGAAGCAACGCTGCAAGGAAATTGTAGGGACTTCTGTAGGAGATAAGAATTCTTTGCTTGGTCTTTTGCAGAAGGTCTTTATCAGATGATTGTTTTTATTTCCTACAGCTTAGATGATGGTCGTTTAGATATTTATCATGTAAACTGAGAATCCTTTTTAATATTGTGCAGATCAAACAGTCTGTACATAGATCACTGTACATATATAACAAGCCACATGGTTCAGTATCGATGACTCTGTGTATGTGCTGTGAGAGTGATTCCAAGGAGCTTGAATTCTTAATTTGCTCTGCATGCAAAGACTGGTAAGGTATTTGTTGCTATGTTCAATTTCATATTTGATTTTTGTCTCTGTGGTAGGCTAATAGTCAGGGGTTCTACTATTTAGGCTCCTTTTCATGTAAGAATATTGTGGAAACTTTGAGCAGCAACCCAATATCTAAAATGTAAATTCCTCTGACCTTAAGAGATATCTGTTAGTGATCTTTGAAGTAGTTGTAATTGGTTTGTGATTCACTCATCAGTTTCTCTATGACATGCATATCTAGTTATCATGATTTCTGGTTGTGTTGCTGCATGTTCTTCTAAATTCATCTGATCTGGCAAATGCATGATTTTGATTTCTTCCATATGAAACAGCTATCATTTGCAGTGCTTAAGACCAACAGAAGTTGATAGAAATCATGCAGAAGCCTACATATGTCCTTATTGCCAATATTTTGAGAGTGAATCAGTATCTCAGTTCGGAGGCAGCCCTCTGGTGTGACAATTTCCATCTGTTACGCCAATTATCTTTTGGAGTAATTCATAGCAGAATCTGATTTTATTTCTTCTCGTGAACAGAGATTTGGAGGGAAGCGCTCTGATTTGAGAATGTTGATTGAGCTTCTCTCAGATTCTGAATTTTTTTGCAGAGGGTAAGCTGCTATGTGTATGCTTATCATGTTAAAAGCATCCTGTATCAAATCAATAGTTGATCTTTAAGAATTTTTTTCATCTTTCACTTGCCGCATCCTGTTACTTCTTCTATGAAAAGTTTGTGGAGTATTTTTTAAAAGGAAAATACATGAAAGTTTTAAGAAACTTGGGGATTAGGGAACCATATAATTCTTTTTTTTTTTTTGTAGCATCTTTTTAAACCTTTAATTACAATTAGCATTTATGAAATATGATGCATGCTAGTCTTCTTAGTTTTCTTGTCCCTCTATAAGTCAATTCAAACCTTAATTATGTTTTGCATTCTGCAAACTAGTTGGGAGTGTTGATAACATGTTTGTTCAGCTCCAGATTGGGAATAATATGAGAATGACAACAGTTTGCTTAACTTGAAAGTAAAAATGATATGAGTTTTGCTTTGAGCGTCCCCCCCCCCCCTCCCCCTGTTCCTATGATATCTGAAGATTGAAAATGCTTATCTTATTATTATTTTTTTTTTTTGTTTTTGGTGATCCTTTCTTGAAAGTTCAAAACATACATTTATTTGGACAAGTGCTGTTGCTTTTTACAGGATTGAAGCAAAAGATGTACTGCAAGAAGTTGTGGATGTAGCTCTTGAATGCAAGACCTGCTTGACTGATATAGTGAAGTTTGAATCCTGTTATTTGGATAAAGATCTCCACGTCATCTCCAATAAATTAACTATCACTTTGAAGGCACTTATTTCAATCTTTCTATCTCTGCCCTGTATTCCGCAGAGGGTTTTTCTTTTTCTTTTGGTTTTTTGTGTTTAGTCATAGATTCAGCATATTTCTCTCTCTATCCCAATTTGTGATGGTCATCTTCCAGTCATTAGAGACGGCACTAGCCACCATAAAAATGAAAATAGCATAATTACTGACTGGCTTGATTATCCTGATTAGAGGTGGTTCTGCTGCACAGGCCAGGGAAGCAGCTGGAGTTTTCGATCGTCAAAGTAATAGCGCACTTGACTTTGCATTAGCGAGAAACTTGTGGAGAGTTAGAGTTAGTAAGTTATTAGAGGGTTTAACAAAGCCTACAATTGGACAGATACAAAATTATTTGAAAGAGGTATGTTGCCCCTGGCTTCTCAGAACATTGTACATATCATGATGAAATTTTGTTGACCTAGAATAATCTTCTTGTGGTTTGTTACTGGTGTTTTAATTGTGAAATTGGGATGACAGTGTGAAAACATCAGCTGATAGTGTAGTGATGTGTGTGTGTGTGTGTGTACCCAAAGCAATAGTAAATAAATATACTCAGGGTAATTTAGTACTTTATATTTTGAAAAGCACTAGGAAAATGGTATTATAATCACAAATATCTAATCTCTTAGATTTTAATGGGAGCAAATATGGTTGTGCCATGAACACTAGCATGAATGAATATGAAATTGTGCATGGAACTGTGTTGGTGATCCTTGAGGTTTTAGGTCGGTGAGAAGTCAAACCCTCACCATCCTTCATGTTTTTGCTGGTGGTGAGGTGTTTGTATTTGGAATTTGTGTTTCAATTTCTGCCTGAATTTGTGATTTTTGCATATTTCTCTAGCCAATGTTGAATTATTGTTGTCAAATAGCATCTGGTACCTTGGAGATGGATGACATGTTTTATGGTCTATATTCGTTATGGTTTTCCTTTTACTAATTTGATTATTAGCCTCTCTGTCTGCACTGGACCTCTAGTCCAGCTTACTTTTTGATAGTAATAGACGTATATCATTTTTTATCAAAAAAGATTATTAGCCATTTTAAGTATGGTGACAACCCAATGATATTTTCCCGCTAAAAAAATTGTAGTGTGTTTTTCTGTTTGTGCATTTAATCTGATTGGATGTAGATATCATTGTAAGAAATTGTGTATTTATTACCCACCATTATTATTTTCTCTATTTCAAATTTTCTGTTTTGCAGGGAATTTTTTGCTTTTTATTTATAACTTCTCCTAAGATGGATAATCTGTGCAGACTTTTCTTGCTCTGTTTGGCAACATGCACATTACAATATAAATGTTAGCAATGGAACTTTTTATATGAATGTTCTATAGGTGCTAATTGCAGTTACAAATACTTTGTAGGGACTGTTAATGAACATATCACCCAAAGATCACTACAGGCAAAAGCTGATGGAACTGAATCGCATTGGCTCGCAGTGGGCAGATGTTGCCAAAAAGGTGCTTAAATTTTATTATTTATTTATTTTTTTTTTTTGGGGGTTGTGTTTGCAGTTAAGTGAAATCTCCCTCAACTGTACCACTTAAATGTTCTTTCTTGTTGATTTGGTATTATTTATATGATTATTATTACAATTTTTGTTTTCTTTTACAGGTAGTACTGGATTCTGGGGCTCTAAGCTTAGATAAAGTCTTTGAACTTATTGCAGAGGGAGAAAATTTGCCTGTTTACTTGGAGAAGGAACTTAAGGTAACTTATTTGGTTGCTGTAAAGCCGAATGCTTCACATTTTCATCAATTATTTATTTTTCTTGATTGATGCAGTCACTAAGAGCTCGAAGTATGCTATACTGCATCTGTCGGAAGCCCTATGATGAGAAAGCAATGATCGCTTGTTATCAGTGTGATGAGTGGTATCATATTGATTGTGTAAAATTACTTTCTGCCCCAGAGATTTACATCTGTGCAGCATGTAAGCCTCAAGCAGAAGAGTCTTCTACTCCACAAAATGTGGATGGTGGGAGGTAAGAATGATGCTCATCCATGGATATTGTCACTGTGTGAGCATGTTCTGTTCTTCGTGTTTCCTCAATGTTTTTCAGGTGGTGCTTGTTTTTGTCCCCCCCACGCCCCTGCCCACGGGATGTAATTTAGTGAAAAAATACAGTTAAATGACTGTTTTTTCTTGTATGACTTTGACAGAACAAACGCTGAATTTCTAGAGCCCAAAACACCTTCTCCTAAACACACAAACTCGAGAAAGAAACTGAGGAAGGCTGAGCCAGGCCTAGCGCAGAAGATGCTAGCAATCGCAAATAACAGCAGTGTATTTGACTGTTCTAGTGGAATTGATAACTTATGGTGGCATAATAGGAAGCCTTTCAGAAGAGCAGCTAAAAAACGCACAGTGCTGGATAGTCTCTGTCCATTTATTTACACACAACAGTGAAGAAGATCAGAGTTTAGATAGTGATCATTCATTCAATTTATTCTTTTGGCGTAAGCTCTCAGTGTTCTTAGTCCAATTCTCCATTTTTTTTTTTCTTCTTCCATTTTCCCTTTGCCTCTACCGTGAGGTGGGTGCCAGGGTTCATTTAAGAGTCTTTATTTTGACCTGTTTTTTCTGCTCTCTTCCTGGCCCCAGAGAAGCAAATTTTTTTCCTTTCTGACGGGTTTCAACTGGAGGAGAGAAATGTCATACGGAGAATTTTGTGCGGAATAGGTTCTAACAAATAAGAAAAGGATAGGATTGGCCAATACTCTAAAAAGGTCATGACCTGGGAGCAGGATTGGCCAACTGATTGTACTGCATAGGCCAAAGAGAGCAAGTAGCCGATTGATTAGGTACGGATAATGCAATTGATTAGGTGCAGATAATGTAACTTAGAAACTATCAAAATGCTTGTAAATGTTGGGTACGGAGATTTTAAGTCAATTAAGAGATGAGGTTCCAACATTCCTATGAAATTTTATTTTTTATCTTTTTAGTTCTTTCTTTAATGAAAATTATCAAAAAGGAAAAGATTTATAATAGAGTTTCAGTTAATTTGGTTATCATTTAGAATAAATTAATTGAATTATGAACGTACTTTTTCCCCAAAAAAATACTTATTGGTAAGTGACTTATTTCTTTATTGATTCAAAACTATTTTATTTTATATAAAAAAAAATCAATTATATCATATATTAAGATTTAAAGATGGTAGGGGTTAATCATTTGTAAAGAAGTCATAATAGTTTTTCTTTTTATGTGATTTGCGGTTAGAAAATTTGGGTGTTTTAAAGGAATTAAAGGGCGTGAAAAGTAAATGGTTTTAATTTGTAAAATACTCCAGCTACTTACGACACCTTGAATCGCTATGCCATCGTGGGGTCAGTTGCAGGCTTGCAGCCCCGTCGGATTCCACTGTTTGGCTCTTTTCTTGTATAGAAAACAAAACTGTGGCCTGCCTGCCCATGGATGAAAGAAGTAGCAATCCTGATAAGGTCGTCAAAAAAGGGTACTACTAAAGTACTAATATCACTGTAGCATATTGTTGGGTTTTCATTAGTCAAAAAAGGGTATTTCTAATATCACTGTAGCCTATTGTTGGGTTTTCATTAGGGCCACGGTTACCTTGGCATAAATTATATGTATGTACGTAAAATAATAAATAATAAAAAGTACGTTATAACTTTAATCATTTAGTTATGAAGAAAATTTTATTTGTAGCAGCTTTAACATAGTCAAACCCTTTCATTAGTGATACATAAAAATTTAGGTCTTGCATCTATAAAAATCTAAAAGATTTGAATCCAAAAAAATTAGGATTTACATATTTAAAACGCGAATTCAAATGTTAACAATAAAGATCAGTGCAGATAAAAAAGTGCATCTGAAAAATCAGACATTCGAATCCATATTATTTTTTAATTTGAATATTTATTGAACTAAAATTCAATTAAAAATATATAAGTTAAATGACTTAAATTTAAAAAATAAATCCAAAGAATCTAACCTACTTGTAAATCCAAAACCCTCAATTCCCTAACCCCCAATTTGTATCCATGTCAAACACTATCTATCTCACTAAGCGCACACCATTGCCTCATTGCTCAATCGTCATCAACTGGTTGCTGCAAAAAAAAAAAATAAATAAAAATAAAAGTAAAAAGCATTGTTAAACTTCATATATCATTTACCTTTTAATTTTGAACTTCAATAGAATATTATTTGGCATACTTTTTCATATAAAATTGATCGTATTGTAGATTATTTTACATTCTGTGCAATATAGTGATAATAATGTGGAAGTTAGACTGGAAGATGTCCGCAAACCTAAAGATGACAATGTTGTTCAAGTTGAATTGGATTCAATACTTGTAGAATGTACCGATGGCCATGGTAATGACAATGTTGATGAAGGGTCGGGCACAAATATAGTGGCAGTAGCCTAACTTCATATATATGCAATAATATCAAGAGGTACATAGACACGGATGAGAAGTATCAGCATATTATTCTAGTGGGACTACGCACTTAAAAAATCATTTATTAGTTGTTTAAGAAAGAATTTCGAGAACATTAGGCAAATGCTCCTAATAGTATCACATTTTGAGGTAACGCTTTTAATATGTATATTTTGCTTATTTCAATATTAATGTATTTTAATTACATTATTACAATTTTTTTTTTTTGCATTATTAGGTTTTATATGTGTTAGCCCCACATAGAGGTGAAGTAAAATGTAATGTTCTGTATGATTGTTTGATGGATTAAAATATTGATAAGAATGTGTCAACTGTGACTATGGATAATGTGTGGCTAATGATATAATGATTGATGTATTATTGGATAAATCTTTACCAAATTCATTGAGTTTATGTGGGAAAATTTTCTCATCTGTTGTTATACTCGTGTTTGAATTTGATTGTGAGGGATAAGATGTCTGTGATGGATAAAGGTGTTGAAAATATAAGAGATAAAGTCAATTATTTGACTACTAGATATGGAAGAGTTGAAATTTTGAGGCTATAGTGTGCAAAATAGGTATTGTAAACATCAACAATTTGGTTATTGATTGTAAAACTCGATGGAATTCAACTCACCTAATGCTCGCTATTGCTTTGTTGTATAAATATGCATTTGGTTAGTTAAGTCAAATTGACAAACATTACAAATGTTTGCCCAATGAGTCGAAGTGGGATTTGACAAAGGTCTTGTGTGCTCATTGAGATTAGTTTTGTATGTTACAAAAATTGCTTTTGGATCTTGACATTCCATTTCTAACTTATTTTTTTCCTAAAATTTGTGAGATTATACTGTGAATAAATTCATGGGAGAAGTTACCCAATACAGGGATTAGGCAAATGGCCAAAAATATGATGTCAAGTACGAGAAATGTTGGGAAGTTATCCATGGAGTGGTGGTTATAAGAATATCTTAAATCCTTGGTTTAAGAAGATGACGATTCACTTCCCTTTTCCTAGGGTTTATAGAGATCAATTTGTTTATCAAGCTGAAAGAGTATAAAAAATTCTTGATGGAGTGGTGAAATAGCATGAATTAAAGCATACAACAATAAAGGAGATTTTGAGATGGGCAATTCTTCTCGAGTACGTCTCAAGTTTTTATTTTTAAGAATTCAAGTATGGCTGGTGAATAAGATTCATTTGTCTCCAAACAAGTCAACTATAAGTAAGTTAAATTGGAACTTACTGAGATGAGGGATTTTGCCTAATATTAACCACAAGTATTATTGGCATCCGAATCCACATACATTTTTGCAGATCCGAATACAAATTCAAACATCAAAAATATCAATTCAGATGTAATTATATCCAAATTCGGATCAGAATTTTACCATCCCACTTTTCAACTACTCCCCAAACCCAATATATTAAATATTTATACTTGATAAACAAGAGCATCAATCAATGTACCTGTATGAGAATTGAGAAACAATGAACAAATAAATGTATATTTTAGTCAGAAATTTAATTTGACGCATTTCTCAGTCAGGGCCACACCCCAGCCAGCCCTTTACCTGACCAGTACTACTACTAGTCTACTACTACTACTACTTATGAGTAGTGACAACTTAACAATAAAGAAACAAAAAAGAGGTCTTCATTCAACTTCATACTTTAATTCAAAAGCTCTTTATTTTTCAATTCATCTTTATTTTTTTCCCCTAATTCCTCCCCTCTCTCTCTCACACTCAAAGTCTCAACCTCTCTCTCTCTTTCTCTCTGTCTTTTCTTTCTTTTCCTCTCCTTTTCTCCACCTCCTGCACTTCTTTTCAAAACCCTAGATTTCAAATCTAGGGTTTTGTTTGTTTTTTCATGTACTCAAAAGCGTGGTCCGTCAGCTGATCTCTAGTTGAGATTCTCTGTGTTGCACTTTTAACTGCGATTTATTTTCTACATTTTCGTTTTTCTCTGATTAGTTCCTCAATGGCTTTGCTTGACTGAAATGTATAAACTTTAACTGTATCTTGCAGCTTAATTGGTGTCTTATGTTCTTCTTTTTTCTTTTGTCTGGGTTATAAATTTTCTTCATTTCTAAGAGAAACCCCCGTAAAACCCTTGTTTTGTTTTGAGATTACACTCTCAAATTCATGATTTAGGGTGAAGGGGAGTTTTTTTTAATTCATTTTCCCAAACCTTTTCTTTAGACATATACAAATCTGTGTTTGTTATAAGATTTTCCCTGTAATTTGTAAAATCTCCTTTGGAGTCCGTAATTGATGTGGTGTTAGGGAGATCAGGATCTTGTGTGTATTTAGTTTAAGATTTTAGCTTAAGTGGCTTAATAGACTCATTTTCTAGCTACCCAAAAAGAAAAAAAATTCATTTTCTACTTAGTAAATGCATGGACGGAAGAGAAGCTATGGTTGCATCAGGGGGTGTCTCTGGTCCCTATTACATTCAACAACATAGAGGAGCATTCAGTGGTTCTCATTCAGCAACACAATCTGGTTTAATGCAAACCCCACCTGGGTTTAGATCCTCGTCAAATCTTAACATTCCAACTCAACCAAATGTGGGATCGACATTTGCAGTTGAGCCCAAACATGTCAATTTTGGCCATAACATGAGTGTGCCATCCGGGGTGCCACTAAGTGATCCAGTGAAGAAGAAGAGAGGTAGACCCCGCAAATATGCCCCTGATGGGCAGGTTTCCTTGGGGCTTTCGCCATTGCCAGCCAGGCCAAAGCGTTCTCCGGCATCTGATTCGCAGGCCTTGAAACGGAGTAGAGGGCGGCCTCCTGGGACAGGCAGGAAGCAGCAGTTGGCTACTCTTGGCAAGTCTTTTACTTTTGATATGGTTTTGATGTCTCAACTATATTGTAGCTTACAGGATTATTCAGTTTGTGATGCATTTTATCTAGATAGTGATCATAAGTCATAATGTACCTTATAATATTGTAGCATTTTTTGTGTTTAATTAAGGAGACAGCATTTTTTTTTAACTCGTTTTAGAGTATATTTTCTTCTATGGTCAGTTATTAAAGACATGCAATAATAGTCATCTGTTTTCATCTTTTTAAATTGAATTTAGTGTATTGCTTGTATCTTTGAATCAATTATCCATTATTTAGACCATCTTATTTTACTTTTTGAGATCCACCTAATTTTAGCAATTGTAGATACTAGTGACTGCAAAACACTATTAGAATTTGGTGATTATTTTTGGAAACAGAAGCCAGAATTTCTACAGATGAACGTGTTTTATGTTTGGACCTCTAATTTCTGAAACAGTCCTTGCATTCATGTTTTCTGTGAAATATTTATATGAAAAGAGGTCATGAATTTTAATGATAGTGTGATTAATTATGCCTTGCACTTTGATATCTTTATTTCTGTTTGCATGCTAAAATTCATGTTGGGGCTTCTCAAACTGTTTAACTACTTTTATGTAGGTGAATGGATGAATAGTTCAGCTGGAATTGCTTTTGCACCGCATGTGATCTCCATTGGAGTTGGAGAGGTATGCTACACTCATTCCAGTTTCTGTTTTATTTATGTTTTTGATGTTATTGCACTTTGCATTTATTGACTTCCTATTCGTGTTTAAATCGTATGATTTTAGAAACATGCCTATATGATGTGGTGTGGTTGCTTTTAAAGATGGCAATGAAAAGTTGCTTTGCCAACCAGTATGGTGATTACTTCCTAGAAATCTAATAGGTGGCTGTCATTTAATATAGATTTCATTTAGTATCCATTGGCTCATCCAATTCTCTTGGAAGTAAAAGCTTCCTGGATACAACTATTAGTTTATGCTTTATTAGCTATATTAATGGTACTTAACATCAATGAAACATAAATTGGAGTAATTTACATTTCACATGTGTATATGTGAATTCATGATGTCAGTATTTTGGAACTTTTGCTTATTGTTTTGTTAACTTGACCTCTTCTCCCCCCCCCCCCCCCCCCCCAAAAAAAAAAAAAAAAACCACATTAGGAGCTGACAGTTTTATCCTTTGTAGGACATTGTGGCTAAAATGTTGTCATTTTCACAACAGAGGCCAAGGGTTGTGTGCATCTTGTCAGGCCGTGGTACAGTTTCTTCAGTAACACTCCGTCAGCCTGCAACTTCAGTGCCCACCGTCACCTATGAGGTTGAAGCACTCTGTTTGTATCTTTTTCTTTTTTGGAAAAAAAAAATTCACCAAAAAAATTTTCATTTTTGTACTTTACCATTTCTTTGCCTTTTGCTAGTTCCATGATAGTTTTGGTTCATAATGTGGAATATGAAGGCATTGCATGCTTTGTTTTTGATCAGTGACTTTTCAAGCAAATATAGTTTACCCTTATGGATTGTAATGTCTTATTAATGTGATGGAAATTTCTTTAGCTCTGTTAAGTGAATCTAATTGTGGAATTTAACAGAAGGGCATTGAGAAAGTGACCATTGATAAATTGTAACCAAGGGATTTCTGGGTATCCAACTAAAAGGGTAGAGCCCATCAAAAATAAAAGGATAGCAGTGAATGTAATGTTATGATTTCTGCTTCAGAGAAAAAGGCTGCAGTAGGCTTTTTCTGTGAATATGCGTGTATGCTGGAGTAAAATTAAGAACATCTGTAAATTATTGGGCAAGGATTGGATGACGAAGATATGTTGAGGACACTAAGATCTTGACTAACTAGTGGTGCTAGAATATTAACAGTGGTAAGGATCTGATGGTGTTTGCTAGTTGGTTTGAGAGTAGCCAGTGTTGTGATGGCTTAGATGCAATTGAGGTGACATGAACCTTATCAGTCAATTACTGGTGTCTTTTTTAGATATATACTAGCCAGAAGCATCAACCTATGTATATTCTTGTAGGTCGAGTTATGTGTAACAGATGTGGTTATGTTGGCATTGCCACAGCAGATGCAATTTGAGTGGGTTGATTATAGATGATAGCAGCTGAATCAAGATGTATTGGTTTATGTTATCATTCTAGATGTAATCTGGATTAATTTAGTAGCTTGTTTCCAGGGCATTGGTAAATCAGCCTAACCTATACAATGCTGGAAAATAGCAAAATGACATTCCTAAAGATAGAGATGCGATGCTATTGAGGCTTCATCTTTCTCATTGGTTAAATGCTGTTTAATTTTCTGGGATTATACTTTTGGCTGATGTGAAAAATCCTATGCAGCTAAGCTGTCCAATTTCATGTTTATCAGATACCTTTTTCCAGATAAAGTCTAGGTTGAGTTTATCCATTGCTTTATGGTTTGTAGAACTAGAAGCCCTAGTATATAAGGGTAGTGCCTATAAATGATAGGAATGAGGCAGGGTGACCTGAATCTTCTCTCAGTACTTCCCTATACAGGATCAGAGACTCTCTAGTTCCTGTTCCCAATTAGGGACACTTGCACTCTCATTATTGTAAAAATAAGACTTGTTTTGAGAACGAGGTGTCAATCGTTTAATGTCCTACCCTGTCCATCTCTCAATGAAAAGTGCATTACATAGGACAAATGGTGACAAATTGGATTGTTTGGCCTTCTCTAATTCTTGACAATCTGTATTATAAGAATTGCCAACATTTTATACTTTGAACCTATCTTATCCTAGAAAGAAACGTTTTTTTTTAGGACGCAACCTTGGATTAGGGTTGAGTTAAGGTATCTGCAGAATCCATTATTTGGCCACTCAAATGTCATTCCCTTTTCTTAAAGGAATAGTTGGCCCAATGATTTGGTTACTAATTTTATTGTTGAATTTTAAACAACTCTAAACTCTTCAGTCTTCATACATTTCTTTCTACCCTTTTACATTTGTGTTTTTGTTCCCCGTGACAGCATTTTGAATGGAATGGAGGAACTGATTTGATTTATTTAGCTTGTGTAGGGCCGTTTCGAGATATTATGCCTGTCTGGTTCATTCTTACTTGCTGAAGATGGCAGTCCTCGTGATCGAACTGGTGGTGTAAGTGCTTCCCTTTCAAGTCCTGATGGTCACGTATTCGGTGGTGGAGTTGCTGTGCTTATCGCAGCAAGCCCAGTTCAGGTACGCTACTGATTGCTCCAAATTGCATCACCTGATCTATTTGTATCCCTACTCACTGTCTTCAATGTTGCTTGTATTGAAGGCATGCGTTAATTAGGTATGAGTTAGTCTGTGAGCATGTATGTGGAGTTAAAAGGTGATTTCTAGTCTGTGATCTGAAGAGTAATAAATGATAAACATTGCCTACTGCAGGTGGTGGTATGCAGTTTTGTATATGGTGGTTCTAAGATCAAGAGCAAGCAAGTTGCTGCCCCTGAAAATGACAAGAATTCTACGCCGCCACCGAGTAATAAATCAGCTACCCAAATTTATCCACCTGCCTCCCAAAATTTTCCCCCCTCCGCAATGAATGCCTGGTCCGGTTTTCGAACAGCTGATCTGAGAAACCCCCACCCAGATATTGACCTGACTCGTGGATGATGATTTGCTGCGACAAACACATGGTGTTTTGTACATATGTGTTGTTGTAAATGTACTGTCTGTGAAAACCATAAACATCTGAGATTCCACCTTGTTTGCCCACTAGGGGCGCGGGGTATGTGCTAACTTAGTCTATAACAGAGTCATCTCGAGGTTCTCAAACAAATGTGGGAATTAGTCAAACATTTTTTTTTTCGGTTAGCAGGTTGGAGTTGAAAAGATTTTGGGAGAAAATAGTCAGTCTGTTGTCTTAAATTTTAGCATTTTCTTTAGTGCTTTAATTTTTAAGGTGTCTAGATTATGTTGTAACCCATTTCTTGTTTCCTTTTATTTGATTTAAGTAATTAAGTTGTTGGCAATACACTACTACTACAGCTACCGACGTCCGTTGTCCAAGGAGTCAAGGACAAGGATCCACTGCACTGAGTCCAAAATGATTGTTTGGATTTTGAAGCGGATCAGCCAAGCTTTTTGCTTGAAAGTTGTCCAATTGGATTCAAAAAATGGTTGGTAAAGCCAGAATTAACCCATGGAAAGAAGAACTAAACTTTCTTGACCTCTATGTATTCGCAGTGAACAGAACGGTTAACGATACTATATATGCCTACAAGTTTACTGATCAGAGAGTAGTATGTATGATTCAAACTAAATCAGGACTAATAATTAATTGAACTCAAAAACTTTTTCTACACAAAAGGAAAAACAAAACAAAACGTGTCTCCGTACGGTTTCAAGATTTGGAGTGGTAGGGGATGAGGACTCTGTAACCAGGGATGGGTAAGAAAACTCACAACCCACGATCTAACCCAAACTCAAATCAAACGACCTAGCTTCAATGGGTTAAAACGTTTATTCCCGGACCGTCGCAGGGAAAACTATAACTGAAATGTTTGGGCTCGGTCCAACCCATTTCAAAAGCTGATTATTTAAAAATAACATTTTTATAGAATAAGATACCAAAAGTTCTTTAGATAAAAAAAAAAAAAAAAAAAGAGTACCATTACAACAAATTTGTTCAAATTAAGAATTTACAAAATACAAAAAAAAAAAAAAAAAATTACTGGCCTGAAACCTGCTGTGATTGGAAATATTCAATTTCTTGTGTATTGCAACTACCAACGAAGGATAATAATAATAATAACAATAATAAATCCTATCAAATTATATGAACATTTGTTTTCCTTATTTGTTATTTAATTAAGAATTATTCGAAAAATAACCAAAAAAAAGAAGCTATATATAGTATTTATTATATCGATACACTGTACTTGTATGTTTCATTTTGTCAAGACACAAAGCATTATTTATGAACTTAATATAACCTCGGCCATAAGAGAGGAGCCAGTAGTTTTCAGCCATTACTCGGTAGCTCATTCGCCGTGACCAAAAAATGAGCAATAAAAAATGTGTAAAGACAAATCAATTATTTTAATTAACTTATCATAGATTTATAATGATCTGTGTCCCTGGTATTTTTCATTCATATTTTTACAAATTTATCATTTTCCACATAAATACCGATGAGGCAATATCACACACAGTAGAACTTATGATCAGAGAATATTAAAGCGCTAAAACTATAAACAAATATATAGTTAAAAGTTAGTAATTTCAGTCTGGAGAGTAAACATGATCTATACAGTCAATGCTAGACTAGTGGACAAAACAGTATTTTTCATACAATGTTATCCGGGTTACCAAAGGCACTTTCTAGAGGGTGTTGGTAGGAGTTTAAAATTTTATCGAATAATGCAACTAAACATAACATAAGCATCAATGAATTTTACTTTGGCCGTAACATCTTTCAATCATTGCAGTTGTAGCCTCGCAATGAAGTCCTGGATTCAAAAGTAAACTACTGCAAATCTATAGAGAAAGATTTATACATTTCCCAAGTGGCTGCATTCGTTGAATAAGATTTTGTTTTGAATTGAGTTACTGTAATTTTTAAACTATAATTATTACGGAAAAAAAATTATAATTATAAATAAAATAAAAATTAATAATATGTAATAAACATAAATTTTAAATAATAATTTTGATAAAATTATTAAACATATAATAAATTTTCTACTATACAAGTAAAATATTATATCAACATAACTTTTAAGTTATAGCAATGTTTACTAAATACTTTAATGTTGTAACTTAAAACACCTTAATGCTGCAGCAACTTAAAAGATATAGCTAACCAACCTTAATACCAAACGCAATTTAAAAGATATAGCAATGGCACGACGACATCTGTAGAGTCTCACCAAGCACCTTTTATTTTGAATTACAAAAACTGGGGACATTCATTACATACAAACCAGGCACTTATCAACTGAATTTACTTCGACATTAGGAAACTTCATTATATGTAAACAGATATTGAGACAAAGCTAAACATATATTTCCACCAGAGTGCTTATACAGCATGATACTCTAGTTTTATTAGCAAGAAGCTGATCATGCAAGCTGTAGCAGCGGTTAAGCAGTCTCCAGAAGTTTCTTTATATCCTTCTGCAAGGGGGTAACAAACATTAACAAATAAGTTTATTAGTTAATAAAATGACACCACTGTCCAGATTATCATTAAATTTGGAAGCGCAACAGCCACTAACAGCACAAGCACTCTAATACTACCTCAATGCTCAGAGGGCTAGTGGTGGGGGCATAACGCTCAACAACATTCCCCTCCTTATCCACCAAGAACTTGGAAAAGTTCCACTTGATGCTGTCTCCAAAAAGTCCACCTTTGCTGGATTTCAGATGCTTGTATAAAGGAGCAGCATTATCACCATTAACATCAACCTGTATCAAAAAAACAATATTAAGTTTGTTGCCAAATATCTCCAAATATGATTAGAAACTCATGAAATACATATAAACATTTGGTTCTTCCAGCAATATCTCAAAGGCACTCCTAACAAGTGACTTCTCACATCAAGGTAATGGACTCATCAAGGTTCACCCAAAAGTTCACACAATAATGTAAACAAACCTAAGAGCAATATTATCATCAGAATATATTAATAAAAGAGACACTCAAGTTCCTGGGGCAGCCAAAGTTAAATTCTAGAAGAAAAAGAATGTTTTAAGTCCAGATTCCTCTCGTTTCATCCTAATTCCCAAAGCAATCAGTGAAATGCTTCAGGCATTAATAATTTTAAGAAATGATCAAATCGAGGTACTTTAATGGAGCATCATATCTAGATGATTTACTGCATATCAAATGAATGATTTATATAAAATATGTAATCAAATAAAGAAATGGTGACCAACTCCAGCTATTCTATATCTTATCCAGAAGCATATAGCTCGCTGTGTGTGAGAAGCTAGAGTAGGAATGCTACATGCAGAGGCAAAACCATGAGAGTGTATTTTCTGTTTATAAAATTTGTAAAGTTGCAGAGCGAGTACCTTATCAAATATGGGAAACTCAGCCTTAAAGCGAGTGCATGCAAATTCTTGAATCTGTTCATTGTCTCCTGGCTCTTGAGCTCCAAACTGATTACAAGGAAAGGCCAGAATCTCCAAGCCTGAACTAACACAGAAAAGAAAAAAGAAAACAGCAAAGCAAGGGTACAAATATATTAGTAAGATGTTAAGAAATATTTTCTTCCATTGACTATGCAAGAAAGAATAGAGAACTTGAAACTACATAAGTCTTATTAATGTGCAAAATCATCAACATACTAAGAAAAGGAGGTACGAAATAAACCTTGATTCTTGTACTTGTCGTACAACTGACTCAGCTCAGTGTAGTTTGAATTGGTCAAGCCACTGCGTTCAAAATCAGGTAAATGAATAAAACGGATAAAGGAAAAAATAAAAAATAAAAAATAAAAAATAAATTGCCGCCGGCACTGCGCAAGAATTAAAGAGTCTCTGGGTGAAATCATCTCTTATAAATGCTTATTTGTATTGAAAGCATGCATGCTTCTGAGTAATAGCGTTAATTAAATGGAAGCATCAACGATAATCAATGAATCATTAGTTTTTTCAAAAAAAAGTAAAAAATGAAAGGAGAAGAGGCATACCACTGTGATGCAACATTGACAATCAAAAGAAGCTTTCCCTTGTAGATGCTAAGATCAACATCCTGTCCCTTGGCGTCCTGCACATATGATAAATTTCATAAAAATAAAACAGATATATTTGTCAAATCCCAAATTGAATTAAAAATCAAAAGGAGGGAAGGAAAATGACCAGCAAGAACCCAATAATAATAATAATAATAGTAATAAAGCCGACCTTAACAGTGAAATCGTGAACTGAAGTTTTCGATTGGCTTGCCATTGTATGATCCGATCTCGAAGCGAAAAAACAAGGCCTTGAAACCAAAGAAATTGGATTACTTTTCGAAGGTCTCAGAAGGGTTTGCTTATAATTCGAAGTGAAATGTCTTGTCAAAATATGGGAAGTTGCGATTCCGAGATTTCGTTTAAGGAGGTAACAGCGGAGCATTGAGCAGGATTTTATAGAGTTTGGCGTCCGGAGCCCCGCTCGTGTGTGATATAGATTGTGGCTTACACGTGGATGGCAACTTCAGTTACACGTGGAGTAGAGCTACTAAGATGTGTCAAATCTAGACCTGTACATGGACGGTGGAGATTTGTTTCATTTGCATCAGCGAATACGTAATTGTCGTTTTCTAGTTGATTTTGTTGTGCGAAACCGCGAACAAACTTTTGTCCCGTCGACGTTCCAATTCCGTTTTTTGTGCGCGTTTTCTTCAGTTTTTGTTTTCTCTCGAATCTTCTCTATGGAACAATGAAAATGACTCTACGGCTTCAAGGCATTTGAGCGTTCACAATTCGCAGCAATTTTTGTTTCTAGAAACATTATCACCTATTTTACATCAACCCCTTTCTTCATCTTTTAAAATATTTGGAATTTATTTTTTCAACGAGAAATTTTATTGGGATTACTCAATTTTTTATATTATCATAGCAAAAATCGATGCCATTTACACAAGTTCCATAGCAAAAGAGATAGAGAGGAACTAACTCGTGAGTCACTATAGAAGAAAAAGGCTGTGGTACGGTTCACCCATTTGTCTCTGGGATCAAGTTAATTTGGAGTTGTTTCTTTTTATTGTCTAAGGTGCATGACTAGTCCTGTTACTAATATTTCCACGAGATTAGGCACATTTTTTTTTTTATAAATAGAATGGGTTATTTTTATATTTTGAATGGGTTATAGAGGACTCTTAATTGACATCATTTCCCTTATATGAAATTAATCATGAAATATCCCAAAATAGAAGAAAAGAATCATAATTAGATTTAACACAGTGCATCAATATGAATTTGATGCCAATAGGCTCCAACTTTGAGCTTGACCCAAGCCACGAGACTAACCTTAACAATTAAATCATAGATGGATCCCATATTTGGTCGGGGTAGCCATTTTCTGAATTGTGATCTTACTCTGAGTCCACAGCAGAGTCACTGAAAATTAATCTTGGTATGGACAGCGTGTATGCTGGGATTATAAGCGTTTTAATTCTTGTAAGTTGGGAATTGACTTGACTATTTTATGCTAAACTCAGCATTTCAATAAGTAGCGTATATACGTGAATGCTCGTAATTACAATTTTTGAGAAGAATGAGAAATTTTAGAATACATTAGAGGTCTTATGTTAGTCATATAATAAATAAATAATCTTATGATATGTTTGTATTTATTTTTAAAAATCATCATGCAAGTAGTGATTATATTAAATTTAATTACATATATCATACGTATATCAATTGATTGTAACACATTAGAGATATTCTAAAATTTTTAGAGAAGAAGACAAGAAGAATAAAATAAATAAATAAATAACAGCAAAGAATTGCTATGTCTACTCATAGAGTTTATTCAACGAAGGTCTGCTATATTAAATTAGGATTAGAACTTGAAAAAATAATTTATTTACATACACGATGATCATCAGAATTCTCTCTCGGAAGGACAAAATAAGTCAATGAGAAACTCCCAATTTTCGCAACTGACATGAAAGAGAAAGACTGCTATATGTACTTGAAAGTTACATTAATGTACAATCATCGTAAAACTGCCTCCCCTAACGGAGGCGTCTTTTTCTTTTTCTTTTTTTAACCAAAATTTGTATGTGCAAAAACAAAGTCAAGAAAAATGTATGGAGGGAAAAAAAAAAAAGGTCTCTTACAACTTAATCCAATTTGCTCACCCTCTCGAACAAATTGTTGATGGTTACGGAAAAAGCATCCCGAAACTTGTCAAGCTGAGAATTTGGATCGGCGAATACCAACTCTGGCAGTAATTCATACACAATGTACCTCCTCGTATTCTCTCTTTCCTTTCTTGAAATATTCATCAACTTTTCTATCACATTCACTTTCATTTGCCTCACCTCGTCTTGGTCTATAAACACTGAAAATTTAGTGTGATCTTCAGGTAAGTGCCAGGGATATTGATAGTAAGCCGTGAAAGGATCAAACAGTACCGGAATGCAACCCGAAACCAGTGAATCGAACACCGATTTCCTTGTTGGACTGTCTCCAGGAGGCTGTAAGCAGAATTCAGACTCCGAAAACAAATCAATAACTGACTTGGGATGATCGCACCCACCTGAACTACAATTCTGAAACGTGCACGTTCCACTATCTGAGTGAGAGCTGCACTGATTGATCAATATTGACCTTATGTTCTCGGGTTGGTCCGGACGAGCTGCCCCGGCAAAACTCACTAGGCTCTTGCGACGCGATCTGATCATCTTGAGTTGCCAATTCAGAAGGTCATCGTCGGAACGCGGGTGAAAATATGTGGGATGAGGGATTCCAATGTCGTTAAGGTGCCACGGTTGCCTTTCAATCAAGAGCTTGATTGGGTTTTGCATTTGCTCAAAGTCCAACAATCTTGTTCCCCACGAACCATTTGCCCTCCTAAAATCCCATGAAATTTTTCCCAAGACAAACACATGATCCTTGCCGGAGTTTTTAACCCATGGCTTCCTAGACTCAAGCCATTTCATCAACTCTACTGACAATGAATCTTTGACATCATTAGACACATTTTTGAAATGCCATCTCAGTATGTCTAAGCCACCGTAAAAAGGAACATAAAAGAGCTTGGCTTCATCTTCATTGTAAACTCTGCATGGATGCTTCAAAACTCTTGTATGAAAAATGATCTCCAGAGAATATTGATGAGTACGATACCATCCTTTACCAACCTCCGGCATGGCTTCACCCAAAGCCTCGTTATCAAAATATGAACAGAAATTGTTGGACCACGGCATCATATCTCCACATTGACCGACTAAATCCTTATTGAATTTAGATGGCAAATCATAAACGTAAATCCCCTTCCCGTCGCAAGCTGCTTGACCCCTGTACTCCGATGTCCAGGATCGCTGCATTTGTACGTACTCTTCAACAACTTTCTTTGCATTCTCAATCTCTCCATCAACCCTGTCGTTGCCAATATTTGCTCTAATGATTGCACCCGGATGTTCTTCTCGAACAGCATCGACAAAACCTTCCATAGGACTAGCACTGGAATTGTCTCCATCATTGGAAACGCTGACACTGTCTCGGCTACTGGGATTGACATCCGGAGCTGGAAATTCAATATTGGGATGAGTGCCCGCGGAGAGACAGAGATTGGTGAGCTTTCGAGAGGAGACGCACACACGAACAACGTTGCGTGTGATGACGGTGGTCGAGGAAGACCATATGAAAAGCAAAGTCAAAACGAAGATCACAATAGGGATTCGGTGAAAAACTTTGAAGAAAAGAGATTCACAGGATTGATTTGATTCTACTTTCTTTGTTGATTTTGATTTCTTTTTGGCAATAGAAATTGTCATTTTCTTGTTTGTGGCTGTTGTATGTATTCACAATACTTAGGCCTCAGCTTTTTCTAATGGAAGAGATTGCAGCTTTCTACTTTTAGTTAAGCTTTGGAACATGCTTGCACGTTAATGGTTATGCTTGCTCACTAATTTGAGAGCACGTTCGTCTATACATAGTGCATGTATGGCTACAATTAATGGCTTTTAACTTGCCCAAATTCTTAACGGCTAATGTTGACGGACATCAACATTTGTGGAAACATACGTGGTACGTCATTATTCATTTCTTTTGTAATTTTTTTCCTATTTTATTATAAACTCAAAAGTCAATAAATTAATAATTATACATTTAGTTTAATTTGATGTTCCCCCCCCCCCCCCCCCCCTCCTTTAGTGGGTCGTGATAGAAGCTGACAAGGAACTAGGAAGCATGTAATGGAATTTCCAATATGATTTTTTTGTCTAGTCAACATAATATCGTCGAACCATATTTGTGTTATTTATTTATTTATTTTTCCTTTAAGAGTGCCACACTGTAAAGTTTCTTTATAAGTATATTTGGTTCAGAAGATTAGTAGTTAATGCGTATGTGCGATGTCAATGTGACACTTAAAGTTGATTTTTATTCAATAAAAAATAAAGCCAGAAAGAAAAAAAAAATATTCAAGAAAGGTAGCAGTAAAATGATTTGAAATTAGTGATTGGCCTAAAATAAAATACTAGACAAAATAAAAATCGACATTATAAACAAATTAGACAATGTCATATGTGAGGGGTTAAAAATTAAAAAATAAAATTAGATGTTACTAGAACGGCAACCGACACGGTGACAGAAACAGCTACTTCCCAGTTCCCACCACGACAACAGCGAGTGAAGCAGTGGCGGCGCGTTTGATTTTGAATTAATTTAGTGAGTTTAGGTCTAAATTCTTGAATGAGTTTGATGTTTTAGTATTAATTGTAGATGATTATTAGATTACATCTTGTTTAAACTGTGGATTTCTTAACAATACAATTAAATTAGGAATGAAAATTGACAAAATATTCATGAAACTGTAGCTGATTAAATATGACACTATAATTGTTTGTTGAAATACCTCAAAGAATATATTTTGTTGTTTAGGCTTAATTTTGCTATCATTTTTGCTTGAATGGATATCTAGGGATGATGTGAGCAATGCTATTGGGACTTGAATGTGGGTAATTATATTGTGTTGTAAGTGTTTACGTGCAATAGGCACAATTATCGCACATGAAATGGCTGCTATTTTATGTGCGATCGGTGGTGCAAGTGCGACGCCACACCCCCCCCCCCCCCCCCAAAACACCCTTTTCTTAATATTTGTTGCTATAAATTTTTTTTTTGTAAATATTTGTTGCTATAAATTTCATTGTTTATGCATTTCTTCATTTTATTTTTTTATTTTTAGAAAATGAATTAAATTAAAAAGGAAACCAGACAGCAAACTCATTTGGGCAATGATGATGCAAGTTCCAATGGCTTTGTTAATTCTTTCAATTACTCAACCTTGTATACAGGAAATTTGGGCTATCGTAATAACCTCTGGAAATTTTCAGGACAGTCAAAGACCACTAAAATAGTGAAGGTGTTCCATTTCCTGATAATGAAGAAATGAGGAGTCGGTTTGTTAAGGGCGATTTGGATAGTGAAATGAGGGGGTATTTTCATCCCAAAAAACAACATTTGTTTGGCTAATTATGAGTCACCGAAAGAATTTTATAGGGTTAGTCTTGGAAAACAAATAAAAAAATGAGGATTTTATTGAGTAACAACAATAATACGTGCACAAAAAGTAATACACATGCAGGGAATAAAGAATATCGACAAAAGCTTTCAATGAAATATAGCAATATACTCTGAAAAGTTTATTCACTATTCCCCTGGGAGCGAAAATCTTGACGTCTTGAAAACTCCTACAAAATGAAACATCGGCAAAATACAGAATCTGTTATGGAACAAAACATCTTGTTTAATTCATCCATCAGCTATAAATTATAAAATGTAATTGCTTAACAGCTGTTTATTGTAATTGTCTGCAGCCAAAATAGCCCAAGATTAAAATTATTAATAATCCATGTTAGTCACAGCCGTGATGATCGGGACATCATATCAAGCACGAAATGCTGAGGAGCACTTACGAGTATTACGCCAGCCAGGGCATCCATCAGTTATTCGATTTACAACATACTATCTGTCCTTGCTGGTAATCGGCGGAAGAAGTTGATTGGCACGGACGGCAGCCTACGGCGAAATCTTGGATGCCTCATCACCCAGAACCCCGCCAGAGCTGCTATCACCTGAAATGGTGTCAGAAACAACACCAATGCAGCTACAAGGCAAAATGTAATAAAGATGGCAGTGGCACGTGGGTCTCGCCAGCTTATCAGTGCCTGAAGCCTCTCCCCCTGGGTTGCCACGTCACCAACTACGGTTTGAATTCTACCAGCCACACTCCTCAGTCGATCATACCTCATTCTCACCAGCTCAGGGCTTCGGCTTGTGGGAAATGTGTCAAATTCCTCATCAAGCTCATCAGGGTGCACTGCTTCAGCTTGTGAGATTTTTATATTCATGTGGGGAGGGTACCTTGGTCGATATCGGTAGTTCCATATCCCTATTAAAAACATGTAAAGGAACACTGTGGGCAGAATCAACTCTGGAAAGCAGGCAAGCATAAGATAGAGCACATGAACCAGCACTGTCGTTATAGGGTTTTTCCACATGCAAATATCTGCAAACCATTTCCCAACAGCAAACAATCCCGAGAACACAGTCATAAGCCTGAAGAAATTTGCCTTGCTTCGGCGCATACTCCAGAGGTGTGAATCCACATCAGACATGTACTCCACCACCTCCTTCCGAAGTGGAGGTTCTGCTCGGCCTAACCTTGCTGCCACAATGTTAACAGCTTGATGGCGTAACATGTCTAACTGCATGATACTAAAGGGCCTCACGTAATGCATTTTTGGCAAAAGTGGTCGTGAGTACAAATAAAGCATGTTTGCAAAGGATGTGCATGAAAATCGTATTGCCAAATGCAATTCTCCCATCTTTTTAACTCCAGTAGGATGAAGAACCAGCAAAGGATAAGAGTGTGTATAAATGCGGCCAGTTTCAAGTGTGGAAATGCGAATCCGAACCTTGCCAATCTTTAGGTCCTTGTTCCCATTCGACTTCTCCCCAAGCTGGCTGTTGTCAAATACACCCACAGTGAGAACTGTAGCAGGATCAAAAACCTCCCATGTGTACTGCTCATTATATTTTGGACTCAGGTTGTCAACGAGGGTGCGTGTCCTGACCCATTTGTGACCATATTTTGCAACACAGTATGTATCTGATGTGCCCCTCCCATCTCGTGTTTTCATGGGGTGAAGCCCCACCGCATTTAGAATGCCAAGTTCTAATATCCCAATGGATGGCCTCCATAACTGTTTTGCAGTCGGACGGAGATCACTGCTGTAGTGAGTAGATTCATCCAGAACATGATAACCACCATCTAGACATACTCTCAGATGGATCCTGCTAGAGAACTTTTCCTTTTTCAACTGATCCACATCCACAGCAACTGGCTTTTCCAAGTTGAACCAACGGGAATGGATTATTCGCTCATCAGCTCGCTTCTCTATTGCACTCAATGGTATGATGACCCTTCCAATTATTTCATCCTTTCCAGGACCCACACGATCCTCTACTGTTAGAACTAAATGATCTTCAAAAGGTTCAGCAGCAACAAACAGTAGATCCTCATTCCAAACAGCACTCAGTGTCCGAGCCTGACATATCTTTGTTTTCTGAACCTGGTTTCCTATTTGAGCCTTAACATAGACATCTGGGTAATGGTTCTTCTCTGTTGGGACCAGATCTTGTGCCTCGACAACATTAACACGCACATACCACAACCTTGGTGAATGATAGACTTTTGAACGTATCACTGCAGTGATAGCTGGTGTGCTGTCAACAGGAGTTGCTGCATCAGAATGCCACGCATCGGAAAAGGCCTCATCTGCTTGAGTCCCAATCCAAACTGCGAGCATTAGCTCACCCTTTATCTTCTCTCCCTTCTTATCCTCAAGTCGGTACCACTCTGGAGCTAGAGGGCTATCTGGTGGGACTCGCAATGGCACCTCATTGATGTCAAATCTCACAATGCCCACAAAGTCATCCTTTACTAGATCCTTGTCCTTAATTACAACTTCTAGGACAGAAGCCTGCATTCGGTCCCTGGAAAAGGCAAAAACCTGGTGCCACTGCGGATTTTGGTTTTTCTCATAATGTTTTGTGATTCCTTTGTAGTTTCCAATTTTCACCTCCACAAATGGATCAATACTCCCAGTAAGATCCATGGCAGGAAGTTCACGAGCCTTAACAACTCTTACGTAGAGAAAGTACATCCGTTCAACGAGATCGTAAGTGCTTGCAGTCTTGTCTGCATGTATAACACGACCCCCAACAACCTTTCCACCGCCAAGGTAAGGGCTCGTCTCTTTAAGTGCATAGTCAGCAGATTGTGATGATGCTGCTGAGTACATGTGAACTAGCTTTGGAGGCTGTGGTTCAGATTTCATCTCATCAGCCTCATACTTTGGCACATGACGGTTAACTACTGTAGTGGAAGGATGATGTTGATGGTGATGTTGATGGTGATTTGGGTTTGGGAGATGGTGAAAGGTGTGTCTTGACTCAACTGTGTCACCAGTGACTGGATTTGCTACTGGTTGGGCATGTGTATGAGTAATGCTGGGATCCTTAGTTGAGAAGGTTTCAGCTGCTGGGAGTGGAGTAGAAGATTTTATGGAAGGGTCATCAGTGATATAGACTTTCAGGCCAAGCTCTCCTCTTACATGCGAGAAGATGCCACGCTTTTCTAGAGGATAGTGCAAAACAACAGAATCAGAAAGGGGAACAAAGGAATTTCCAGTGAGGCAAACCTTCCCAAGAAATGATCTGGAGTTGGTATCTCCAATATTATTATAGATGTAGGCTTCAAGAGTGAGATAATGGAGTTTGGAAGCATCAGAGATGTTGAAGTAAAAGCTCTCATTCCAAACAGGGTTCAGATCATTTTCTTTGATAGTGGTACGAAACCTCTGGCCGTCGAAGTAGAGCTCCACAAAGGCACTGGATGAACCTTTCCCATCTTTAGGTAAAAGATTGTGAGCACCGACCACTTGTACTCCAAGCTTAAGGTTTCTCATCATAAATGTTATGCAGGTAAGCTTGTTGAAGGACTGGTGAAATCCTGGAGAGATGGAAAAGACGAAAAGTGCTATAGGTACCTGAAAAGCAGGGATGGAAACAATATTACTACTACACGTAACAGTAACAACCTGTGAGAGAGAAATGGATATTACATGCAATTGGCAAAAAGTACTTGATAGAATAAATAAATTGATGACAGAGAGAATTGATCAATGGATTTAACGCATTCCCAATCCAATAAGACCTCGAACTCCAGTTAAAGAACAGACTTAAATGAATTGGAAAGTTATGGCAAATTGTTCCAATTCAATTTCACGATTTATATTTTTGGTTTCTGGCTAAAAAGAATTTAGCAAATTCAACGCAAAGCACAAAAGTATGCAATTGCTATCCCACAAGATGTCAAAACAAGCAATACTGTTTAAATCAAGAAAATGCTTTGAATGACAGTCAAATGCTACAGAGAAATATCTTTCAAGCACTGAGTGGAGTCATCGCCCTGATATCTCCTATGCATGAAATATGAATAAAGCCTCAAACATCAGACCAACGCCCTTATCTTACAAGAATCAAAACCGTTCCAAAGAAAATAAATAAACAATATGAAAACAAATCAGCTCATCTTACTCAAACATTACGGTATTAGTGAATTGATGCTCCAAATACTCACAGTTGTAAGACTTAAAATATAAGTTACAGTATTGAAGAAGATAAATCAAAGATGCCAGAGCAATCTGATATGTTAGCTCATACCATGCATCACATAAAAGACAGATAATGAAGTTTTTAAACAATCACCTATCAAAAATATTATAACGCTACAGAAGATCTTCACTTATCTTTTCTTCATCTTTATCTGTTGCAAAGATTTTTTTTTTTTTCAAATGGCAGTTGAGAACTAAACATAAAACTGGCAAAAGGCGATCCTTAACAGGTTTTTTTTTTTTAAAAAAAAAAAATTAATCATTTGAGAAGGCAAAGGAGTGGACACTTTTTTTTTATCAAAACCATGTGCCGGAGTCCCTCGTAAAAAGATCTAAAACAACAAATACGAAGTACAAAATTATAATAATTAAGCATATGGAAGCTCCACGCTTTAAGCGAAAGATCCTTAAAGCACGCTTCAGGCACGTGAGCTTCTCACAGACACAGATGATTCTACAGAATTTACGCTACTACCGAGCTACGAACACGAAGATCCAAAACTTGTCTTCATTGGGATGGGTTATATTAAAAATTTTAACAAGAAATACGGAAAAAAGAAAAAGAAAAATCCACCGCATTAATCTTATCAGAATCTGTTTGGCTGCCAAGAAAAAATAAATAGTAACGAAAACGCTAATCCTCGTTGATTTTTTTCTCAGCAGAGGTGTGGCCACAGTAGACTGAAATGCAGCTGCTTTAACAAATTTGAAAAGCAAAAACTTCCATAAAATGAACAACACAGAATGAAAGCAGCAAGCAGGAAAACAGCACCAAGACTTTTACCTTTCTCTAGCAAACAATGTTCGGATTGCAGTCCTTCTAGGAGACCATTGAAGAGAGCTTTCCGAACCTGCACCTGCAAACAAATTAAGTAGAGCATTTAACGAAGAGGGGGAGAGAGAGAGAGAGAGATGGCATAATGAGTAATATTGAGGCTAATGAATGAGTAATGGCTGGTAAGCTAAGACTGGGCACGAGGAACGAGAAGAGAAAATCACCTGTCACAAATTTAACACTTATAATAACAGCGTTGCTCTTGTTTAGCTCGCGACAAGCGAGATAATAGAAGATACAGAGAGATTTCTTTCAGAAAACGGTTTCGTTTGTTTGTTTGTTTGTTTTTTTTTTTTTTTTTTTTTTGGTTCTATAACAAGACAAGAATACCTTCGGTGTTTCTAATTCTACTACTACTCTTCTCTTGTCTGGATAACGATACCCAGAAAGAATCACGTCGTTTTCAGCGCTGATTCACTTTGGCTTTCGCTTTCTTATGAGAGAGTAAACATAGGATGTGATTGAGCCTTTTTTCTTAACGTATATAGATTTTCTTCTTCTTCTCATTCTTCCATTTTCCGCCAGCTTTTGGATTTACTTTGCTTCTTCAAATGGCAACCTAATTAATTTTGTAACTATAATTAACTTACATGGGCAATTCGGTGGGACATGCGACATGTCATAGAATTCATTCATTTTTTTTAAAAAAAAAAAAATTATATACTGGTTTGTCAAAATAACAAATGCATATTGCGACACATTTAAACATTACAGAATACGTTGCAGCATGGTCTTCACCCCTCAATGAAAACTAAAACACGCAATGAATTTGTTGGAAGCGGGGGCCAAGTCTCCATCGTCATTCATGGGAAAGTTTGGTTCTGAAACTAATATATATATATATATATATAAATTGTTTTGATTGTTTGCTTTTGTCATAAATTATTATCATCGCTATGAAGATTTAGATTTTGGAAAGGAGAGACGAGAGTGGTCACCGTTTTTCAGATAAATTTTTGACTGAAACAAAGTAAGGGATTTTATGAAGGAGTGGTGCTTTTAACACCCCTTCGAACTTCACTATTTTAATAAAATTCCTCCTTCATTGAAATGAAATTACATTAAAAGACAGCACAAACAAGATAACGTCATTTATATTTTCTTTCACTTTGTTTTCTTTTACTCGCACACGCATGTTTTCTTTTCCTGCAAACTTTTCAAATTTATCGTCAATTTTTTTTTTTAAATTTTTTTTCAATTTATGACTCTCATTTGTACAATTAGTCTACAAAAATTTTAAATAACTCATTTCTCTTTTTCTTTATTTTTTAGGTTAATTGTATTTATTCTTGGTAAGCTAGTGTTTTTTTTTATTTTTTTGGTTTTATAGACAAAAAAAAAAGTCTGAAGAGAAGAATAGAGATAACAAAATTGTTTATCACCTATAAAATTATTTATGTGAAAGGTGAGGTTAAAATTATTTATGTGAAACGTGATGTAAGAAGATTGTAAAAGGAGTTTTTTTTTTTTTTTTTTTTTTGCCATCTACTGTAAAAGAATTTTTTAAGTGAGAAAATTGTTAAAAATTAATGATTATAATAAAAAAAAATAGTTAAATCAGAGAGGAAGAGTATTTTTCATACCAAAAAGAGTATAATTGTAAAAAGGATTTTAAAAAGATAATGAAGGGTGTTAGAAGTCCATCTCCTTACCAAGGGTTCAAGTCACGCCACGGGGACCCAGTTCTGAACTGTGACGATTCCTCCTGGATCGATTTCGAGGCATCTAATATTGCAGTCAGAGCTTCTGGAAGGACTGAAGCTGACCAAAATTTAAACGGGCCACGACAAAAAGTCCAAACGTTGTCGCTTTGCAAGGGCACGGCATGTGCGACGATGCGAGCATAGAAAATGGGTAGTAAATCCCAAATCCAATACGCACCCGCTCTATAAATTTTATAAATTTAACAAAAAATATTTTTTTCAATTAAAAATGAAGACATAAGCATAGATTAGTAGATTGGGTATAAATCTTTTGTTAAAAGAATAAAATATTTAAATATTAGATTGAATTTTTGAAAAAATTAATTAATTTATCTCTATTATTTAACTAATTTCATTTAAAGACAGATTTCATGAGGAATTTAAATAGATCCAAAATGCCTATTCCAGAATTGGGTAATTTTTAAAAAACTCCCCTGAGGTTCAAGACTGTTGCAAGTAGATGGCCAAAATCATTTTATTTATAAAAGACCCCTTACGTTTTTGTTCTGTTTGGTTGCCGTTTGGCTAATTAAGGGCGTTATTGACATTTTGTAATGTTATCAGAGACTTGTTTTTTTATTGCCTTTAGCACAGTGACTTGTTATAACTAGCGAGGTCAGGAATGACTTTGTAACCAAACACCTATTGCTCACTCATTAGCATAGAAAGTGATAAAAAATGAACAGGCTATAAGTGATTCCTGAATGTGGAACATCAATGTTGAACCTGAGGGCGAGGCAGAAAAATGCGAGCTCTTGTACCGTATCAATTACCAATCATTGTACATTCATAAGAAACATGCAGCATACTTCGAATTAGCAACTGATAATTGTTCAAGTTTGCATAACAAGAAAAAGAAAAAGAAAAATTGTATTGAAACTAATGATACTGAATCTCTCATCTACTTTTACATTGCAAGATCAGTCCCAACTTTCAATACCTTGCAGATGAGCGCAGCAGTTGGACAAAGATCATGTACCCATCTCTCTTTCTATAACTGTTTTGTTGATTCAGCAACCTCAGTTATTTTGAATTCTCTCGGGCACTGAGATTCTTTTGTCTTCAGGCATTTTACAGAATCCTTTCCTCAAGAATTAAAGATGAACTAGTAAATGAGTTTGCACAGTCTTTTGCGAAGCATTTCTCCCTCTCTGTAACGAAATACAGGGAACCAACATACCACGCGTGAACAGACACATACATCTTGGCAACTTTTTAAAACAACAATGGGGATTCATAAACATTTTGAAATTCTTATAGGCTGGGATTCTTATAGCATAGTGACTTGCATTTCCATACCAATAGCACCGCACCAGAAACAATAGACAGAGTAAGCACGGCCAAACATATTATTTTTCATTTGAACAGTGAGAACAAAATCATCGGAAAAGGCAGAGACATGAAATGTGGAGCCGGCAATCTCGAGTTGAGCTCCTGTTCAGCCTTTCGTTTAGTTTCCATGTTGCGGCTGATCTCCACAGCACCAAACGCTGTCTCGTAGAACTGAACAGAGCCAGTAGCCTTCGATGCTTCCACAAGCAACTGTGGCTTCATCCCCATGAAGTTGGTCGAGGTAGCAGGAGCAACTATTTTCACTAGTGTAGTTCAGAACACCAGCCATTGAGAGAGTTTGGGGGTCTAGACAAAGGGAAAGAACTTAAACTTAGGAGAGAGAATAAATAAAACGAGATCAAAAAGGAACTTGACCCATTCAAAATGACAAGTCACTGTGTTAAAGGCAATAAAACGAGAAGTCTCTGATAACATTGCAAAATGTCAATAACGCCCCTAACTAGCCAAACGGCAACCAAACGGAACAAAAACGTAGGGAGTCTTTTACAAATAAAACGATTTTAGCTATCTACTTGCAACAGCCTCGAACCTCAGGGAGCTTTTTAAAAATTACCCTTCCAGAATTATTGGCGTAAAGGCCCACGAGCCCACAGTCCAATTAGTCCGTCCAATCAAATACGGCATGTCAACAATCAATAATAAAAGAATAATGAGGAAGGGAAAAAAAAAAAAAAAAAAAAGCTGTGTATTTTTGTATAACTGGATAAGTTCTGAGCTGACGATTGAAACCGAGTGTCGCAAACGCTCACCAGCAAGCAGAAGCAGGCACTGAGAGTGGTTGGGCTAAAGAAAGGAAAATGAAGCTGAAAGTATATGCCGATCGGATGTCACAGCCATCTCGCGCTGTCATAATCTTTTGCAAGTAATCCCATATCCATCTACGCTGTACGAATTTCAGTTTTCTTTTGAGAAAATTTTAATATCATGTCTCCTATGTTCAGGGTAAATGGATTAGACTTTGAGGAGATTGAAGTTAGGTTAGCAAAGCGTGAACAATACTCTCCTGAATTCAAAGGTACAATTTACTGCTTTGTGAATAATCATAGCCTTTTGAGACGTGCTGTGCAGGTGCCTGTTATTTCATTTTAGATTCTGATATGGATCATGATTATATTCGTTGAATTTTATCCATCGATAGATTACTCGTACCCATGGATCTTGTTATTTTTAATGTGTTAAATCGAAGTTCTGCGTTTGATGTTAACAAAATGGAGCTGGTCAGGTCAGCTGAATGCATGTTGAATTTAAACTAGACAAATAATCGTATTATATAAAATGAGAAATTTGTAATTGTGGGTAGATTAACGGCTACTGTGTCATGTTATTAGCTGTTGAACTGAAAGCATGAAAGCTTTGATGAGTCATAAATCTAAAAGTTTGGAATCATTTTTTTTTCATATCTTCTTTTTAAAGGTAGAGGGTGGATAAAGCTTGAATTAATTTTTTAACCCCCATCTCCCCAAGATTCGAACTTAGGTGGCCAGCCAAATAAATTTGCTTGAAAATCACTAGGTCAATTTTAGTTTAAGTGATTAGAATCATGGGTTTTTGGATTACTGAAAATTTTGGGGAATAAAAATTGAACTATGCTGGTCTGCTTTTAGGTGGATACAAAGAGAGAAGTTCAGTTTATAATTTTTTATGCTGTTTTGACAGAAATAAACCCTATGGCAAAAGTGCCTGCTATTATTGATGGGAGATTGAAGCTGTTTGAGAGGTAATATGTTTAATGGAGTTTTGAATCTCTAGGTTAAGTTCTTACTATAAGCAGTTATAGCTGATGTCTTGCAATTTGAAGTGCTTGGTAATATATTTTTCGCCTCTGTAAGGTCTGGTTTATACTTTAGCCTGTTTAAAAGGGCTCTCTGGTCGGCAACCCCACTTCCTCTCCCTCCCCCACCACACACCCCACGCCCTTCTTTCTTTGCCACCACTTTCTTTAAAGATCGAATATGTTGTAATCAAAGTTTTATGATTTCTTGGCTAATGTAGTTATATATTTCTTTGCAGTCATGCAATTCTTATCTATCTTGCTTGTGCATTTCCTGGAGTAGCAGATCATTGGTAAGTAATTACTTCTCAGTTTTAGTTATATTTCTCCTGTATTCCATTTTACATTAGCTCCATAAGCAAGGGGTATGAATATGGAGTTGGTCCTTGCATAGTATCTGAAAATCTAAAGCAAAACAGATTTCTCTGGCCATTTTACTGATATATTTTCAATTTTAGACCGGGGAATGGCTATTGGCTTGGTACATGGATGCTTCACTATAGGGCAGAAATGAAGACAATTAGAAAACATCAATCGAGAGCCATATTTGCTATCAGTTTTTCTGTTTTTATGTATCTATTAACATGGTGCATGACCAAACTAAACATGTTTCTTTTAACTTAACGCATAGGTTTCAATGTTGCCTATATGTTCCGTATTTTCATTTAAAACATATTTTAATGTTATCAAAATGATCTGCTACCTGGTTCCAATTTACATGTTCAGCTTCCTAGTTCTAACTTCTAACAACTGCTTCATATTTTAAGGTATCCCAATGACCTTTCGAAGAGAGCCAGGATTCACTCAGTGTTGGATTGGCATCACTCTAATTTACGCTTTGGTGCAGGTACTTTGCAACCAACTTGCAAATATATATATTTCAACTTAGATTAGTGTTTTAGTTTATATGAATTATACCCTTTTAATAATTTTTTATAAAATAAGCATTTCGGAAAACTTACTATGGGATTTTGTCTTTCACACACTATTTACACTTGCGGATTCAAGATCATCAAATATTTCGAACTAAGACATCATGATGGTGCCCAAAATGGAAGATTTAGTGTACAAGAAAAATATATTCATGGATCGTATAGGTAGAGATATCTGATGAGCATGAAATTTGCTTTGCATAACTTGATATGCATTTGATTCAACAACTGCTGCTATTATAGTTGGATTGATTAAATGACACAGTCACCCAATGCAGAGTGGATTTTTGGGTAGCACCCGTCAGATTTTATCTTTGAGCATACTTGTCTTCTTTAGCTTTAGTCATTGCTATTAGGACTGAACATGCCATTTTGTTTGTGCATATGTTCCAGTTATATCAATGACCTTTTTCAAGTTTTCATGTCCTGATGTTGTACAACATGATCTTTGTCTGTTCAGCCAAATTTGTTTTAAATAAAAAACTAGCACCTGCACTTGGCCTTCCGCTGAATCCAGAAGCAGCTGCTGAAGCTGAGAAAATTTTGTCCTCATCTCTCTCAAAAATAGAGTCCTTTTGGCTCAAGGGGAGTGGACGGTTCTTGGTGGGTAGCAATCAACCATCGATAGCAGACATAAGCCTAGTGTGTGAAATAATGGAGCTGGAGGTATGGATTGACTGAATGCTTACTATGTTGTCATCACAGCTTAAAGAACACTATAAATATGTTTAGAATTCTGTTTACTTCTTCTCTTAATATGGTTTGGGTCCTGTCTATACCGAATGAGATCTTGTAATAAAATGTATTTTTTGGATTTAGCTTTTGGACGAGGAAGACCGAACTCGATTGCTAGGCCCACACAAGAAAGTGCAAGAGTGGATTGAGAGCACGAGAAGAGCAACGAGGCCGCACTTTGATGAAGTGCATAAAGTCCTCTTCAAAGTCAAAGAGAATCTGCAAAAGCGGCAATTATTGGGAACCGGGGCTAGCAGCGGAACTGCGACTAGCCATAAAACTAGCCTGCATTCAAAAATCTGAGAAAATATTTGCAGAACATTTCTTTTCTTCGAAGAAGCTTGGCTTAAGGCTACAGCGTTGTAGTTGTAGAGATTGAATAATGATGATACTTGAAGCTGGCACAGATATGTTTAAATATAATGGAGCCTTCTTAAAAAGTTCAGATTGTACGGGGATTCTCGTACCAACGAATTGTTAAAAGGGAATGCAATAATAATAATAATAATAATAATATGGGATCCTACCTAAACCAAAAGGGAATTACTAGTAACAATTCGCTAATACAAATCACAATTCACAAGCGGCCTTCGATTATTAGTTATATATTGGTTTCTGAAGTTGGTAAATATATCAAGAAATAAATTTGACATTACATATTTACATTGCAGCATGGTCATCAGCTCAGACTTCCACCTCCTAACGATAACTCGTTGTCGTTCACGGGAAAGTTTGGTGACGGTCGCATTTTGAAAATGAATTTATTTTTTTGTTTGAATTATCGTCTTACATCTTTCCTATGGGCTATGAGAGGATTCGGATTCCGGAGAGATGAGATAAGAGACTTAAGAGTGGTCACCATTTTTATTTATCATTTCACTGAGAGAAGCAATGCGACGGATTTACAGTCATATGGTGTGGACCCACAAGTGAGCTGCGAAGCCTCCTCGCGGTCGCGGTCACCTTAATATTGCGGACAGGGCTACTGCAGTTAAATTAGAGTCTAGAAGACGGACGGGGCAAAGGCGACATGTCCAAATGTTGTCGCTTTGCAAGGGACGTCCAATTAATCGTTCCAAATCAAATCCAATCCAACGACATGGCACGACGATGTTTGTATAATGGAGGGAAGAAAATCATACAAAATATTTGTACTAGCGCAGACAGTGAAATTGTAACTGCACGCGTCTCCGTGTCAGTGGCTCCGCTGTTGAAGAAATAATATGATAATTATAAAATAATCATCCCGGTTTGCCCCGATAAGCATGAGTCGAGGATTGAAACCAACAGAACACAATTTCATAACATCGCCAGTAGTTAGTGTCAGCGAGCGAAAGAAAGCAAAATGAAGCTGAAAGTATACGCGGATCGACTGTCACAGCCATCTCGGGCTGTTATTATCTTCTGCAAGTAGTCCTATATTCACTGCCATTTGATAAACTTCTAAGTTCTTTTTTACTGTTCTTTTAAGATATGCTAATATCATCTCACTTATTTGTATTCAGGGTCAATGGAATAGATTTTGAAGAGATTGAAGTCAAGTTAGCCAACCGTGAGCAACACTCTCCCGAGTTCAAAGGTAAAACTTTCTGGTCTGGTCTTTTAATGATCATTCATTTGACCAGCCTTGTTGTATCAAATATCAATTTAAATTCTGATACAGATCAAGATCATGATTATTTGTTGAATATTTTAATGGGTTAATTTGAATTATTATTATTATTAATTTTTTTTTTTTTTGGCTGATGAAAATTGAAACCCATGGTAAATTTGTACTGAAGGAGACAATCGTATTAGAAAAATATGAGAATTGTGGGCATACTGACGGTTACTGTATTGTGTGTTTAGCTGTTGAATTGAGAACATGATATATACCAACTCAACTAGTGTAGGAACACTGGTGACTGATACATCTATAAGATTTTGGAATTGCTTATTTTATTGACTAAAATCAAGGGTATAAAAGCTTACAAAGTTTCTAGGCCTTTGGAAGTGATGGGGGTTTCGGATTACTTTAACTTTTGGGTGATAAAAACTGAATTGCCAGTGCTGTGTTTTCACAGAGATAGCAATAGCACATTGGAAAGAAAAAAAAAAAATTCAGTTTGTAACCTTTGCTTTGTTGCTGTTTTGACAGACATAAACCCTATGGCGAAAGTACCAGCTATTGTTGATGGCAGATTGAAGCTGTTTGAGAGGTAATATGTTTAATAGCGTTTCAAATCTCTAGGTTAAGGTCTTACTTTTGATGAATTCTAAGAAATTAGAGCTTATGTTATGCATTTCTTCGCCAAAAGCCAACCCAAAAAAGAAAAAAAGAAAAAAGAGAGAGTGAGAGATGATGTTATGCAATTTGAGATTTTTTTTTTTTTTTGGTGTCTTTCAGAAATCTTGTTAATACTTTAGTCTATTCAAAGGACTCTTGTGTGCCCCTTTTTTGATGGTGGAATAGGTCATAACCAAAATTTTATGTTACACTGACTGATGTATCTATTTATTTCTTTGCAGTCATGCCATTCTTACTTATCTCTCCTGTGCATTTCCTGGAGTGGCAGATCATTGGTAAGTACTTGCTCACCAGTTTGAGGTAAACAACTAAATATCTCAGTTTCATTCCTTGCTTGAGTTTCTTAAACACGAGGTATGATGTGGAGTTGGTCATGGTAAGGTATTAGAAATTTGTCCGGGCAAAGAATAAACAATACTTTTACTGACCACTTTACTGGTATAATTTCAATGTTAGATTAAGACATGACTTCCTGCATGGATGCTTAACTTTAAGGTAGAGATGATGGCGATGGGCAATACCAACAGCATCCCATGTTTGTTACCTGCTTTGCTGTTAACTTGATGCATAACCACACTAAATATATGTCTTTTAACTTGATGCATACTGCATGAACTTACATTGTTAACTTTACGTTTTGTGTTCTCATTGTGAAAAATACTAATAATATCAAAATTATCTATTGTATTCCATCTTCAGTTCCATTTTATATGTTCCACCACCTATTTCCAACAATTGTTTCATGTTTTAAGGTATCCCAATGATCTTTTGAAGAGAGCCAAGATTCATTCAGTCCTGGATTGGCATCATTCTAATTTACGTTTGGGTACAGGTACCTTGTAAGCTGTAACCATCATGCAAAAAATATATTTCTTCTTACAATGATGTTTTTCTTTTATATGAACTACATCCTTTAATATATTTTTTATAAAATAAGCATTTTTTAAAAACCCACCATTGGATTTTGTCTTTCTTACACTATTTAAACTTGCCAAATTTCAAGTTCATCAAACATTTACAACTATGACATCAAGATGGTGCCCAACATGGAAGCTCTTAATACAAGAAAATATGTTCATGGATCAAATAGGCAGTAGATATATGATAAGCATGAAATGCAAAGAGCATTTCAGATACTTGATAGGGATTGATTCAACAGTGGATGCCGCTATCACAGTCTTCATTAATGACCAATGATGTCCTGAAGAGTGTACTTTTTCAAGTTTTCCATTTTCTAATGATTTTTATTATGTGTTTTTCTGTTCAGTCAAATATGTTTTTAATCATAAACTAGCACCTGTGGTTGGCCTTCCACTGAATCCAGAAGCAGCTGCCAAAGGTAAGAAAATTTTGTCCTCCTCTCTCTCAAAGATCGAGTCTTTTTGGCTCAAGGGGAGTGGACGGTTCTTGGTGGGTAGCAATCAACCATCCATAGCAGATCTCAGCCTAGTGTGTGAAACAATGCAGCTGGAGGTATGGATTGACTGAATGCTTATTATGTTATGAACACGGCTTAAAGACAAACATTTTCAAAATTCTATTTACTTGAAGTCTTTAACATATGGTATGGGTTATATGAGATCTTGCAATGGAATGTATTTTTTTGGATTTAGCTTTTGGATGAGGAAGATCGAATTGGATTAATGGGCCCACACAAGAAAGTGCAACAGTGGATTGAGAGCACAAAAAATGCAACGAGACCACACTTTGATGAGGTGCACGAAGTCCTCTTCAAAGTCAAAGAGAATCTGCAAAAGCAGCAATCATTGGGAGCTAGCAGCGGATCTTCATCTAGCTCTAACACAACATTGCATTAAAAAATGTGAGAAATTCTTCAGCGAAGAATGTTGAATGATTTGCAAACCCTTTCTTTTCTTTGAAGAAGCTTGGTTTAAAGCTAGTTTTGTAGAGGCTGCCTAAACTGGATTGAAGAATGAGACTGAGCCTGGCACACGTACCATATTTATTGTGTTCTTTTGGGTTTTGGGGTATGAAATCTCAATGGTAGACATTGTAGATTCTGACGACCGGAAAGCCGCACTATGACACTAATAATAGAGCGATCGATGAACAGGTTAATGTATGTATGTATATATATGTATACCACAAAATTAATTGAACGAAATCCCTTCCTTTGTTTATTTTGACGAATACATAACTCCTAAATGGATCTTCATAGCACTAAAACAATCCGACATTTGCATATCATCAAAGAACTGATTGTATGCACATCAACAATCAGTGTAGCCAATATCGTCTTTATTCTCAAGATTACTTATTCTAGGATAAATTCTCTCCTGGACGTATCTGTACAGAACACTAAATCCAGAGCCATCATCACTCGGTCAAAATCTCATGGATCTCAAGGTTGTTCAGCCTTTTAGGCTTCTTGTAATTCTTCAACAATAGAGAACTGCAAACCACACTAACTGAAGAGGTTGCCATTGCAGCTCCAGCGATCCATGGTGGTAAGCGGAATCTAGTAGTCGGGAAAAAGGCTCCTGCAGCAATTGGTATGCCAAGAAGGTTATAACCCAAAGCCCAAATGTAGTTGATGCGAATACGCGAAAAGGTTTTCCTCGACAAGTCAATGGCAGTAATCACGTCCTCCAAGTTACTCTTCATTAGGACAATATCAGCCGCCTCTATGGCAATGTCTGTGCCAGCACCAATTGCCATTCCGACATCTGCTGCTACAAGTGCTGGTGAGTCATTGATGCCATCTCCCACCATTGCCACGGTATATCCTGAAGCCTGTCAACAGGATAATGATTCTTCAATGTAATGGAACAAACATAAAACGTACATAAATGAAACGGAGTAATTTGCATTATACCTGTAACTCCTCCACTTTCTCCGCTTTCTGTTCAGGTTTGGCTTCAGCTATAACAGTTTCAATTCCAACTTCGCTTGCAATAGATTTGGCAGTTCCCCAATTGTCACCTGTCACCAAGATGCTCCTTATTTGCATTGACTTTAGAATGGAAATGACCTCATGAGCACCTGGTTTCAATGGATCAGATATGGATAAAACTCCAGTCAATTCCCCGTCTACAGATACTAGGATCTCAGTTTGAGCCATTCCTTCAGTTTCGGTTAGCATTTCTTCAGTATCATGTGGTATGTCAATGTTATTATCCAACATCAAGCTCTTATTTCCGATCATTATCTCCTTGTTTCGCACGATGGCTTTCACTCCATGGCCAGTAATGGAGACAAAATCTTGAGCTTCTGGCCACATAGGATTCTCTTCATCTTCTCTAAACTTATTAGCATATTCAATGATAGCCTTGGCTAATGGATGCTCACTGTGAGCCTAGAAGATGAATTGCAACAAATGGTATCAATAGTCAATTCATTATAAGCAATAATGACTATGACCAGCTCTCTTAAAAGAACAATATCTCCAACAGACCAAAAAAACCGAAAAAAAAAAATACCTCAGTTGCGGCAACAAGTTCATAGAAGTCTCTTAGTACCATATTTTTCAAAAGTTTTGTATTAACAACGACCGGCTTTCCAATTGTCATAGTTCCGGTTTTGTCAAACACAATGCAATTCACCTACATTATTTTTAACAGAGCAGTTGGTTATCAATTCAAGTCTTTGTGAAAAAATAAATAAATAAGAATAAACTAGTATTAAACAGCAACATTAAGGGCATTGCTAACCTTATGGGTACTTTCAAGTGCTTGTCCCCCTTTAATCAGTACTCCCTGAGATGCACCAACTCCAGTACCAACCATTACAGCAGTCGGAGTTGCTAGGCCCAGAGCACATGGACACGCTATGACCATGACAGAGATTCCAAACTGTAGTGCAAGCTCAAAGCTATCCATTGAAGATGGTATCCAGGATTCTGGGTAGCTATGGAAATTTCCAGCCAAATACCAAGCAAGCCATGTTGAAAATGACAAGATGATGACCTCAGAAAGAACAGAGATATTTATTAATAAAAAACTGGAAATTTACTTTAGATTCCTCAAAGTATTCATAGAAAATTGCAGAACCTAGAACAATTATGTTGTAAAATTACCAGAGGCACAAAGTATTTGGAAGCGCGATCAGCGAACTTTTGAACTGGAGCCTTAGCCATCTGAGCTGATTCGACAAGTCGAACAATTTGAGCAAGAGCACTCTCTGATCCAACCCTTGTTGCCTTAATATGTAACACCCCATTCTCATTCAAAGTGCCACCGGTCACTGTATCACCCTCCCTCTTGGCCACTGGCCACGCTTCTCCGGTTATCATACTCTCATTCACATAGCTTTTTCCCCACAAAACATAACCATCTGAAGCTACTTTTGCACCAGGAATAATTTTAATTACATCATTCCTTTGTATCAATCGACTATCAATTTCTTCTTCGCTTATCACATTGCCTTCCTCATCCATAGTCAGCAGTGTCGCTGCTTCGGGTGCCAAGTCCAAAAGCTTGGCAATAGCCTCAGATGTCTTTCCCTTGGCCAGAACTTCTAGGTATTTTCCAAGCAGAATAAAGGATATAAGCATTGAACTAGTCTCGAAAAAATCTTTACCTATAAAATATGGAGAAAGAGCTGCTCTCAACACTGAGTAAACCGAATAAAAGTAAGCTGCATTAGTTCCCAGGGCAATCAAAACATCCATATTAGGAGAACCAATGCGCAAAGCTTTGTAAGAACCGGTGTAGAATCTTCTGCCTACAATGAACTGCACAGGAGTTGATAGCACCCACCTTATAATCTCTCCAATGGTAAGCATATTAACTATTTTGGTATCCAGTACATTCTTGATTCCTGGGATATACATGAAGACCATGGAGGTTAAAAAAACAGGAATTGTAAAAGCCAAACTCCATAGAAATGATCTGTAGTATTTCTTAATCTCTGCCTGTTTCTGCGCTTCTCTTCCTTCACCTTCAGGAAATATTCTGGCCTTAAAATGCCCAGAAGCAGTTGATTCTATCATTTTTATAAAGTTTCTGGGTCCTGTCATGGCTGGCTTGTAAGAAATGGAAATTTTATGTATGCTAGGATCCAAGTCAATGTCAAGAACGCCGGGGAGCGCTTGAAGAGAACTTTCAATCATTGTCACTGAATGATCAGTATATAGGCCATCAAGGTGAAGATGGATCTTGCTTACGATGTCTTCTCCTGTGCTGATTGGTATGGCTTCAAATCCAGTATCTTCAATAGCTTTCAAAAGCTGATTGCAGCTCAGAATTCTCGGATCGTAGTGAACTTCTGCTTCTTCAGTAGCTAAGGTGACATGGGCATTCTGTACACCCTGAATTGCTTGAAAAGTTTTTTCAACAGTCGAGGAGCATGAAGTGCATGTTAGTTTCTTAATGCGTATTCGACATACTTGAGTAGATTTCTCAATTGTTTCCCCAGGGACGAGCGTTGCTTTAAATCCAACACCCTCAATTGCCTCAAGAATTGTCTCCTCCTTGACGATATTAAAAAAAAAACTTACACATTAATTGAATATGATATGGTAACGTTTTCTTGTTTCGCTAGAAAAAGTATATTTGTGGAGTAAATTACGTTAGTATCAGTCAGTATGGATTGTAAAAATGAGTGAGTTTTTTCAGTCAAACAAGGGCTAAAGCGTCCGAGGTTTAGGGCTCATATCAAGAATAAACCTGAGGTCCTTACTTCAATCTTATGCAGTCCCAGCCAAATTCATTCGAACCGTGGCTGCACTTATTATCTCGGATAAGGAGTAAAAATAATAATAATAATAATAATAAAGAACGAACCACTCTTGAAGTGAGTACTGAGTATGGTTTAGAATTATTATTATACGGTATGTAATTATATGATGAATGCGATAGCAAACGTATAGCAGCTGCCAAATGACCTCACAAACTGCAATCCTAAATTAGAAGCAAGAAATGGACAAAATGAAAGCAAAAACGCAAATCTCAAAGCCAGAAAATACGACAGTGATGGGATGGAGTTGGAGAGGAACTAAACGCCCTGAAAAAATAAGAAGTTTGTCCTATATATATATATGTATTCAACTAATAAGAGTAATTCGGAAGCAAAGATTAAGAAATTCAGGAGCAGCTGTCAGCAGAGCTAACAAAACAAGCTACATGTAAAAGAGAGATGCAAATGCAAAAAAGAAAAAGATCATTAAAAGTAACATTAGTTATGTTAACTATAATTATAAATTACTTACGTTAACGAAAAAGGGGTAGAACAAGACTTGAGCCCTGTTATTCAAGACATCAACGACGGCGTCGTGTATTCCAGGAAGGCGTTTGATGGCTTTCTCGATGGACACTGCACAGGCCGAGCAAGTCATTCCCTTCACCGATAATAATATTGCTCTGCTGCAGGACTTTACCGGACCCGACACAACTTTCGGGTACTTGAGTGTCGATGTCAACAAGTCCCTATAACTACTACTCTCGTTTCGTATACAAGCCAATGCCAGCAACTTGCTGGTCGCCATTAATCGGAACCGATCGATCAAACCGCACCTATTAATATTACATGATATATCACTTGTAACTTGCTTAATTTCTTTCTTTTCTTTTCTTCTCCTTGCATATATAACAAAGACGTATCGTTTGCTGTCTGCTTTTAAAATTATAAAAAGTTTATTAATATTGGGAGAGACTGTGTGTTTTGTGACATGTAGCGCTGTAACACACTAACACAAGCAAATTCTTAAACTAAAATAAATAACTCAATCTCGCCAAACAGTACGTGGAGAGTCTGATTGTACTTTAATTTTTGTGGAATTAATAAACTTCTCTAGGTTCGATCGATCCACCACCATACTCTTCTTTTAAGTATAAATGTAATTAAGGTACAGACTGAAACTTTAAATTTTAATATACTAAGTTTACTAAACGCTCGCTGTTTATGCTGAAAGAAAAAGCTAGCATATTGCTTCTAAACTTTATTATATCATCTCCACCAAACCCGAGACAAAATATATTTATAATATGCATGAGTGATGATGGCTCCATTTTAAAAAATATAAACGACCTTCTTTTAAGTTTATGATTGAATTTTACATATATAATACGAAAATACTTGGTGTAGAGAAGTATGAAGGAAAGACGAGAGAAATAATAAAGAAAATAGTAGAGAGAGAATGAGTGGGTAGAGAGAGAGAAAAAAAAATTTTCTCGTCTTTCTCTCGTGCTTATCTCTCTCTAGCACTACTCTATTTAATATCTTAATTATTCTCTTATCTTTTCCACTATATAATACACATCATTAGGGATCCACTTCCTCGTACCCCATTCATAATACTCTACTCATATCCTCTTACCTTTCCGTCCTCTTTAAAATTATTTGAGGGGACAAGAGGGGATTATCGAGAATACTCAATCTCCGAATAATTGAAATTTTATTTTATAAACTTAATTTAATTATATTATTTTGTAAAAGTATAAAATCGTACTATCAACACAAAAGCATAAAAATAAATTAAAGAAATTAAAATTATTTCCATCAAACTAAGTTCATACCATCAAAATTACAATACAATCTATGAAATTAAACAAAAGTAGAATTTCAATGTTAAACAAATCCATAAAAGTCACACTGTATAAAGTATCAGCAAAGTTATCTTCGACAATCTTTAAGTGTTTATATTAGATGTTATTATTATTGTTGTTATTTACACTGTTACAAATTAAATTTTAAATGTATTTATAAAATTTTAGCAGAAATATAAATAAAATAATAGAAATATAAATTTCCTCCATAAATAAGATATTGGATATTAAATAATTTTCGTCCTTTCTCTAAATAAGAAATTAAATATAAAATTGTTCATATACCCTCTTCAAATGAGAAAAATATCTCAAAGCCTCCATCTCCATGGGAATTTTTGTCATCTCTACCCATCATCCTCCAAATGCAACCATGCCATTTTGCTTTGTGACGCCAACCCTTAGAAATAAAAAAACTCACCTTACCGATAAAGATTAGGTTGGCATTGATTTTATCACTTTTCTACCAATGTTTACGACTTTATCTAAATAGCATCTATTTAAAATAAAAATGACACTTTACATAAAAGGAAAAATATGAATTTAACTGAACTGAGATATATTTAGAAATTATGAACCCTTAAATATTTTTTAATCCTCATATATGATATAATTAATTTATAGATAAAATCAAAATAATTTTGAAATAATAAAGAAGTAAATTACTTAATAATAATAATAATAATTCTATTCAGAAAAATATTTTTATAATTTAATTAAATTCATTCTAAATAAATTCTAAATAACAGTAAAATTAAATTAAGATTTTATTTTAATCTTATATTTTTTTATTTGATAAAAAATAATATAAAAATAAAAAATAAAATTTCTTGAGGGCATTGCAAGCTCCACTCATAAATTGATGATGGGATAAATTCGAAAATGAAAATTTGTTAGGCACTGAGGCTTAACAAGAAAGCCATTGGGTCACTTAGCCTTTAGCCGAGTGGCTGGGCTGCTGCCCTCACCAATTATAACTTATAATTGATTGAAAGTCGATTTTTTTTCTTATTAATATGAGTGGAGTAGACATTCCTCAAATATTAGAAAGGATAAAAAATATGGACACTGCTTTGTAGGAATATATAAAAATCAATCCTAATAATAATCTCATGTAAATATGAGTGATAGTTTAATTATAAATATCAATAATAGTATCATATATAAGTGATAGTTTAATTATAAATATCAATAATAGTATCATATAATATGAGTTATAATCTTGATTGTCGTAGTTCGTTTAAAAAAAAAAGTCATTATTTTTAATCTTATGGGGCTGGGTAGCGGGGTCCATCGTATCATTGGTTTACGAATACCCTTTTCTTTCCTTTGTAAATTAGAATTTGGCGTAGGGCACAAGGAATGAAAGCTCATGATGATTCGACGACGGAGTGTTGATTTGAAAGTCCAACATGATCGCCAATTTTGATGCGTCATGATAGTTCAACCTTTTTTACTATCTCTCATTCTCTCTTTCATCTTTTTTTTTTCCCCACAATAATGTTATATTCCTAGTATGCTATGCTGTAGATTCGGTTTGATGTTAAAGTTAGACAGCTGTAATTTAAAATTATAATATTAAAATATTTAATAAATATTTGTTATTATAATTTAAAAATTAAATTGGTTTCATAACTTTAAAATTAATCAATTACTCTTTTTTTTGGCAATATTCCCCATATTTTTTTTTTACAAGTGTGGGGGAATAAAAGCATTAAAATGAAGAGAATTTATTGCTATTGTAACTTTTAACTGCAACTGAATTTGCCCCACAACTTACTTTATATATTTAATCCTTATCCTTCTTTTTTTTTTTTTGAAAAGAATCCTTATCCTTCTTAAAATTGAAATCTACCATATCAAGCCTGTTTCGTCTTCGGAAATTGGGCCGAAGCAGCCAACAGTCTTGCAATGAGAAAGAGAGAATCAAAAGAGAGGATCAAAAGAGACGATTACGAAAGAAACTACAACTTGAGTATACCAACCACAAATTCATTTAGCATTAAACAGTCCTACGCAAACAAACCGAATGACTGTACATAAACTGCCACTCTAGCCAAGATCGTCATTACAAACAAGATGGCTAACTTATTTCAAGGGTGTTTCTCACCTTAACATATATGTACATTACAGGGCACTAAATCAAGAACCATCATCATCAATCACTCTATCATAATTCCACGAATCTCAAGATTATTCAGCTTCTTAGGCCTCTTGTAATATTTCAGCAACAGAGAGCAGCAAACAACACTTACTGAAGAGGCTGCCATTGCAGCTCCAGCAATCCATGGAGGTAAACGGAATCCGGTAGTCGGGAAAAGGGCTCCCGCAGCAATTGGTATGCCTAAAAGGTTATAACCCAGAGCCCAAATGTAGTTCAGACGAATACGCGAAAAAGTTTTCCTCGACAAGTCTATAGCAGTTATGACATCCTCCAAATTACTCTTCATCAGGACAATATCAGCTGCCTCTATTGCAATGTCCGTGCCTGCACCAATTGCCATTCCAACATCTGCTGCTACAAGTGCTGGCGAGTCATTGATGCCATCTCCCACCATTGCCACGGTATATCCTGAAGCCTGTCAACAAGATAATGAATCTTGTATGTAATCGATACGTACAAGTGCGAAACATGCATATATGAGATGCAGATAATTTGCATTGTACCTGTAATTCCTTCACTTTCTCTGCTTTCTGTTCAGGTTTGGCTTCAGCTATAACATCTTCAATTCCAACTTCATGGGCAATGGATTTGGCAGTTCCCCAGTTGTCGCCTGTCACCACGATGCTTCTCACTTGCATCGACTTTAGAATGGAAATGACTTCATGAGCACCCGGTTTCAGTGGATCGGATATGGCTAAAACTCCAGTCAATTCTCCATCAATAGATACTAAGATCCCGGTTTGAGCCATTCCCTCTGTTTCTGCTAGCATTTCTTCAGCATCAGGTGGTATGTCAATGTTATTATCCAACATCAAGCTCTTGTTTCCCACCATTATTTCCTTGTTATGCACCGTGGCTTTAACTCCATGGCCAGTGATGGAGATAAAATCATGTGCTTCTGGCCAGAGAGGATTGTCTTCATCTTCTCTAAACTTCTTAGCATATTCAACAATAGCCTTCCCCAATGGGTGCTCACTGTTAGCCTGGTAGATAGACAGCAACAGATATTATCATTGGTTATATTATAAGCAACTACAACCTTGACGGACTCTCTTAAAGGGTAAGATTTCCACGGAAAATAAAGCATACCTCAGTTGCAGCAATAAGTTCATAGAAGTCTCTCAGCACCATATTTTTCAAAAGCTTTGTGTTGACAACTACCGGCTTTCCAACTGTCAGAGTTCCAGTTTTGTCAAACACAATGCAATTCACCTACAAGATTGTCGCACACAACCATAAGAAACCGATTCCAGTCATTGTACGTGTAGCATGTAGCAAAGAGCAACATGACAGCATATGCTAACCTTATGTGCACTTTCCAAGGCCTGACCCCCTTTAATCAGTACTCCTTGAGATGCCCCAACTCCAGTTCCAACCATTACGGCAGTTGGAGTCGCTAGGCCTAGCGCACATGGACACGCTATGACCATAACGGAGATTCCAAACTGTAGTGCAAGCTGAAAGCTATCCATCGAAGATGGTATCCAGGATTCCGGGTAGCCATGGAACTTTCCAGCTAAAAACCAAGCAAGCCATGTCGAAAATGACAGGATGATGACCTAAAAGAAAAGGGGAAAAAAAAGAACTGTTTTATTAACAAGAAAGCATACATTTTCATAAGACTCTACTTAAAAGTATCTATAGAACAAATGCAGAACATAATGAATCATATTCTACAGTTACCAGAGGCACAAAGTATTTTGAAATACGATCAGCGAACTTCTGAACTGGAGCCTTAGCCATCTGAGCTGATTCCACTAGTCGAACAATTTGAGCAAGAGCACTCTCTGATCCAACCCTTGTTGCCTTAATATGTAGCACCCCATTCTCATTCACAGTGCCACCAATTACTGTATCACCCTTCCTCTTAGCCACTGGCCTTGCCTCTCCAGTTATCATACTCTCATTTACATGGCTCTGTCCCCACAAAACGTAACCATCTGAAGCTACTTTTGCACCAGGAATAATTTTAATTACATCATTCCTCTGTATCAACCTACTATCTATTTCTTCTTCGCTTATCACATTGCCTTCCTCGTCTAAAGTCAGCAAAGTTGCTGTTTCAGGTGCTAAGTCCATGAGCTTCGCAATTGCCTCAGATGTCTTTCCCTTGGCGAGAACCTCCAGATATTTTCCAAGCAGAATAAAGGATATAAGCATTGAACTAGTCTCAAAAAAATCTGTACCTTCAAAGTGCGGAGAAGTAGCAGCTCTTAATACAGAGTACACTGAATAGAAGTAAGCTGTATTAGTTCCCAGGGCAATCAAAACATCCATATTCGCAGAACCATGGCGCAATGCTTTGTAAGAACCGGTGTAGAATCTTCTGCCTATAATGAATTGCACAGGAGTTGATAGCACCCACCTTATAATCTCTCCAATGGTAAGCATATTGACTATTTTGGTATCCAGGCCATGCTTGATTCCTGGGATATACATGAAGACCATGGAGGTTAAAAAAACAGGAATTGTAAAAACCAAACTCCAAAGGAAGGATCTATAATATTGCTTAATTTCTTCCTGTTTCAGATTTTCTCTTCCCCCTCCACCTTCAGGAAAGATCCTGGCCTTAAAACGGCCGGAACCAGTTGATTCTATGACTTTCATAAAGTTTCTGGGTCCTGTCATATCTGGCTTGTAAGAAATGGCAATCTTATGTACTCCAGAATCCACTCCAATGCCGTGAACTCCAGGAAGTGCCTGGAGTGAATTTTCAATCATTCTCATGGAATGATCAGTCCTTATGCCATCAACCTGAAGATGAATTTTACTCATATCTTCTCCTGTGCTGATTAGTGTGGCTTCAAATCCAGTATCCTCAATAGCTGCCAAAATCTGATTGTAGTTTAGAATTTTCGGATCATAGTGTACTTCTGCTGCTTCAGTAGCTAAGGCCACTCGGACATTTTGGACACCAGGAATTGCTTGCAAAGCTTTCTCAACAGTTGTGGAGCAAGTAGTGCATGTCATTCCATTGATTCCAATACGACATAGTTGAGTTGATTTATCAGATGTTTCATCTTGGATTAATGTTGCTTGAAATCCAACATCCTCAATGGTCTCACGAATTGTCTCCTCCTGTGAAGAGAACGTAAAGATGCAACTAACCACACGTTATTGATGTCAATGGCAAATTACAAGTTCAATATTCAGGGGGTAGCAAGCATATATAGCCCGAGGCCCATAGTCAATGATGATTTAACATCTACAAGCCCAAATCCACCCATTGACTATTGTATAAAATATATTATATGTATGTCATGATCAAGGGCACAGATGGTGATATTCTGATAATGATGATGGCAGACATATCGTATCTCTCAATTGTCCGCAACTAACTGCGAAGGCAAAGTAAAGCACCAAATTGGACGAAAAGGAAGAAAAAGCAAGCTGGTGCTAAATCGCTAACCAGTGACTCAAAAGCAAAGGAATTCAGGACCAGTTCTGGAAAATTCATAAGAAATAGAATTTACAATGAGTCTATCTTTTTCATTAAAAGAAAAATCCGTATTACAGAAACAAATTACACCAAACAAGTTGTTTAAAACATTTGTTCATGGCACAAGCAGAAGAATACAAACCCAAAAAAAGAAGCAACTGCCAGCTTAGTAATCAAATAAAAGAATTCTGATACCTATCCGGGTTTAACAAGACGTTGAATCATTATACTGTATGTATATAGTTTGTAATTAATTATATAACAAATAAACAAAAGAAAATTGGAATTATATATTAAATATTAAACGCTTGCTACGCTGTATATTAATAAAAAATAAAAAGAGTAACGTAAGAACTTACGTTAACAAAGGACGGGTAGAACAAGACAAGAGCTCTATTATTCAAGACATCGACGACGGCGTCGTGTATTCCGGGAAGTCGTTTGATGGCTTTCTCGACGGATCCAGCGCAGGCGGAGCAGGTCATACCCATCACAGCATACACAGCCTTTGCCTTTGACATCGAGCTCTCCACGTTCGCTGTCTCTTCAGCCGACACGCCTTTCGGGTACTTTGGCATCGACGGGTAGTGTGGCCTCGGCGACAAGTTCCCATAACTCTCGTTTCTTATGCACGCTAGTGCCAACAACTTGGTCGCCATTAGTATATATTTTCAACCACCTTCCAACGTCGTCTGCAAAATATATATCCTATGGGGTTTAAATTTAATTGGTTTCTGCTTTTAAAGTTGCAAAATGTGAATGAGTGGCTTCATCTGTGGAACTAATTGGATGTATTTTGGTATTTGACATACAAAATATACATGCGCGCGCGCGCACACAAAAGAAAGAAGGCTAATGATCACTTTTTGTATTAAACAGCGTTAACAACTTCTCCCTCTACCTGTGCGTTTAAGATCAGCGCCTCTGTTCAAAAAAAAAAAGATCACCGCCACTATAACATATAGAACAAAATAAACGTAACTTATACAGATTGCGACACGTGTAAATATAATAATAATAATAATTTTATTGCTCCTATAAAGAAAGTCGAAGAATCTTACGGTCAAAAGTTATGGAAGAGTAATTATGTATGACCAGATAAAATGAATGTATATAATATCATTTTATAGTGATGGCATCTTACTTTTAATACACTAATAATGGCATCTTACTTTTAACACACTAATAGATTAAAAAATATAAATTTTAATATAAAAATCAATATTCTTTTTTATTTTCATAATATTCTTATTTTATTAAATCAAAAATGTCTTTATTAGATGATAATTATATATATACATACACACATATATATATATATAGAGGTGTTGTTAAGTTACATCATATGAACTTGCAACAAACTTAAAAGTAGTTACTTATGACCTACTATTTGTTTTACATGTTATTATTTTTTGTTTTGAGTAATTTTTTTTGTGTTTCTATAAGTTACATTATATGTAATTTAGCAGTTGTTTATATATAGTTGTCTTTTAATAAGGACATTTTTACTTTGATAAAGTGAGAGTGTTACTAAAATATTAAAAAAAAAACACACACACAGATCTTAATATATAATTACGACTAAGTTCATCATATCAAAAAAAATTTAATTTTTTTTAAAATAAAATAGAATTGACAGTCGATTTTTTTCTAAATTTCTTTTTTTTTTGGGTAGCATTAATAGCATCTATATATGTAAAGATGGTAAAAATATCTTTTTTGAAAAGAAGAAGCTTGGTGTTCAAACTCCCCTTAAATAGTTGAAGATTGAATTAGGTGATATACACACACATATAAGTACTATCTTGCGCTCAATCTCTATTGTAATTTTGTAATATCAAATAAAACGTAAGAAAGAAAGATTTTGCAGTCTGAAATGATGAGGAAGGCGAAAGCTTTAATTTTGAAGTGCTTGTTATGAGATAACCATATCCTTTGGAAAAGGATAAGTATTGCAATTCCCATATCCACGATAAGTGATCTAATTTGAAAATTTTTCATAAATTTTGATATTATTGGCGTTACAAAGTTTCAACCCTTTTATGGATTAATTTATCCTTTGAAAAATTAGATGCAGCTCACTCCATTTAATTTATCCTTTTAAAGCTAGATGCACCTTACCAATGGGTATTTGGTCTAGTGGGTGAGCCCTTGTATAGTTGTATTCACCATGTATGATAACAAAAATTTAAGTCTCCATAAAAGCATTATGAAACCTAAAAATCTGGGCACTCAATTTAACCTTTAAATCATTGTATTGGGTTGGGTTGATCAGGTTGATTAAAATTAAAAATTCAAACGTGGAAGTTAAAAAAAAAGTTATTCGATATTTAAAATCAAATTAAAATAGTAAAAAAAAATAATTCTCCATTATAACATTAAATATTGTTTGTTACACCCAACATCTATCAATAGACAATATTTTGTTATGTTTAAATACTTATCAGCTTACTTTTAGTGGAAATTCAAAGTTGATTTATGAATTTTGTATTTAGAAAATTCAATTAATGTCAGGTTTAATAGAGAGAAATTAAAAAAGAGTCTCCTTTATAAAAGCATAAAAAGAGTTCAAAATTATTTTTAACCGTTTAGAGATAAACAATTAACAATTGACATTATTTTTATATGGTTTTTATTATTATCGGATTGGATTGGGTTACATGGGTCCATTAACAGGGATCTAATCTAACTCAATCATTAATTAGATTGAAAAAAATTAACTCAATCAACTCATTTAAGTTTGATTGGATTGGATTGAATTAGATTGCACTGAGGTCGGATTGAGTTCGTCCACCCTTACTTGCTAGTACTGTAAACACGAGTAAACAATAAGCAATTTTGATATGTGTAGACGTAAGAATGCATTACCGTAGAAATTGAATTTAAGACTAAAAGCTAGCTAACCATATCTTTCATAGCAGTTTCTTGAGAATATGATGAAAATGAGACATAAATTGACATATGTTCTCAACATATGCAACTCAAGAGATCAAGTACGAAATTTTGCAAAAGTTAGACAATAAAATAATAATTAACAAAATTAGAGAAGAAGAAGAAACTTACGATCGCCGATAGGTAGAGATAAAGAGAGAGCCTTGGCTTGAAAGAGATCAAATCTTGGCTCGAAAGAGATCAAACCTTTCTTTTGTAACACGCAGTTTATGCACAAAAGAAACCCCATATTTATAGTAAACTCAAACCGCCTGAAATAATCAAACAATTAATGCAAAACAGTGTCGCTTCGCTCTTGCTTGTGGGTTTTTTTTTTTTTTTCCTTAAAGAATTATTATCTTTGCTTGATCATCAGAGCCATCATCAAACGTATGGAATAAAATATTATTGTATTAAAATCATTGACTTGGCAAAAGCCTAGTGTATATTATTAGTAAGCACAAGTACTTCCTCTTGTGGGAGCTTGCTACGGTACCGACTCCGTGTGTAACACAGCAAATGGGACGCTTCCACGGGTTGCAGGAGTGAGGAAAAGCAACCCAAACTCAGCTGATGCAAGGCCAATGTTGACTCAGCTGTTAGTTACAGAATCTGCAACTTAGCTGAGTCCCTTCTTGTGATGTATGTTTGATCACTCCACCTGTTGTTTTTATACAGAATATTTTAATTATAATGACGGCACTAGAGTTATATATACCCTAGGTACTCTAGAATCTTTAAGAATCTGGATCTGGGTTTGTTGGTCACTGTGTAATAACCATCAAGACAAATTATAGAAGTGATGTCACAGAAAAGAAAGTTTCCAAATTAAAAAAAAAATTCCACAGTAAGTCAGAGCTTCAATAGTTGCAAATAGTTGATTGTTTCTGTCCAAGAATATGGATTATGCTGATATGAGTTGTAGTTACACGGTGGAGGGAAATTGAGTTGCAGCGCCCCTTGCTAAACTATTAAAAAAAAATAGTCAAAGAAAGAGATCAAATCTTTCTTTTGTAACACGCAGTTTATGCCCAAAAGAAACCCCATATTTATAGTAAACTCGAACCACCTAGAATAGTCAAACAATTAATGCAAAACAGTGTCGCTTTGCTTATGCTTGTGGGGTTTTTTTTTAAAAAAAAGAATTATTATCTTTGCTTGATCATCAGAGCCATCATCAAATGTATGGACTAAAATATTATTGTATTAAAATAATTGATTTGGCAAAAACCTAGTATATATTATTAGTAAGCACAAGTACTTCTTCTTGTGATGTATGTTTGATCACTCCACCTGTTGTTTTTATACAGAATATTTTAATTACAACTACGGCACTAGAGTTATATATACCCTAGGTACTCTAGAATCTTTTAGAATCTGGATCTGGGTTTGTTGGTCCTGTGCAATAACCATCAAGACAAATTATAGAAGTGATGTCACAAAAAAAGAAAATTTCCAAAAAAAAAAATTCCACAGTAAGTCAGACTGTCAGAGCTTCAATAGTTGCAAATAGTTGATTGTTTCTGTCCAAGAATATGGATTAGAGTCCTGCTATTTGAACTAACGGACGACAAAGGGATGACAGAAACGGCAGCGCCCATTGTCGTTTTCGTGTGTCCCTTTGTATGTTACTTCATTATCCTTTGTCGGTTGTTTTTTTTATTTAAAAAATAAAACAATCAAAAGAAAAGATTAAAATAATAAAAAGGAAACCAAAAGTAACGAAAAGGAGATGACAAAATAAAAAAGTTGACAAAAAATTAAAATCGTCATTATCACTCAAACCCGACGAAGAGGCCAAACCAGATAAACTCAACTCGATCTGCATTTGTATTAATAAAAGAAAACTGAATTAAAACCAGGGGCCACAATCATTTTAAAAAATTAAATTAAACATGGCACGTTAGTGAATATAGCATTTAACAATAACAGCACTTTTTTACAATCAATTTTTCTTATTGTCCTCTCTATCTCCATCTCTCACCTCTCATTTAACGTGAGCCATCTGCATTTAATAATGAAAAATCAGTTCCCTGTCCTCTCTATCTCTCTGCATCTCGCTTATCACACAGGTAATTTCTGCATTTCCAACCGCTTGATTTTAGCAACAAAAAAAAAAAAAGAGTGACTGGAGAGGGAGGAGATAACGTATAAGGAAAAGATAAAAAGTTGAAATTTGACATGCTTTCTATTTCTAAATTTTTTATTTTATTATTTATTGTGGGCCTATGTAAAACTAAAGGAAGACTAAGGAAGCACGTGAAACGGCAAGCCCATACTGCGTTTCTATCGTCCTTTAGTCTTCTTTTAGTTTGTTTATCATTTTCCGATGGATTATGCTAATATGAGCTGTAGTCACACATTGGAGGGAAATTGAGTTACAGCGTGCCTTGCTAAACTAGTTAAAAAAAAAATTGTGTATATTGTATATTTATGTCTTATTATCTACAACAACTAATAAAGCACATCCTTGTCTTATGTTGGGCACAAAGTCAGATCATCATAGAAAGTCAAATTCAGGGACACGGCTAAGTTGCAGAAGCTGCAACAAATAACAGCCTTGGCATTTTGACCTTGTATCAACAGCTCCCTTGCCTAGGTTGCATCAGCACCAACACCTGTGGAAGACTCCCATTGGCTATGTTACTTGCAGAAAGTGTAACATAGCAAGCTCCCAAATTCAGTGTTAGTTTTTCATGGAAACTTTTTGGAAGAAAAATAAAATTGCGTCCAAGTTCGTTCTTTCAAAATAAGTTCTTTGTTTGCTGACTTTCAAAGTCAGTCTCAATATTTTCGACTGGATATACGTTCGTTCAAAGGACGCACATGTCTAGGCTCATATGACGAGTAGGGTGGCAAAATGAATTAATGAGTTGAATTCAAATCAAATCGCAAATAAATTGGGTTAAAATTTTACTAATTGGGATTCGATTCATTTATTAATCAAATTAAAATCTCAAGATTTCGACTCGATTCGTTTATTAAGTGAATATATGATTCGATTTGTTTAATTCGTTTAGTAGAATTAATAAACGAATTGAATCAAATATGAATTTATTTCCTATTCATTTATGATGTAACGAACCGAATTGAATATGAATTTATTTACAAAAAATATAATTAATAATAAAAAAAATTAAGTAAAATAAAATATAAAAAGACCACAAATTTAAAATTTATTATCATTTATAATTACTACATTGACCTTCAAACTTTAAAATATTTTCGTATATATTTAAGGATAAATAAGTAATTCAATGAAAAGAATAATAAACAAATGAATCGTTTTCAATTCGTTTATAACTCATATATTAAATGAATTCTAAACGAATAAATGAATCAATATTCCTCAACAGGGATTTGATTAATTTAATTAACTAATCAAATCGAATTCACCAACTTATTAAACCAATCAATTTTTTTAAACTCAAACTCATTTAATTCACATTGAATCAATTCAAATCAAATAAAGGAATCCTGACTCAGATTGCCAACCCTAATCACAGGAAAATTTCCTCACATTGTTAACAAAATATTGTCCTAAATCTATATTTAAAACCGGCTATCATTCCTATGAAAAAGAAAAAAAAACTGGTTATCATTTAAATAATTAATTGAAATGATTTTATCCAATTATGACTAATTACAATTTTTTTTTTAAATTTTATTCAGCGGAAAATCAGTACATACCATGCAATCAAAATTGGTTAAAAACAGTCTTTCCTTTAATTATTCTTCTTCTTGTTCGTCTGTGATTGGAAACAGTTCAAAGTTCAAACTAAGATGCTAATTAAAAAAAGGAATCAAGAAAACTAACCGATGACGAATTAAAATTCCCACAAAAGGATCGCATTAAACCGGAGTTAAATATTGCTGAACCTGAAAAGACAGAGTTGCAAATTAATATTGGCGCGCAAGTAAGCGTCGACCGTCAAGCCAAATACATGTCACATGCCATGCCCATGCTGAATCTGTTTGATGTTGATAATTTCATAATCAATAATTTGGTTCTATTTTCTAACTTATGAGAATTTTTAATAATTAATAATTTACTAATTATTAAAAATAAAACGGTTTGGGCCTTACATCAGTTCTACTTAGATTGAGAACGAAGGCCCAAGTATTTTTTTTCAACATTCCCGCCAAGTCCAGAAGCATCGTTTGTTTGAACCTGCACGTAACAAGCGGGCAATTACCATTAAAATATTTGTGATAATCAATATAGTGCGAAAATGACTTTGTCCCTAGCTTTTTACCTTTAGAAAAATCCATCAATTACGAAATGGGCCCGCGAAATAAAACATCCCTTTTGCTTCTTTGTAAATTATAATTGACTTATTCTCACTTGTAAGTTATAACAATTCCAAAATATTGTATGTCGACATTAACCTTTAGTATGATTAAATAAATAATAATGATATAGCCACAAACTCTTGTATAAATTTATTTTGTATAAATTGACGTGGCGTTAATTCATTGGTTGAATTAAATATCTCTTGGCCCACATGATTTATTTATATTATTTTATATTTTCATTCAACCAATAAATTAATGACACATTAGTTTGTACAAAAATTTATAAATGTATCATCGCTCTTAAATAAATAATCCTGTCATTAAAACCAAGCTAATAATTTTAGCAAGTAGGCCTTGGTCGGCAAGTATGGCCCATATTAAGCCATATTTTACAGGAGCTGTTCAAGGAGTAATAATAATTTTCTGCCGCATGCGCTCACCGAAATTATGAATTTGACTTGGTTAGTTATGAACTTCAATTACTTTCATCTAAAAGATCTCATAATGACTATTATCCAAATACATAAATAATGTACGTTGTATGTAATTCAAAAAAAAAATAATGTAAAATTATTATATCACTCTTGATTTTGGGCCAGTCTTGCATCATTCAATGACAATGAACCCATTATCCATCCATGGAGCAGCCCAACTAACCATCACGCCGTACACCAATGTATTCTTATTCTATAAGGGCCGAGTTTACCTGCCTCCGAGATTAGAGTTTGGTTGCTTTGTGACTAGTGCCATATCTGTATGTACCGTGTTCGTACTGTTGCCTAAAAACGGCCCGCATAAGGCTAGTTCGGTAGGGAAGCCGGTCCGGCGGGAGATGGCGATTCCAGACGAGAATGGTGTAGACCAAAAGGCGAATGTTAATGGGAAGATGTGCATTAGAGAGGGCCCAATGGTACAAAGGATTAATAATCCTGAGGCTAATAAGACTGCTTTTCAATTTGGGTGGTTCCTTAGTGGAGATCTGGGATACTTTGATTCTCAAAGGTGTTTGAATATGTGGGTGGCATATTAAGGAGTTTAGATGGTGTTTGGTTGGGAGGTGAGGATAGAGAATAGGAAAGTAATTTCAAATTTTTTTTCTTTTATTTTAATTGTTTGGTTGGAAAAATATATAAGAATTTAAATTTTATTAGAATTTACTATTCATCCTAATGTAGAATTTGAATTTTATACCAAGAATTGAAGAATTCAAATTCATCTTCTTTTGGAAATCAAAGCTTTTAAAATTATCCCTTTAACTTTTTAACTTGTTTAATATCATCAAATAGTTATTATTTATAATTTTATTTTATCAATTTAATATTTTTTTAAAAATATTTTATTAATTAAATTCAAGTAATGATTTTTAAATTTTTTATCAAAATAAATAAATAAATATATTTAATATGAAAATATAAAAACATAAATTAATAGTTGTCAAATAGCCGCCAGAGGCACGTGAAGTGTCACTGCTAGTACCCATTGAACTTGTCGTTTGACGAACAAAATTATTATGTTATCATTGAGGTCAAAAAATCAACGTGTGTTGTTGAAACCCTATTAAAAAATTTTTAGAAACTTTTTAACTTCTACAAATCTGAAATGATATCAAAATTTTAAATTAAATGAGTTCATCCATTATAGAGAGTATCAATTTTTGATAATTTTCATATCATTCAACAGCTTGTACGAGATGGTGTTGTGGTAGTCGAGTACGGCAGCTTCTTTTGCTTTTTTTGGTTCCTTAAATGAAAATTTAAAATTATAATATAGTGATTAAGAAATTATTTATATTATATTAGAAACTATCTAGAAACAAATGATGTTAATTATAATTACTTAAATTAATAATAAAATAAAATTATGCTAATAAAAAATTTAAATAAAATTTAATTATAAATATAATATGTTATTTAAAATAATTTTTATTAGTTATTTATAGAAGTATACAAAATAAAATCACTGTTTAATTTTTTGAATTGTATTGATGATAAATATTGGAAGTTTAACATTTATTCACTTAAGACTAAAATTGTCTAAATAAAAAAATAAATATTTCTTTTTTTTTTAGTATATAATTCTATAACAACACATGTCTCTTCAAACCAAACATCACCTTAGTATTCGCGGGGGTTCCATATTGAACATTCATATTTTACAAAAAGCACACTTGTTATTATCATCAATTCAGCAGTGACGAGAATTATTAAGAGTGATTTCTCGAGTCTTGAATATGCTTAATATCATTTCCCTTTCGCTGGGGAGAAGATATCGCCTACTGAAGTCGATGCAGTACTTGTGTCACATCCAGACGATAAATAATTAAATATGGTGAAGAGGTGAGATCAACAGTTCTTTTAAGACTAACCCAATTGAAACTTATGCTTGGTCGGTGCCAATTGGCAATTTGTTTTTATTCTACATTTCATTTACGTCCAATGCGCTGTAATTCTGAGGGAAGGAGCAACAATAGGTGAAGGAATTCTGTAAATGAGCATTCATCATTCTCTTTTGTAGCTCGTTTTGAACCTCAGTTTGCCATTGCCAACAGCCAATTATAGCTAAAATAAACTGTCAATGCGGTGAAGTTCTCTTATTTTTACTCCCTGAATTGCTGAGAATATCACAGCGTTGAAAATTTGAACTGCAAGCGTTGAAGTGGCAGATTCTTTGCAATGCAAACACTTGTTCTGTTCTGTGTCCTCCTCCCGAAATCTTTTGCGTTCAGCGCAGAAATTCAATCTGCTTTTCGTGAGTTCGTATCAACAATTACATGCAAACGTTCCAGTTTAAGAAATGTCCAAGTAATTCCCACCGGTGTTGTAATCTGTAAAACATCTTAATCAAACGATCTATTCGTTTATGTGATGTTGTCAAAAAGTTTGGAATTTTTTATAATTTATAAAAAAATAGGGACTTCAGTGAAAAATACCTTCCTCCAAACCAAACGGCATCGTTATATATATTATTACAGACATGGAAGAGGTGAAGGTGGGCGCGCAGAATCATCAAAGTCGTGTTCGGGATTCAGACTTCTAAGCTGCTGTGAGTTATTTTATGTCTTTTTAAGCTCCTTTTCTACTATGAATTTCTTTTACGTTGTTATTTTTTCAAATGTTATCTGCCAAAAAATCTCAATTGCATAGCGATAATGAAATAACGGACGGGTCTTCAATTTAGCTATTTTGCACGATTGTAGCACACTTCACTTTGCTACTAGAAATGCCAATTAAATTGTCCAATTTCATGGCTGTTCGATGATGTTTCTTTTGCGACAGCATGACAAAAATCCGATTTTGTCACAATTTACTTGTTGCCCATTTTCATATAACAAAAGCATTAAAACTCCCAAGTAGTTTTTAACAGTGAAGTTGGAGATGGAAGCGAACGGGGAGAAGTATGCTGCTAATTTCTCATCCATAAAAGAAGCTCAAAAACGCATCTCGCTGTACATTCATAAGACTCCAGTTTTGTCCTCGGAAACTCTAAATTCTATGTCTGGAAGAAGCCTATTCTTCAAATGTGAATGTTTTCAGAAGGGGTGAGAACAAATTTTTTTCACTAAATAGTGGATACAGTATTTCATTAATTACTCTTGCACCAATATTAAAATTAAGGATGTTCTTTTCCTTTTCTGCTCTGATAGTGGAGCATTCAAATTCAGAGGTGCCTCTAATGCAGTTCTTTCGCTCGATGAAGATCAAGCAATTAAAGGGGTTGTAACACATAGCAGGTTTTTACTGAGCTTACTAGCATTTCCGTGGTTAATGATAATTTGAGTGTTTAGGTGTCCCCTGATATTGTACTTCAAAACTAGTGGTAACCATGCTGCAGCTTTGTCTTTGGCTGCAAAGTTACGGGGGATCCCAGCATATATAGTTATACCGAAGAATGCTCCAAAATGCAAAGTTGAGAATGTTGTGCGTTACGGTGGTCAGGTTATTTGGAGTGAGGCCACAATGCATTCAAGGGAGAGTGTCGCATCCAAGGTGCTGGAGGAAACTGGGGCAGTTCTTGTACATCCATATAATGATGGGCGAATAATAAGGTACTATATTGCTGTTATGGTAATTTGCATTTTTATTTGAATTCTATTCATAAAATGATATAGCTCCATGCTGTATTAGTGGATATTCACAAGCTTTATGCATATGGTCTGCACAAAATTCATGTGTGGGGAAAACCTGGAACTTTTGCATTGATTTGAATGTGCTATGATGAGTTGCATTGTTTTCTCAGTGGGCAGGGTACCATATCACTGGAGTTTCTGGAGCAAGTCCCTCTACTTGATACAATAATAGTTCCCATAAGTGGTTTGTTCGACAACATTTTAGTTTCAATTCATATTTGGGGTCCCATGTCACTTTTGGTTTCGGTGATTGTTTTTTTGGAAGCCAAATGATAATAGTTTGAAAAAATTTCAATTGCAGGAGGTGGTTTAATATCAGGGGTGGCACTGGCTGCAAAGTCCATCAAACCTGCCATTCGAATTTTGGCTGCTGAACCTATTGGAGCTAATGATGCAGCTCAATCTAAAGCAGCTGGCAGGATTATAACATTGCTCGAAACAAACACTGTTGCTGATGGGCTCCGAGCTTTTCTTGGAGATCTTACGTGGTAAAGACAATCTTGATAATTAATTGATGCATGAAGGTTACAAATTTTCTCTTGCACACTGAAATGTAAAGTTTGATTCTGCTCGTCCTTTTTATACTTACGTTTGTCTTGAGAGTGAAGAAATTCATGACTTTATTTCATCTCTTTCGCCAGCCTGCCTTCATCTATAAATCAATTCCAGTTTATGGAATTAATTTCTATTATATGCCTTTCTCTCTTATGGTGCAGGCCAATTGTACGAGATCTTGTTGATGACGTAATTACTGTGGAGGATAAGGAGATAATAGAAGCCATGAAACTCTGTTATGAGATTCTGAAGGTGGCAGTAGAACCTAGTGGAGCCATAGGCCTCGCTGCTGTTTTATCAGACGGTTTCAGAAAGAATCCTGCTTGGCAAGATAGTAAAAAGATAGGAATTGTACTTTCAGGAGGTAATGTTGATTTAGGTGTGCTGTGGGATTCATTTAGAAAGTGACCGTTGCATGCCTCGTACATGGAAAATGTTTTTCCTTACAGTGATTTTTACAGTTTTATGAAGTCAAATTTCTGTTTGACAGCATATGCCAGATTCTTGTGTAAATTGACAGCCAACATAATATGTCTTCTTGTTTCCTTAGTTTCCATTTCTGTATTCACAAAAATAAGAAACTCAAGAATGAATGATTATCATACCTTTTTAAAGCTCAACTTTAGGCTAAATTTGCCATTACTGCCGGCACCTATATATAAATGGTAGTGAAAATGAAGTTTAGCATTTTATCATGAAAAGATATACTCTGGCCACCTCATGAAGAGAGCTTGAGCAGCTGTGTCTGGCATCCTTTTAATTGAGCTAATAATCAGATTGGGCTGATTTTTATTTATTTTTTAATTGTAGAGTTCTTTTAAGGTGTTCTCAGAATGCCGAATTGATACATTCGGATAGGTTCGGATTAGATTATAATTAGTATTGTCTTGTGTTTGATGTTTATTGGATCAGATTATAAATGAAAATTTTATTTCTAAAACATAAATAATTAATTTGTTATCACAAAATATTTTTGATTAAATAATACTAAAATTATTTTGATTTTTGTATTTATAAAATATATTTATAGTATATAAGACGTAATTTTTAATTTTCTCAAATAGGTAATAATTAACAAATTATTTAATAATTAACAAATTAATGTAATGACTAAAATCTACATTTGCCACAGTAAAATCCACCTCATAAGGTGCCTAAAGATCATGCAAGAAAGCTTACTTCTTGTCAAGTAATTAGTTATGGTAAAGTTTATCAAACATTTTAAATAAATGCAATAATCATTAAGAACAAAACAAAAACGAAAGATAAATAAATTCCCATGACTAAGCACTGGGATGGTTTGATTAAACAAAAGTAATAATTTTATGAGAAGATGACTACCATCTATCCTTCAATTTGGCATAACGATAATTTTAGCTTATCAGAATGGATAGCAGTTGACACTAGTCAAAAAAATAAGCTCCTGAAACTTCACAAAGCTTATTATTATTTTTACCTTAAAAAATTTGGATATCACATTGATGGGTCAACATATTTGATCATCCATATCAAAATGGTCTCTAACTCAAAAAAAAAAAAATTTCAAAAAAAAATTATGGGAACAACTCTGACTTTTGCAATTAGTTACTCCAAAATCTCAAAAAACTGTATCCACTATTCAACATCAGAAGGGTACAAAATTAAAAAAAAAAAAAACTCTTACAATTTTTTTAAAAAAAAACATATTTTTAATTAAAATATAAATTATAAATACAAAAATATAAACTATGAAATGAGACGGATGTAACAAATTTATTAAAAGAATAATTTATTTAAGTGTTTAATTAAATTTCTATTCAAAATAAGAAATTAATTTATTCTTTAATTACTAAGGTAATTTCAATTAAAAAAATAGATTTAATGAGAAAATTTAAGGGATTTCAAAACACCTACTCTTATTTCATATACGTGAAACATTTTTCTTTCAGTTTTTGCTTCTCATAATTATTTTAAAAGAACCCATCATAGGATTCTTAAAGACCAGCTTCCAACTTTTTTCGAGTTGTGGGAGAGTTTAGCAATTGTGTGTATATTGTTTGATTAAATGGTCATGATAGTTGTCTTTTTCAATAAAAAAATTTATGTAAGATGATGCAAGTATCACCGATATATAATTTTCATGTGAGTAAAACACATTGAGGTGGTTTGATTAAACACAAGTTAATATTATTTTTATTTAACTATCTGTTTAGTTTTTTTTACAATAATACTCCTGCAAAAATTTTCTTAATATTGATTAATTTATGTAAAAAAATTAATTAGTAAATTAAAAAATAATTATTTGTTAGCAAATTACTAATAGATATAAGTATGATAGAACTAGTATTTTTTGTACCTGACAACAATCTTACTAATAATTATTTATAGATAAATTAATATCAACCAACTTAAAGAAATGTTTAATATCCTTATAATAATTTTATTAATAATTTTTTATAAAAAATTTATCAAATTAATCATAAAAATAAAATAATAACATACAAAATTTCTTAATTTTTATTTTACTTTTAAGGGTGATTTAATAAATTAACTTTTTTTCTTTGCTTAATATCCCTAAGAGATGACGCCTTCAAGAATCAAGATCGCAGTTAATCTTATGAAACTTTTTCCTCCCCTCTACATGCACGTTTTGCTGAAGTTGTAAAATATCCGCTACCATTGACCTTATATCACAGGGGCATTCATGTGCTTGATGGATAAATCACTTCGGCCAAATGAGTTTGGATTAAAATAGGTAAAATAGAATTTGTGGACATGATTTGCCCAGAAAAACTAAACAGCAATTCCTCCCTTAATATTTGTCTTGCGTCCATCTATTTCGGACATCTTCAAATGTGCACCTCTCATAGCTCCAGAAAAGAAGGATCTCGTTTCTCTTTTTTACTAACATATTTTCACTTTGATTCTCTTGCCCCTATTTCCTTCTTCCTTTCACATTTCTCAAATCCAGATTTCTCTCATTAGTGGCAAAATGGTATGTGTTTCATCTTTTCAATCTTTTGGTTTCTTGATTAATTGTTGCTGTAGATACAAAATCGCATGCATGTGGTTAGGTAGTAATATGGCCAGTAGCATGATCAAGAATTTGTCTGATTCTGTAAGAACATTTCAATCACAGTGCATGTTGCCGATATCTTCTTTGTTTTTCAAATTTGATTTCATGCATTTAACGCCAGGCAATTTGATCTGCCAAGTTAGATATGTATTGGTTGTTGCAGCAACCCCATATGTCGCAGACTTTGTAACATGCGACTCCCAAATTTCTCAAAGAAACAATTAATTAACTATATTGATGAAATGGGTTAGCTAGGTTTCATTATATGTATATCTTGACAAATTAAATATAATTAATTATTTTTTTGTTTTATATATATGTGTGTGTGCGTGTGGGTCGGGATATTATGGGGACATGCAGGCAAATTCCTCATCGGGGATGGCTGTGCATGATGAGTGTAAGCTGAAGTTCTTGGAACTAAAAGCAAAGCGGAGTTACCGATTCATTGTGTTCAAAATAGAGGAAAAAATTCAACAGGTGACCGTCGAGAAACTGGGAGAACCTAATGAAAGCTACGAGGATTTCACTGCCAGTTTGCCAGCTGATGAGTGCCGCTACGCCGTCTATGATTTCGATTTCACCACTGATGAGAATTGCCAAAAGAGCAAGATTTTCTTCGTTGCATGGTACGTTTATAATAAACCAATTTTAGTATTTTATTATACGGGTTAATTTAATCAAGTAATACCGATTGTTGCAGGTCTCCAGATACATCAAGGATCAGGAGTAAAATGTTGTATGCTAGTTCAAAAGATAGGTTCAGAAGAGAATTGGATGGGGTTCAAGTCGAGTTGCAAGCTACTGATCCTAGCGAGATGAGCTTGGACATTGTTAAATCACGAGCACTCTAATAACCAGTTGCCACACATCTCTCTCTCTTCATTAATTTCGTGTCTAGCTAATTTGGGGGCCTTTCTCTTTTCTTTGTCAATTTTATTTGTTTAATTGTACGTTGCCATCGTTAATCTTGTTATGCATTCCTTCTGAAAGCTTCGAAACTTTATTGCTTTTAAAATTGCTTCGTGTAAAAGAGCTATGCACGGCTCCATCCATCGCTGATCGGTTTCCAATTTCAATAGAAGATTGATTATTGTTCACTACTCGATCAGTACTCGGTAGGGATTATTTATCCTCTTTCTTTAAGTAGCTAGCCATTGCTTTTAACTTGGGCTGTCAGCTCTCTTTTTCTTGTAACATATGGTTCATGATTAACAGTTACATAGTAAGTTCAATCTTTAAAATCATCAGCAGGGTGTCCATTCCGGCCGGTGAAAGATGATCAATCATATTCTGTGATAAACCCAAAAAAAAAAAAAAAAAAAAAAAATTCCAAACAAAATGCCATGTGTGAGTGATTATTTTGTACATTTTTTTAATTTATTATTTTAATGACCACATAAAGGAAGCACGCTATTTGAAATACATTCTTGTGAACTCTCAAGAAAGAAGGCTCACAAAATACAAATTCATCTAACAAAAATCAATTTTCAGTTATTACTGATTGACTTCCATTTTCTAGTACACTGATTTTCCTTAATTATTTTAAAATTATTGCAAAATGAGCACAAACGCCTCCAATCTTTTGAATTCAATTCCTTGAGAAATTAACAAATGAAAACTGAATAAATATAAATTAAAAAAAAAAAAAAAAACCTGGCGATCTTATCTGAACCGAGTCGCTAACAATAATAATAGAATATTGCAACGTACGTTGATAACTGTGTTCGTGGTTTTGTTGATTATGGGCCTTAAGAAAATTGGGCCATCCAACCAAAATGAACGACATAGCTTACAAAGAGGAAATAACAGAACGACATGAGGACGGACAATAATACAAGTTAAAACAGCACCATTTTACTTGTCGTTTTATTTGTCTTCCTTAAAAAGAAGTAGAAACGACATCGTAACACCTGTTTCTCCTCCCCTACTCCCTCAAAAATTCAAACTAGGGTTTTAAGAACATCATCTCTTACATTCTTCGCTCTCGCGCCCCCTCGGAAACCCTAGGTATGGATTCGACCCCAAACTCCAGCTCATGCTGGAGCAACATAGTCAAAACACAACCGCCGCAAAGCGCCGCGACCCAGACCAAAACGGTGCCAGCCGCCGAAATCTTAGCTCAAAGCTGCAACTCTACAGAGGGAATAGCGGTTGCTGTGGTCGACGCCAATGCAATAATCCAAGGAGCTCACAATCTCACCAATTTCGCCGATAAGTTCGTTACCGTACCGGAGGTTTTAGCCGAAATTCGCGATCCCGTTTCCCGCAACCGCCTCAACTTCATCCCGTTCTCTATCGATTCCATGGAGCCTTCTCCTGATTCCCTCAATAAAGGCAAATATCCATTTATTTATTTTAATTTTTTATTTTACTGTTGCATAACAATTTGGTTAGATATTAAAAAAAAAAATCTGAGATTGCACCACTAGAGCTTAGTTAGAGAAATTTAAAAAAAATGTAATTAATTCATTTTTTTAATTTGTTTTGTTCAATTTATTAAAAAGCGCTTCGTTGGGGCTTGCAGTTATAAAGTTTGCGAGGGCAACGGGTGATTTACAGACTCTTTCGGATGTTGATCTTAAGCTTATTGCATTGACTTGCACACTGGAGACTCAGATGCATGGGACTAAGCACCTCAGGGATGCACCTCCGCCTGTTCATACAGTGAATGTGAAGAGATTGCCGGAGAAGGATTTGCCTGGTTGGGGGTCTAACGTTGCCAATTTAGAAGAGTGGGAAGCGTTAGATAATGACAATGCGGATAAGTTAAACACCAATTCAAGAATCCTTCCCTTGAGAGACCTGAATCTGAATGTCATTGCTGGGGATTACCATTCTGAAAATGGGTCTGTGGAGTCTCAAGGTGGGGGTAACTCTGAAAATCAAGAGGATGGTGAACATGGATTGAGGAGACCTAGGAGATATTTGCCAAAGAAGATTGAGGTGAATATCGAAGGGAAGAAGATGGTGGCTGCTGGAATTGATGCTTCTCAAGGACAAGTTGAAGATGATGCTGGTGATTGGATGCCTGCTGTCAGCCGAAGTACTCATAGAAGGTATGTTAGAAGAAAAGCAAGGCGTGAATATTATGAATCATTAACTGACAAAGATAGTCAGCAAGAGAAGGAGATGGGTGATGATAGCAACAATGTTGATGAATCTGGTAACCTAGAGCAGCAGTTGCATCTGGGCGATGAAGAAGCTCGTGATACAAATGGGATTTCTGAGGAGAGTGAGATAACAGAGACGAGCGGCAGTGAAGAACTTTCCTCAATTTTAAAGCAAATGAGGCTTGAAGAAGATTCATTGAAGGCTCTCCCGGAAGGCAATGAAGTTGACATTTGTTCTACTACTCATGATTCTGATATTTCCCCCGTGGTGGAAGCAACTTCTGATATCAATGGAAATTCAACTGTTGAAGGAGGTGAAGTTGATACCACCAATGAAAATGTAGATCAAATGGAGATCTCAAGCAAGAACAATGAAATTGTTGATGTATCATACGTGGATGATGAATGCAGTGAACAGAGTTGGATGTTGAGATCCTTGTCTGAGTCCACTGTTGCCTGTATAACTGGTGACTACGCAATGCAAAATGTTATTCTGCAGATGGGTTTACGCTTACTGGCACCCGGAGGAATGCAGATCCGCCAGCTACATAGGTATATAGTTGACAAATGTTTAAAGCTTTTTTCTTCACCATTCCCCTTGGTGATTTGTATAAAGTCTAATCATGAAATACGTATCTCACCGGTGTTTATGCTTATCTTGATATGTCTGTATATCCAGGTGGATACTGAAATGCCATGCCTGCTACACTATCACTGCTGAAATTGGGAGGATTTTCTGCCCAAAGTGTGGAAATGGTGGCACTTTACGCAAGGTAGCTGTTACAGTCGGTGAAAATGGAATTGTATTAGCATCTCGTCGGCCTCGCATTACGCTGCGTGGAACAAAAGTAAGTATATCTTTATAGGGGATAAGCAGTAAACTCTTTTCTCAAGACTCTCAACTGTAAATTGGTTGTGTATTGATTTATTGTCCGTAAGCTTCATTTACATTGTTTGTCAAATTTAATGTTCCTGTGAGACCTAGTTATCAAAATCCTAGAAACCATTGTACAGTTTGATACTTTTTACTGGAGCAGTTTTGCAAGCTTTTATCCACTGTGTGGCTTGACATTTGGCTGTTTACAGTTTTCACTACCTATGCCCCAAGGTGGAAGGGATGCCATTACAAAGAATCTAATTTTACGTGAAGATCAACTTCCACAAAAGTACCTTTATCCTAGAAACAAGAAGAAAGTAAATAAGGAGGTTAGTGGTTTTTCCTTGTTCTAGTTACCTTCAGTTTGAGCACCTCTGGTTTTGTTGTACCTGAATTTTGAATTGTGTAAATGCTAGTTTGTGTTAAATTTAGTGTGATGCTGATTTGTACTCATTATCCAGGGAGACAACTTCTTCACTTCTGATGATATATTCAAACATCATACTGATAAAAGAGCTCCTCTGCAGCCTCCCATAAGAAAGGCATTGGCAGTTTTCAGTGGGAGGAGGAATCCAAATGACAATCATTACTCCCATCCTAAACATTAGTTTCTTCTACTTCAGTTTTGTTTTTCATTTTCAGGGATAAAATGCGTTATCTAATAGTTACATTTTCAGTACTTAGCACTTCTTGATTCATCAAGAGTTGTTGAACTGAGATCTAAAGGTCAGCCATATATATAAATTTTCTGCCAGCATAGTACAATTTTGATTTGGTTACTATGTGGTAGTACTGTTATGATGGTAAAACAAACCAATGGAAGAAAGTGCTTGTATTGTAGCTAGCCCAGGAATCATCAGAGCAATTGTTATTTGAAGGCCGGAATCTCAATCTACATAACTCCAATTTTCGGCTTAAAATTGTATCAGAGGATCACATGTTTGTCCCATCAGGCAGAATGTCCTCCCAGCCTTTTTTAACAAAAAGTGGTATAATTATTCGTGATTACCTTATCCTAAAATAAGCTTATTTTTCGTTAATTTAGCATAAGCACAATCAAATCACCATTCCGGGTTGTGGAAGGAAAACTCTGACCAACCCATCATCGTGAATGCTGTCTTGCATTAGAGAGAATTCACAAGTCGGTGAACTGTACAAAATAAAAAGATTAGAGAAAATATATAACCAGAGCGACCAAGTTAATGCCCTTGAGCAAGACCTAATTTTTTACTATATTGTGATTTCAGAACTTTTCTTACTGATTATCCAAATGGTATACAGTGAGTAGACTTTGTCACACACGAAGCTCTATGTTTCTTTCAGCAACATTTACAAGGACGACGAGAAATCGCAGGTAGAAAAAGGAATAGAGAGTAATACAATCGTATATATCTAATCTACGGTGTGTTAGCATCAATTCAATCATGATGAAAGTGCAAGCTCAGCCCATGCCAAAGATGATGCCTTAAGCTCAACTGATATAGAAGTGTCAATTCTGCCCTCCAACATTGTGCACAATTCCTGCATGGATGGTCGCTTGGTGATGTCTGGATTGACGCACAAGTTCACCACTTCGCAGATAACTTTGAGGTCATCATAACTAAAATGTTTCAACTCAGGATCCACCACATATGACATTACTTCTGGCAATTCAAGATAATCCTTAGCCTGCCAAATATTAGAAGTTTTTGGTGTTAGCTTCAACTCAAGCAATAATTAGAGAATGAATAGAAACAATATTCAATTTCAGAAGCTTCATGAATTATACCCAATCTACCAAGTTCCCTTTGTCCTTGCAGCATGGAGGTCTCCCACTGATTATTTCCAGCAGAAGCACACCAAATGCATAAATGTTGCCTTGGACATCCAAATGCCGTGCCTCAAGAGAACTTGGAAGTATGCAGATAGCACCTTGGCTGCCAAGAGTGCCAGGGTTCTTCTCCGATCTTGCAAGAATTGTCTTCCAACTATCAAAATCGACCAACTGCAGCAGAAGTCAAAAGATGTTCTTAAAAACAATGTTTATATAATTAAAGAAATGTTGTTTCTAGCATTTGGTAGATTCTTTTGTAATGAACAAGCCAAAAGTGACTTCAGCTAAAACATTCATTCAATTATGTAGAAAATACTAGCATATTATACTTGAAACTAACAGAAAAGATAAACACAGAGGGGATACCTTGGGAGAAAAGTCTTCAGTAAGATATACAGCACTAGAATTCAACTCTGATATAGTAAAAGGAGGGCCAAGTTCTGTATGGAGATACTTGAGTCCACGTGCAATACCTATTACAATTTTCATACGCCGTGTCCAAGATACTTGGCATCGTTCACCATCTGCATCCACATTGGTTGCTGAGGTTTAATCTAAGGAAACATCATAGACAATCCAATTATGTACAAGGAACTTGACTTACAATGGAGATGCTCATATAGAGTTCCATTTGATGCATAATCGAAAACCAACATTCTTGTAAATGGGGAGCTCTCTCTGCAATAGCCTAGCAGCTTTCCTGTATTCTCATGATTTATTCTTGCCAAGTCTGCCACCTGAAAGTCCATACAACCGAAAGCTTGATTGTTCCAAGTTATAACTTTTGCTAGGTGTTTGGTACTCTCTCATGGAAGCTTTACAGTAAAATTTCCTGCAGTTAAGGATGAGTAATTACCTCTCTCTGGAAATAGAGCTCAAGATAGCCTGTCCAATGCTCTTCTTTAATGCAGAGGGATATTACAGCAATCTCAGGCCCACCCTTCATGGTGCCCTTGTAGACCAAGCTGTCTGGTGAAGAGCCAATGATGTTGCTGAAGTCTTCACAGGCTACTTCCAGCTCTTGTCTGCTGAATCTCACCACATCTTTCAAGATCTCAGAATCTGTACGACAATCCCACCATTTTAACCAATTTTTTTGCTTGAGCAATAAACTACTGAAGTAGCACTGAAGCAGACATATTAATTGCCAAGTAAGGTGCCTAACCTATATATATGTGATCCTTCTCACTAGCCGATTTCTTCCAAGGGATTATTATGGAAGGTTTGCTCTTGCATCTCTGAAGTCCAGTGAAACCAGCAACGAGAAAGAGAACACCCACCATGGTTCCAGTCACTATTTCAAGAGTTAAAAGCCAGGCAGGTCTTGATGCAGACTGGTGCTTGGACACATCTTCAGCTGCTTGGTGCTTAGGGCTTAATCCAGCACGGGTTCTGGCAGGAGGAGCACCACCTAGAAGAGGAATTTTGTTAATTGGTATTGAATGGTTAGGCCATATCGAAAAGAAAAGTATTGGAGACTTCAACTAGACAACTAGGTGACTGTATTTCAAATTAAATACATAAAATTTAAAATATATTCCATTACGGAAGTGAAATCAGCATTTTTATCTGCAGAGTAGGACATCTTAAATTCCATCCCAACTAAACCCAAATGTGAAATGAAGCCTAGCATACCACATAAAGTAGTTGCACGTTGTTTGGGATCTTTGTTCTGTAGACAGTTCCCCTGAAAGCTTGTACTACAAGATATAAGTAGAGCAAAAATAAGCTAACTGAAAAAAAAAAAAAAAAAACAGAAAGCCCTATCACAAAGGTGCAGGTACCTTGGAAGATACTCCAAGCACTTAGGTATGCTTCCAACAAAGAAGTTGTACGAGAAATCTGCAACTTTTAACTGAGACAAGTGACACAAGCCAGTTAGGTTTGCACTTGAGGCATACCTGCACCAGAAATAAATTTCAAGAAAATTTATTAGGAAACTAAAACCATCCAATAAGGCTTAGAATGACGTAATTTTCCAAATAAGGATGAGCCACAAAAGTATTACACATACTAGTACAGTACATTGCCACTAATTCAACAAGTAAAGCTATCATTTATGAATAAAAATTATCAATATCCTTAGAATCCTGCCAAAATATGTAACACTGAGGAAGTAAAAAAGAAAAGGAAGCTAATAGCGTCTGACTAGTTAACTAAGTCCAGGAAAATAATTAACACGGAATTATATACTTGGCAACCTTTCCCATTTTTGAAATTAATTTCAGATTGTCAAATATGGCATGATTCTGCCCACAAATATGCTACACAAGCACATCTAAAGAGTTTGAAAAGCCAATAATGCTCATGCTTTGCCTTGATCAGTCTATCAGAACCAAATTAACTACCTTGAAAGCAAGAATCATCTACTTACATTCCGTGAATGTTAGCTGTGTAGCCGGAATTGCTGCCAGCAGGAACAGCGCCTTGAAGCCTATTTCTATCTAGATGAAGTTCCTCAAGAGAAATCAAATTACCGAGCTCGGCAGGCAGTCTCCCAGTCAACCCATTAGACTGAAGGTTTCTGCAACATAGGTACGTTGACCGGTTAAAATATTCAAGGAGTGCGAAGCACAAAATCCAGTTCTTTGGGAACAAACAATAAATTTCATTTACATTTTCACCAAACCAGTCAAGTTCCCAATCTCTGGAGGAATTGGACCTGTTAATTGGTTCGTCCCCAAATCCAAGATCTTCAGACGTTTCAACAAGCCCAATTCTTTAGGTATTATCCCAATCAAATTGTTCCCATGCAGAATTCTACAAGACAAGAAAGTGTGATATTAAACCTCAATCACCGTAAAAAAGTATAATACTTCAGCCGGTAGGAAAAGACAAAAATAAATAAGAGCTTACAGCTCTTGCAAGTACGTCAGCAGACCCAACTCTGGCGCAAGAAATCCCTTTAAAGATGATCCAGAGATGTTTCTACAAAACAAAATCCTCATACAAATCGGTAAGGCATGATTCTCCCAAACATGTATTTAACCAAACTATGCGTATCTATTGAAGTCCAGTCAAAGAAGTACCACAATACAACTGAGTAACAAATCATCTCTTACATCTTTAGAACACGGTCTCTAGCATCAGAACAAGCAATGCCAGTCCAATGACAAGGATCTGCATCAAGGGCATTCCAGTTGGACAAAAACAGATGGGGGTCTTCATATATTGCTTCCTTGAATGTTGTAAGAGCCCAAACTGAGGAAAATACGCAACTCCCATTTAGTAAAATTACGATCACATGACCTCAACAGCGCTAATAGACTATTTGATCACTAAGAAAATGTTGGAAAAAGAGAACAATTAACACAATCAAAAGATTCGAGATCTGAGGCAAGACAAAAAGTAAACAAACGAAACATTACATTCATTTGTAGCAAAGGCATTGCAGGTTGCAAAAAGAACTCCAGAGAGAACAAACAGAAGCTCAAGTGACGAGTATGATCTCATTTTCAGTTCAAGATTCTAACTTTTACCACCCAATAGTCTTCTAGAAACCACAAGACTCAAAACAAGAGCTCATTAAAGAAACTTCAAAAGAGGAAAAAGAAAAAGAAAAATCAAATGACTTGGATACTAGTGTTTATGAAGACAAATGTCAGTACACTAAAACTCTGAAACTGACTTAAAGTTCAATAATGTACTACAAATCTGCCCTTGTTAACAAGAACCAGATAAAGTTTTTAGTACAGTTTTTGTGAGTTTAAATCAAAGATTTTGCAACTACCCATGAAAGCAAATCCGTTGAAAGAGTAAACACAAGACAGATATGTCAAGTTAAAGGACAAAAGGAGATGTGAGAGAAACTTGGATTCAAAGAGAGGTTTTAGTTACTAGCTAAAGAAGATAAAGATCTTCTTGTTCCAGGTATTAAAAAAAAAATGTAGAACAGAAAAATCAAATAATGGATAATTGAAGTACAAAATGGAAAATGCAAAGAGTTTTGTTGATCTGCTTTCTGTAAGTTTGAGTTAAAATGGTAGGACGATTATTTTTGCTTTTGGAGCTCTACACATGCTTCTATTAGATTTTTTTTCTCTGCTAATAATGATTGCATTAACAAACAGGGTGGCTGTTGCTTTATTTTTTTCAATAGCGTCAATCTCGTGAGACGAGAAAACGAGATCTCGGGTGTTATGATAATGTGAGAGTCCGTGCCAACGGGAGAATAAGATTCTCTTGTGATTTAATTTCGTAAAAATATAAAAACTTATAAGAACTGATATTATGAGAGAATTTTTATCCCATATTAGTAATGTGGATCCATGATCCATCAAATTAAACGAAGAAACAAATATATATACATTTTAATTATTAAATAACAAAAATTTTAATTCAAATTATGATGAAACAAGAGTTCAGCATATTTAAAAGTAATTAAATTATTTTGAACCATTCTATAATTATGTTCATTATCAATGAATCATTAATGTTAAATTTACACGATTAATTTTTTAAAAAAGCTTTATATTATTTATAAATAAAAATATATCCATATGAAATGATTTTAAACAACATCTTGTATCTTTTTTTTCTTTTTAAATGGGTGACTTATAAAAAAAAACACAAAAATGATATATTAAAATTATTGTCTATTATAATAAAAGAAAAAGTAATTGTAGATATGATAAACAACAATTATATTTATATTTAAGAATGTCAGATTATTTGGCCAATGAAAAACTCTTGTAATAGTAAAAAAGATGAATTCAGAACTCTCGTAATAAGAGAAACAATTTTATTTTACGTTAGCAGCCGTAGTAGGGAGCCGGGAGCGGGCCAATCGCCGTTCCGGTATTTGCGCCGGTTATCACGTGACATTGCCGTAACCTAATTTGAATCAATCATTTCTATGAATCGTTAAAATATCGCGATATAATCTGCCCCCGTTTTACTTTTATTAAGCCAGTGCAATTAGATTAACAGCTGTCATTAAGTGGCTAAAATCAAGGGTCGCTGGCCAATTTGTCCGTCCCCATCAAATTTTAGTTCCCTTGATTTTCTTTTGTACCAAAGAGCAAGCCAAGGCCACGACCGTTTGAAATTTGAATGCTTTTACTATGTCGTTTAGTGGCTTTTGAGAGCAAAAGCACACTTCTTTTGAATAAAGCTCGTAAACAAATTTTCTCCCTCTCAAGTTCAATGTTTACAGTTGTTACCCATGAACATCAGTTTGTTAGTAGCATGTGATGCATCTAAATGCATATCTTTAAACATTAAATTAATAATCAAAGTGAGTGCATTTTGGATATTAATATCTAACAAAAAAAAATGTGCATAGTCTTTCAAGCTTAGGTGAGGTATGGAATATAATATTAATATAAATGCATATGATTAATGAGACAACTTGTTGAATGTCACAAGTGTTATTTAATGTACGTATTGTGATGTTATTATTATTATTATTATTATTATCATTATTATTATGAGGTTGCCTTTTTGGTTTGTAATGTTTTTGTATATTTGGGTTTGGGAGGTGACACAAGACATGAAAGATTGTTTAAGCATGAAGCTTCCTTCCTGACTATGCTTCCAAGCAAATACACTTTTTGAGTATTTTTAAAGGGAGCCGGAGCGTGAGCCACGTCATTTTCTAATTCTATTTTCTGCTGTGACTCGAAGAGGCTCGGTTTCTATGAGTCTTTACAGGTGTCACAAACTAATTGGACTAATGAAAAGTCAAACAAAAGAAGAGAAGTTGGTGGAGCCGTCTGAGACAGTTTTCGGTCCCTTTTGTGAGAGAGCGCCCTCTGTCTTCCTCACATTGGCCTTGAACACTCTCCACGTGACGACTTTGATCTGGACCCACTTTGTCTTTGGTTAATACTAAACAATAAATTGATTAAATTCTCATAACCTTTTAAAAAAAAAAAATTCCCTAGAACGTCACTCAAAATTTCTTTACTTATTATTTGAAGAGAAAAATATTCTAAAAAACTTTTTAAATAAAATTTTTTAAATAAGGTTATCCTTCTTTCTTCTTTAGTCATATGAAAAATCTCATTTAGAGAGCCTCTTATTATTATATTATTTTTTATCTTCTCATTCTTAAAGGGAGAAATGTGTTGTAATTGTTATTATTTTTGTGGAGAAAAAATTTTGACTATTTTTTTTAAAATATGACTATTTTTTTTAACTTTTCTATTTGTCAAATAATTAAACAAACAAATATTTAAATAGTTAAATTAGAAGAGTATTTTTAGTGATACTCTCATGTTTTTTTTATTTTGACCTTTCTCATTATTATTATTATTATTATGCCATTAATTTGCAATTTATTTATTTATCTTTGATTTCTAAACAAAATGATGAAAATAGGTTTTTTTTTAATCATTTCTTTAATTTAGCCAAATTGAGCATAACCAGGCTTATTAAAATTCTTAATCATGTCTGTTCATTTGGTTTTATACTTTTCATTAATTTCATGATTAACGATATGGGGAGTGGATAAGCTGTCACATTCGTCATCAAAGAGGATTCAAGAGCAAGAAAAATCTCATGTTTGGTGAAGCATCTCAAAAGTAAATGCCTCCAAAATTTGGAATGATTTTATTGGAACCGGCTTACTAATTAAAGTGGCCTTGCCGTTGCAGGTTCCATCAATATGAATCCAGAATCATCAAATATAATTTGATAAATTAACTTAACGTTGATGTAATTGATTCTTTAATGCCAAAGCTTCCTATTAGAGGCAGAAACTAACACGACAATTTAGCTCCCCGTATTGCTTACGTCTCCATTGATGTCATATATTTAAGCTACGATTAATTAATTTTTAAAAGCATTACATATAATCAAGGTATTTGCAAATCCATATATTTATCAACATAATTTGTGGATTACACCACCGACCGTCAATAATTGCGAGTATTAGCAAAGGAACTTAACGTTCAACGTCTCAACTAACAAAGAGTTTATTTGTATTTTTTTTCCCTTTTTTGCTTTTTTTTGGGTTTTTCACAACAACTAGCAAAGAGTTGAAGCCAAGCCAACCTAACATTCTATGTGGACTGTTGAGTCTCGTGCATGTTAGGCTGGTTCAACATTTAAGATGAACACATAATTAATCGCCCAAGTATCTTGACAAAGATTTTTTTATCTCAAAACCATTCATGGTTCAGGCTTTAATTAGGCATTTATATATAAGTTTCACCATAGCTAGTTCAAGTAATTAATTTCCAATTGTATATCCCAAAATGGGTCGTCCTGACAAGTCGTCCAAACGGCTTGTACAGGTTATTTGCTGTGTGCATTAATGTGAGGTTAATTAAGGGGTATGGCCTACTGTGTTATCAGTCTCAATCTTTAAGGACGGAAACACAAATATAAACTTATTCGTACGATTGCAATAAATCTATGGCCACGGACAAAGTTTCCTCCCCACTTGAAAAGGAAACCTAATAACTAGAAGACCAGATGGTCTACAAATAAAAATAAAACAGCTGCGTGCAAAATATCATCATATTGTGAGCTTTTTCTCAGTACTTATTTATATGGACACACGTGATTGTAAGAATGCATGTAACAGTACTAAGCAGTAGTCGCAAGGTGCTCCTGTGTGCGGCACTGAAATCATAATCATATTAATATTAGCAACGGTGGAGACTGGATTGATCATCATCATTTTCATTCATTTGTTCTGTCGCCCAAAAGAAACCAATTCCTTTCATCCACATGACCAATTCAGACAAATACTGTGATTCGTCAGTGATAAAGCTCGTTATTAATACACTTGTGGGCAAAGAGATGATGATGAGTCATTCACAACTTTCCGGTGGTCCAAAATGCTGCATGCGTGGCTCATAGCAATTGATTTAATTATAAGTACAGTTTGGTGCAAAACATAAGTGCTGTATGCCTTCTTTAATTAATTAAATTGGGCTTGCTGAGTCGTAGGATTTGACCCTTTATCAAATGATTGAATAAATAAAAGCCTAACCTAAGAAATTAATATGCATATATTATTCGCACTATTGCTTCTTCAAACTTTCCCAGTATCTATCCTCCCATTTCTGCACTTGTAGAATTGCATTAAGTTTTCTCCGATAGAAAGCACCAAGAACTTTGGGTTCATACGGAGGAGGCAATGTGCACGGGTTTGTAATAGAAGGACCTTTGACTAATGACTCCATCATGAACTTTTTATGCGACCCATTTGCGTTACAAGCCATAGTCTCTGAGCATACCTCCACAGCTCCATCAGGTGCCACTGGCTTGAATTTCAAAAGCTTAGCATACTCGTTTAACAAATGAAACATGTAATCATACACGTATTCCATTTTCAGTTCTTCTTGAATGAAGTTGCTCGCCGCTCTCCCAATTTCCTGTGCCTGCTAATAAAGTCCATTGACATGCGTATCACATTACTTAACAAAATATCACATCGGTATAATATAATCAACAAAGCTAATTACCTTTTGCTTGTGGGTGTTACCCCAGTCTACGGCAAACTTAATAGATTTGCACTTATCTTTATCTCTTATCGGCCAATAGTGTCGCAGAGGTTGTAAATATCTTATGAAGAAATCGTGGAAATAGGGCTTTACAAGGAGTGTCATAGAGTCACATGCTAGAATGTACTTCTCACTAACTGACCATGCATATCCTTCGATGTAGATTTTGTACCTAATGAATAAGTAGTGAACAAGAAAAGTCAATGTTGAAAGTTGACTTCATGAACGTACCCATCAGTTAAGTCTGAGACTAGCTATACCTGTGGGCGCATTGGCTCGCCAGATTTGATTGTTGAAAACCTCGCTTAGATTCAAGGATCCAATCCTGCAGAAGTTAATTAATAAACATATATATATGCACAATAAATAAATATAATCAAAGGTTTGATCGAATTAATTGGTTTTAAGCAGCTTTATTTGGCTAGCAAGTCAAGTTTAAATATTAGGGACTGCAATTAAGGGGCTAAAAATTAATTTAACTTCTGTCCATGCCCAGCATTTTGAAAAAGATTAAAAAGAAATTAAAACCAGGAATCTTAGAACATAAATGAGTAATATATATAAAAGAAATTACTTGGACATAGAGTCGAGCATTCCAGTCGTGTTTATCTGATAGATTACAAGTGAGGAGGTCTCTTCTTGTTTCAGCTACAAAAGGGTTTCCTTTCCAGTAGGCATAGGGTTCCCTGTCTATCCAATTCCTCCTATTGTTGCCTTCTTTTAGCTCCCTCAACAAACTTTCCCATGGATTTATATTTATCTCAGCCCTGCCAAAATAATTCCATAGGCGCATTCTAACATAAATTTCAAATCTGACACCCAATAACCCAAAACAATTATATTGCTAGATGAAAATTAATGTCAACCTAGCCGACTGACAATCATATGTACGTACGTACTTGCACAATTTCAAACATCAGTGGAGAAGGAGAACCCACAATCAAATCTTTCGATCATATACTTGTTTCGTTATAAAATAAAATAAAAGATTGGTTAGTTTTTCTTTCATTCATTTCATTAATTTCTCCAAAATTATTGTAAAGATATTATATATTGTAAAAGTAAGGAAAAAACACAAGGTAAAAAATATAATATAATTTATAACTTGGGTGCATTTGGCACACTATATTATATTATATTATATTACGAAATGTACTATATGTACGAATATTTTATTTCATTATTTATATTACTATTAATTTTAAATTAATAGTATAAAATTAACAGTATTCGAATTTATTATTATTTAAGTATTTATTATTAGTTATATTAAACTGTTAAATAATAATCAATTCTTATATATCAATTGCTGTAATATATTTAAATAATATAATATTATGTCATTTTTATATATTATTTAAGTATTTATTATTAGTAATATTGAACTTATTAAATAATAATCAATTTTTATATATTAATTGTTATAATATATAAATAATACATTATTTTGCTATATTTTTAATAGAATAAGAAATAAAAACATAATATAATATTATTGAATAATAAATTATTAGTTCATTAATTTATATTAACAATTATAATTAAAAATAAAACAAAATAGAAATCAATATTATGTTATATTAAAAATTTTATATTTATTTATTATTATAATAAAGTTAAAAATTAAAAAACTATGTCTTGCCATCCCGGGGCATTAGCATTAAAATTCAGGTGAAATAATCTGTGTTTGGTCGCATGTCATTAGCGTAGGACCCCTTGATTATCAGAAAACAAAATTAATTACAGTGCGCTTCTACCCTACGTGGCCTACGATGGTAGCTAGAGTCCAAGTCGATTTAAGTCCCTCACATGCATGCATTCTACAATTTCCATACGAAAACAAAAACACACGCAACACGCAACCAGCAATCAAAAGAGAGAGCAACAACAAGATGAAGAAGAAGAAGAAGAAGTCATTACCATCCCCAGAAGGACCAATCAGGAAACACTATATCCATCGTCCACCTATCACCACTGTACCGAAACAACGGAGGTGGGCCCTTGTTGTTTGGCCCGCTGTAGTCGCGTGATAGGACGACGGGGCGGTCATCGCAGTCAAACATAAGCTCCAAGTCCGGTAATCTTCCGGGATACTTTCTAAGGAGTTGCAAGATGCCCCATATGGTGAAAACGTCTCTAGTTTGTATTGATTGTTTGTACTTATGGATATATACTTTGTTGTTGACGAGTACTAGACGAAAATGAGCCGTTTGATTGGCTCTTTCTAACATGTCCCTTGTGATTCCTGTGACTTTCCAGGGGCTTAGATCTTCGTGGATCCACCGAAAGTAATCTGGGCATGTGGATGTGGGTGTTATTGAGTAATCTGAAATTGATTTTTGTGTTTGAGATGTTTTGGGGTAATTTGTTGGGCAAGTTTGGGTTTGGTTTTTGACACAATTGAGTGGGGTTGTGATTCTTTTTGGTGGCCGGTTTTGTGGCTTTCGGGATACGATAATCACCGTTTTATTTCTTGAGATATTGTGAACAGAAAAATTAGACTGCAAAATAATCGAAAACGCAAATAACTCGATCATAATCAATTGAAATATATCTGTGCAGGAAAAATTAAAACAAGTGCTGTAAGTTGGTATTGCTTACAGTATCAGAATTCCATAAGGAAGAAATGAAAGCAGTAGCTATGAGGAGTGGAAGAAAGAGTAGCAGTGTTGTGGTGGTTCCTAGATTCTTTTTGACACGGGGCCGCCACCGCCATAATGTAATTAGCACCTCTGAAAAGTGTCTAACAAGTCCAGAACTGCAAAATCGCTGCATGGTTAATTGATTTGATAAAAGGTTCATCAACTAGCTCAAGCTCTCAGCTAGCAAGCATTATGAGCATTTTTTTACAAGTCCCGGAGGCATGAGTACTGCTGCATGATTAATCTGCTGTTTGGCATTATTTCTGCCCTTGAAATTGATAGCTGGGGTCTAGTCTTTGTCTGTCATAATATATATATGTCAAAATTGTTGAAATTGCAATGCACCTTCTGTTATGCAGGGTGACGACTTTAAGTCAATTTTCTTAATTAAATTGATATTATTTGCTGTTGTATAATGGAAGTGGAATCTAGAACCGTAGAACGAGGGGGGACCAAAGCATGCGACAAAACTAAGTTCCAGAAACTCTCCCACAAAAGCCTTTAACCCTCCACCGCTGGCAATTCCTGTTATACAAGTCATTCCGCACAAGAGTTGCATGAAAATGCCATTTCATTGGAGGACCGCGGCCGGAGCAGCTGTAGCTTTTAGCGCTAGAGCATTTAGTGAATATTATGTGATGTGATTTAAAAGTTAAATTGATTTGATCTGGACAACTTAATATCTTTATAATTTGGGTTGAAATTATTATTTAAAAGCCATCTTTATTACACATTATTAATTTTTATTTTTTAATTATATTTTTTTCCACGCATAACTTTTAAGTTACAGAACCCCAATAATAGTTAAATAGAGCCACACATATCAATTTTGGATTCCAAATCTCTGTGTAATATATAAGAATTACGCACCATTGGTGAAGCATACTGAGTTTAATTAGGTTTTGATTATCAAAGTTAGGAAATTTAGGGTGCGTTTGGTAATGTTTTTTAACTAGTGTTTTCAACTCTTATTTTAGAGAAAAAAAATGATGTTTTTAATGTGATGTTTTTTAAAATGAAAATTTGTTTGGTATTGTGTTTTCAAAACTGCATATGAAAATGAAAACAATAAAAATTTGTTTGGTTGTTTGTTTGAAAATGTGAAAAACAGTAAAAATGTATTTGATTGTTTGTCTGAAAATATAATTTTTTTTATAGAATATCTTATAAAATAAATTTTCTTTAATTTATTTATTCATTTTATCTTTTATTATTATAATTTTAATCAAAGTGAAATCAAATTTCACAAAACAATAATAATTTTTAGAAACCCTCTTATATTTTATTAATTTTAAGAAAATAAAATAAAAAATAAAATAATAAATGTTGTATAATTAGCATAACAAAATAAAAAACCATACTACACTTATACATTGGGGAGGAAGAAGAAAGCTTTGTTCATGGTCAAAGAAAAAGAAGAAGAAGAAGAAGATGAAGATAAGGTAAATCATAAAAAGGGGGAAAGAAGAAAGCTCTGATGAATTAAGAAGAAGAAAAAGATAAGGGAAATCATAAAAGTGACACTCTTTTCTAAAAAGAGAGATAAAGTAAAAATAAATTTAAATAAATAATAATATAATAAATCATAGTTGTGGACCCGGATTACTTTTTATCTCCCCTCTTTTATTTTGTTCTCCAGCGAGCTCAGGAACGTCAATTTGACGTTCTTGAGTTTTCTTTACAAAACTTGAGGAACAAAAATATTTTGTTCTCTATTTTTTTTTACTATTTATTACAAAATGGTTTAACCAAACATGTTTTGTAGTTTTCATTTTTGAAAAACAAAAAACACTCATCCAAAAAACGTTACCAAACACACCCTTACATATCTAGTTATTTTCATAAAGTTATTATCAAAACTATCCATATTACAAAATTTCTTACCATATTAGTTATATATCTCTATTTTGGACTAATTGACCTTTAAAGCAACCAACATGAAATCAACACGGGGGGTAGCTCTACCTGCAACCAACATGGGGAATGCCACCATCGTCGGCAGCCAGTCGCAACCAACATAGGTGATGGAAAACGAACCAACACAAGCAATGACTGTCGTCGCTCGCAATCAACAGGAGCGATGGCTTCCATTGACTGCAACCGGCCATCGTCCACAACAAATCAAGTTCTTTTAAAGGGTAATCTAGTTCAAAATAGGTATAAGTGGCTAGTATGATAAATAATATTTGTAATATATTTAATTTTGATAATGATTTTGTGAAAATGACTAGATATATAAATTTCCGTACCAAGTTTGGTATGCTGCAAAATAAATTGAAACCTGTTAATTCAACAATATACGCTAAGTACAACGAGTATTCTGTGTGTGTGTGTGTGTGTGTGACAACATATATTTTGTCATATTTAATATATGCCTTGTTTGATTAGTTTTAAGTTTGATAATGTTATCTGCAATGATGCAAAATTAGATATTCAAATTTGACCCACATACAATATGGATTTCTTAGGTTGCTGAACATCCCGTGATTAGGTAGACTCGGCCAATTGGTATAATTATCTGAACACTTGAGTGACCAAATGTATAAATTAAAATTTTTGTTAGGTAAAAGCCACACCAAAGACAACATAGTGGTGCGCTGGTTAGAAATAGTTATTTTATATGGATGTTAAGTTATTCCCAAAAGTAACATTCATTAATGTCAACAATTAATTAAATTGGTGTCACATGAATTGAAATAATATGACGATCCTACAAAAATAATTATATCATTTTTAAAAAAAAATTAGTGATGTCATAATTAAAATTACAGTATCAATACTGTGACAAACATACATTTTCTAAATTATGTTTAACATTAGTAAATGAAAGGTCAAATAAGTAGATTAATATAAGAGTGATAAATTGATATTTTAAAATTACAAACAAAATAAATATTTGTAAAAATAAAAAAAAAACTTATAAATCAATATTAAACTTTAATTAAACAAAAAATAATTTATTCATTTAATTTAATTAAGTAAATAAAAAATTACTCATAAAATGAAAACAAGAAAATTTCATTAAAAACTATTGAAGTAAGTTTTATTAAATTGGTTTAACCATAAATTATATATTCGTCCTAGGACATTTATAATTTTTTTAATTTTCTATCATAGTTTTTGTGTATTACACATTTTAATTAAGCGAAATTATTCTTTTAAAGCCAAAACAAAATAAAAAAAGATATTCCTATATTATTTATTTTCCTTCATGAGTTACATGCAAGAATAATATGTGTTCGCCACTTTGTCATTTATTTTAGTAAATTGATTTTGGGGCTTGTTGTGTAATAGGAGATGATTCAATTGCAACTGATCTAAAGAAGTAGAAGTTGACTATTATTGGCATTGGTACAAATTTTATCTCAACTTATTTAAGTGGTAATTTCAACCAAAGATGGCCCTCTTACTCTTAGGATTGAGTTTCCTCTTTATTGGATCAGACTATAATTGTATAATACCAATATCATGCAATCTTATTATAGGGTTAAAGGAGGAAGTATTTTATCTTAGGTTATATGTCCTAGGATCTTGGGATCATATGAATCTTAAATATTATGAGGTTTATCCTAGGATCTTAGGAATCTTAGAGCTTAGGATTTTAAAAACCTTAGTACTTAGGACATTTTATCCTAAGTGATTTGTTTTAGGAACCTTAGAACTAGGAGCTTTTTCCTAAGAGGTTTATCTTAAGAACGTTGGAGTAAGGAACCTCGGAACCTAAGAGGATTTATCCGAAATGGTTTGTCCTAAAAACCTTGAAACATAAGAACTTTTTTCAGAGGGTTTATTCTAGAGATCTTGGAACTTAAGAACCTTGAAGGTTAGAAACTTTGGAATTTATGAGATTTTACCTTGGAACCTAAGAACCTTAGAGGTTGGAAACCTCATAACCCATGAGGTTAGGAATCTTGATAATTTATCCTAAAAACCTTAAGAGGTTAGAAACCTTGGAGCCTAGAAGGTTTTTCCTAAGAATTTGAGTGGTGATATTTGACCCATTTATTATATATCATCAACCCCCAATTTTTAGTTAGCCCCATTAAAAAATTTAAACTAATCTTTATCTCTCAACATACTCCACTTAATCTCAAATTTATCCTTATTATGATTTTTAATTTTTTTCCAAGCACTCACCGTATAGAACTTCTAAAATCTATTTTAAAAAAATTTCTTAAAATCACTATAATCTCTCTCTTTCTTTTTAAACGTTCCATCGTTGGCATAATTATTTAAAAAAAAAGATTTGATACTTCTTCACCATCCTTTATAGAGTAATATAAATTAATATTTTACATGATTACAAAAGAAGAGTATACAATATTGGAGAAGAGATAATAATTTAAAAAAAAAAATAGGGTTTAAGAAATTGGATTGGTTAAAACAGATATTAATAGAAATTACCATGTAGTTGGACTTAAAAGCTATTTATTCTTTTAATCATTTCATATAAGGGTAAATTTATAAGTATTAGTACAAAAAATATTAATAGAGGCTGGTGAAATAAAATGAAGAAGTAAAATATCACAACTCTTAAGAATTTTTGCCAAATCTTGTCGTAATCTTTGTCAGAATTATATTTATTTGGGATTTAGTTCGACCCATTATTTTTTGTCCAACAATTGGAGTATGGATGCAAAAATTTGAAAAATTAAAGGAAAAAGTGAAATTTTGTCTGGTGGCGCGCTTAAAAAGAAAAGAAAGAGGATAGAAAAGATGACGAGAAAGAGGAAAGCAAATAAAGATGAAATAAATCATAGAATTGGTTAGTTGAGCTAAAAGCTCACAACTTTCAATTAGTTCAATGCCTTGAAATTTCTTGTAAATTCCTTTAAACAGAACTTAATTTTGATCATGTTTGTGGTTTTTCATCAACTTTCAATTATTACATCTGGTTTAAGCTAGCGTTTGGAAAATAATTTGAGTTTTAATCTCTCTAGGCACTTAGTTCTGATTGGTAAAGTTTTTTTTTAAAATTATTTAAATAGACTTTTTGATAGTAGAGTTTTCATAAATAGAGTTTTTATTTAAATAAAAAATTATTTATTTAATTGTTAATGAGAACTTTTATTAAAAATTATAAAATTACTTTAATAAACAAATTTTTTAAAGTTATGTCACAAAATTAATGAAATAATATTGTCAAATAAATAAAAGATATTTTAAACATTCTACTATTTAAAAAAAAAACATTTTCAACCTCTACTCCAAGATCCTAAAATTTGAACTTTTGTTATAAGAATTAAAATAATTTATTTAATCTTCAAAAGCTCCACTCAAAAAATAACTATACAACGTTAAAAAAAAATTAAAAGGAATTTATATAATTAAATAAACACTTATAATCATTAGGTAAATTTTATTTTTTTCTTCATCATGACATGATGGAATGAATTCATGCCTCGTATATGCATTAGATCTTATTTTTATTTAATGTCAATTTTCAATCTCTACTTAGTAAATCATGGTATATTTTAAAACTGCAAAATTTGATTCCGAGGATTGTAACGTTAATGAATAGTAATATATGGTAAACAAAAGAAAAAAAAAGTTATTCAAACTTCAAATGAATCAAATCTCCACGTTCCAAGAAATCTTTCACGGGCTTGATAAGGTCAAATTGAGATAAGCTTCTAATTCATTTTATTTGATATTTTGTGATTAATCCTAATATTTTCCCTGTTGGAAGTATTGTAAATTAATCATGATTCAAGAAAAGTCAAGATAAGTTTAAAGGACTTAACAAGATAAATCGGGATTACCTAAAAAATAAATTAATAAATAAGGGCCTAAGAAAAACTCTTGTTATTGATATTTAAAAATATGTTTTGTCATCGGATCAAGATTCTCTCATGATTTGATCTTTTCATGAGTAAAAATATCAGTGAATGATTGATAGTTAATAAATAAAAAAATAAAAAAATTAAATATTACTCATATAATATAATTTAAAAATAAATAATATAATATTTTTAAAAACTCACGAAAGCTCAAATGATGAGAGGATATTTATCATTTGTTGTCAAACAAATTGAGAAAATGTAAAGTTGCAGCTTATGTGGATCTTTCTGCTGTGTTACTTTTCATATGGGAAAGGTAAGCTATAGCCGACTGTATCTTAATTAGATCCAACAAACTGAGCTCCACGGGGCCCCTGCTTACCCTATTGAGTATTGACTAAATAATAAAGGGCCAGATATCTGCCGCACACAACAAATCTGTTACGAGCAAACTCTAGATTCTGCATCTTTAATGCTAGCCGTCAGATCCTTCGCGTAAAAAAATAGAAAATGAAACCAAACCATCAAACCCCACTAAATATACATTTTTCCCTTATATAGCGCCCGAAAGACCATATCCATTATAAAACCCAGTCAACGCCACTCCCTCGACCCCTATAAACTGACCCTACAGTTTCGCGCGTAAGGGTGGGCCAACAACGCGCGCTACTGTAACTGACACATCAGCAAAAATATCTCCTTAGATTGGATATTGCTCCCTAAATTACCCAACATACCCCCGCGTTTTCCGAACACTATAATGGCGCGAGTGCAGTATGCGCGTACCTCAGGGTAAATAAAACAACAGTAGGCACACGATTAGATAAATGTTTAAAATTTAAAAAAAAAAGAAAAAGAAAAATGAGAAATTAGTATCAGATTCCTAATCTTACACGATTTCTCAAATAAGTACCTACTTTTTCTATCACTAATTAATAGGTCCTTGACCTGTGGAAGTGATTGAAAGCCTAAAACAACAGTTTAGATGAAATTGAATTATATAATTTTTAATACTATATTATATTTTGTTTTGTGTAACATAGGATTGAACTATATTACAAATTCAATTTTATTGTTAATAATAAAAAATAAAATTATTTTATAATTGTGAAATTGTTATATTTAAAAAACTTTATTAATTATTTTTTTAATGAATTATAATATGCAATTTTTTAATCCATCGCCATATTGATTGATGTAATATAATTTTATTTTTAATATTTTATATTTTCATCCAATTAATGAATTTAAGTCGCATTAATTTGTATGAATTTATATATCATCACTTATTATAATTTTTTAATAATTAAAATGTTTAAGTTACCCTAAACTACTTATCTTATGACTCTTATGAGATAGATTTTTAGCTTATTTTGATACATACTTTTCTTATTCCCAATCTCAAAATGATCCGAACATGAGATTAGATTGGGGAAAAAGAGAGAGAGAGAGAGAGAGTCTAATCCCACGTATTTATCCTGCCACCAAATGTATATCCCTAGCGATTAAAAATTTAAATTCCAAAAAACAAAAATGTTGGGAATAAATAAGGACATATTCAATACAAATGAAGAAACTATATGGGTTTTTGTGAAGCTGTAAAAAAATAAGGAAGTTGCACGATAAAACCCTAAAAAATTATATTTTTTTTCTGCTTAAAGTGCCGTTGGTTGTCGGTAAGTGGGTCAGTCAGTGCTTGCGCTTCTTTTAGAGTGGGAAGAGAAGACGAGGGAGAAACGGAAAACAAAAGTTAGAAATATATGAGAATGTCTGCAAATAGAATTGATAGTCACGGTGATGACAATATGGCGATGGATTATTCCGGCACTTTAAGCTCAAATCCGGGGGACAGGTATGTAAATTCTCCTAAAGTGTTGATTTTTATTTTTTATGCTCTTCGCTAATTTTAATTATATATATATATATTTTTTTTTTTTTCTTATTCTGGTTTGAGAAATAATTTTTCTCTGAGTCTTTTTTCAGTATCAAACTAATTATCGTTGCTGAATGACTTGAATCTATTATTGCATTTAGTTTAACTTGTATTCATCTTTTAAATTGTAACCTAAATGCCTTTTGATAGCAGCTTTGCCGGGTAAATCTTAGAAAGTGCAAAATCATAGAGACTAATCATCTATCATTAGTAATGTGTTTGGTGATTAATAATTCTAATCAATTTACTTCATGAACTGGTAATAGCAAGTCTTGGAATTGGCAAGGAGAGGAATTTTGTCTCCAGAAAGGTTCCAATTTTGGTGAGTTCATCCCATTCTCGGTGATTCGAATGATTAATATAAGAAAGAGAGTGTCCATGCCTGAGCATGTGGCTTCTTACTTAATTGTTTGTTTTGGTTTGCAGATATGTCGGGATCCCAATTCAATGAAGTGATTCTGAATGAGGAAGATCTTTCCTATATGCTCGATGATGAAACAACTCCTGTTAAGTCATGTGGGGATTTGGCATACCAGGCCACCCATAGCGGTAGATTTTTTTCCAGCATTCTTTGGTTTTTGCGCATGTTTTTTGGTTTGGTGAAAGGCCGAGTTGTTGCAAATTGTTTGATTGATATGGTATACTGGATTCAGGTAAAATGAGCAAGGACCCAAAAGAACATAGGGAGACTTATTCACAAGCAAAGAGGCGTCGGATGTTGCAATTTGATCCTCAAGTATTAGATTCTTCCCTCTGCTGTGATGAGATGCCATCTGCATTCCAAAAATCAAATGTAAATGAAGGACTGCTCTTCCCTTTCTGATATTCTACATTGGCATCATGCCCTGTTCATTAATTTTATGGAATTGGCTTTAGTTATCTGATCATGTATGGAAGGAGCTCGTTACCTGTACCATCAATGTTGCTAATATTTTTGTTCTTCATTCTCTTTCTAGGAGAGGGAGGACTCAGTTGAAGAAGTTTTTCCTGGAGTGTCACAGTGGACTACTGGGTTATCAGGTTCGTATCTGGCAAGATCAATTATGGTACAGTTATAATCTTGAATGCTTACTTTGTGTTTTCTGATCATAATGCAACATATTTTAATAGGCTTGTCTGCCTCCAATTGCGATGGCCTAGATTCATTTGAAGGGTGGATTGCTGAATGCCTTAATGATCCGGAGATGACTTTCACCCCTGATGACATGTATGCTTCTTTGGACTATAGCTTTTTTGTTTAACTGCCATTCCACTATATTCTGATTGCTTTGGTCATGTGAGGCACAGGAACTTCTCTGAGGCATCTGATATACAAATTGATATTTCAGGTATGAGAGATTGTATTTCTCTTTGAACATTTAGTGCTATTTCTCGTTATTTTGTGCACAAACAAACATATGCACTCGCTCTTCTCTGTATTGTTAAGCTTACAAAAGTGGTTCAACATTGTAGAGTTCTGCAATTCAACGAATTCACTGCCCACATGTAATACTAATGTGGTTCAACAGCAGGTTACTAGAACTCCTCGAAATGTTGTTTTTAAAGGTATTTGTCTATTCCAATTACACTTTGATGTGTGTCATATTCTGAATACAAATACGTGCCGTCGTTCCTCCTTAGAGTTGTTATATTGCTTTAACATGGCAGCTTCCTGTAGTTGATCTGATTGTCTTCTTTTTGTTCTTTGTTGATCTGCTCTGTTTCTCTTCTATGGATTTTGAATAAAAAGTACCATCAAAAGACTATGTCTAACTCACTTTTCTGTTCTCTTTAGGTAGAAAGTCTTTGTTAAGAACCCCGACTAAATTAGCTTCTTCAGTTGCCTATCCATTTGCCTTTATTAAGCCATGTGGAATCCATGGAGATGTTACTTTGAATGACATAAACCAGCGGATCCACTCTCCAGGTTCAAAGACAAAACAAAATATTGATGATCCCTCAGCTTATCCTACTTCAGCTTTTTCTGGGAAGCCTGTTGTTGGTAAAACTAAAATTCACACCGAAGGAGGAAAAGGCAGCATCACAATTATGAGAACCAAAGGTTGAGGAGATAGGTGTCTTTCAAACTTCCCTTTTTGTGGCCCCTTTTCTTTGCCCCATAATGTTCTTAGTTGAGGGGTATGTGTATTATTATCCAGGGCCATCTAACATTGAAGATAGCAATGATTTTTTCCTTCCCCTCTTTTTGGGACTTATAAGTCTGAGTAAATTGTTCATGCATCTGAGTGAAATTTTAGGTGTCAAATAGACATGGATAATGTGATGTGACCTTGATTTTAGACATTAATGTTAACAATCTTGTCTATTCAATCTGGCTTATTTTCTCGATAGGCATCATTCATGAGAACAAATTTAATTGATGTCTACGTATTATTTTACATGAAGTGGAAGAGTAGTAATGCTGAACACTGATGGTCTTGTTTGCTTGGCATAAACTTTGAAGAAATAGTCAGCTTCTTGACAAAGCATTTGTTATTATGAAGCTTGTCCAATATTGTAATGAAACACTTGTATCATTTCTTATCATCTTTCTTTTCCTCTTCTTTCGTATCTGCTTTTGCGGGGCCAACCGAAACTATTTCAATTTTTCCAATTTTCTTCAGTTTTTTGGCAATAGCAACCGCATCCATATCTCCTATAATAATCAGCTTCTGCTCTTTGAGATCAGCTGTAATTGAATCTACTCCTGTTACGCAAGAAGCAATGAATTTAGTAAAAGCAAAATCATAAGAAAATATAGCGTAACAAGAAGCTCGCGATGAATGGCTCTGTTCGGTTGTACCATAAATGTCAGCTGCAGCTTCAATGGCTTTCTGCTTTGTCTTCTCATCATTCATTGTCATCATCTTCAACACCACCACCTGCAAAAATAGCGGTGTAATATTCATATCATCAAACAAGACAACAAAAGAAATATATTTAGAAGAATTGTGTGTGTGTGTGTTGAAAGGAAAAGAGAAAGAGAGAGAGAGAGAGTGAGGGACTTCGTTCTATTACCCGAGCCATTTTACTGAGGATATATGGAACTGGAAATGAATGATCGAAGGGATTAAAGAAGAGTAGTGTTTACTGTATATACATTGCCTATTGCCTGTTGGCTCGTGAGCAGAGATCAATTTATAGCAGTGATAGTCAACGTTACTGGCCGCACCATCTTTCATGCTTGTTTAAAGATTGGAGGAGGAATGCATGGATCGCACTTGGTCACGATAATGCATCTGGTTTATTCTTTCAAAATCTGCTGTTGCAAGCCACATTAATTATTACGCAAATCACTACTTGTCATCCCATTTTCGGAAGAGGGCGTTGTGCCTTGATGATATGTGACAGCATGCATGGACCGAATAGCACTTTAAACCATTTTGAAAACTCCATTTGGAAGCTAAGCCTTCACCACTTTTGAGTGGAATTAAAAAAATTAAAATTTTCTAACCGGAAACTTATAAGCCTGTCACATCTAATTAACGAGGTTGTAGATGATTCTCTCTGAAAAATTAATATTCCAAGTTTTGCAAATATATATTTGTATCTTTAATCTAAATGCGTGTGAGTAACAAAAATTCATACTTTAATCTAAATGACCACAATTTAGCCAATGATTCTGAAAGAGACTAAGGGAGTCCTGCATTAGGATTGGAGAAAAGATGAATAAATAATACTCATAATCATTTTCCAACAACAAGGAGTGCCAACCTTTGTCATTTCGTGGAAGGAAACCTACTGTTGCAAACACCGAGATTAGGTTTAGGTTTAATTTCTGTTTGCCAACAAGTTAAAAATATATAGAGTTAGGGCAAATTAGAAGAGCAAGAGATGACAATGTTGATCTATCTTATCCTTGTGATTGAAAAAGGAGATGAGTCATAAGTCATTTTGTAGCGAATTAATATTAAATCAAGTTCATGTATAATTAATATGAATACTGCTGAAGTAATGTTTGCACCACCACGTTATTAGTAGGATTCCTCCTCAGCATAAGACCATTAAGCAATATTATTTCATTACTTTTGGCTTCGATTTTCTCATCTCGATGATTTTTAGGGTGCGTTTGGGATTGAGATGCTGTAACTTTTAAGCTACAGCTGCTATGGGAAAAAAAATATAATTATGAAACAAAAGTTAGTAATATATAGTAAATATAAATTTTAAATAATAATTTTGATAAAATTATTTAAGATATAATAAATTTTCCATTATATAAGTGAAAAATTATATCAACATACATTTCAAGTTACAATAGTTAGTATTTACCAAATATTTTACTACTGTAACTTTTAATATATAGCTGTCCAAACTCAATTTCAAATGCGCTTTTAGCAGTTTGATTGTCGTGTTTAATGACAAATAGATGCTTGTGTGAAAGAGGTTCAGGATGTAGTTTTACTGGAGAATGTCGTTTCAAATAAAATTTTTGCTGACAAATACGATTCAATAAAATACAAGAATTTTTATTAACGGGAGCATTTAATAAAAGTCTAATTTATACTCTAATTTTTGAGCTAAATATATTAGCCATCACATCAATGAGCGCATGATTGATGATTTAATGTTATATATATATAACAGAATGGCATGGTTTTATTTTGATGATTTAAAGTTATATATATATATAGAGTAGAACGGCAATGTTGACACCCTCTTGATTGACCTACTAATTAATTTAGCAAGCTAATTGCTTGATTAATCCAAATATCGAGCCAATGACTCAAAACGGTCCATAACTATCTTAGCTAGTTTCAATTTGGATATTAATCAAACGTGATCTCTACTCAATATTTGGTTAAAGCACCAAGATCATGCACAGACTAATTGTTTTATTCTAATCATAATTTCTATCAATTGGTCTTCACAGTTATTTCCAAGAAGTCAATTGTTTGAAGTAAATAGGTATCGATACCATTCAAATTCTTCGAGCTACACGAACATTTTTAATTTTATAAACAAAATTAAATTGATGTTCAGGAGATTCAGGCTGAGTCTTAATGTTTTTATACGACTCCTCTTATTTCTCTTTATTTTCTTTGAAATTATTTTAATATTCAGTTTTGAATAATATCAAAAAATATTTAAAACATTTGAATGGAAATAAATTAATTTGGAAAATCTAGATAATATGCCACGTAATGCATGAAATGAAAGTAAAAATTAAAGTTCACATCACAAATGCATGCTTCGATAATTTTTGAAGTTTAACGTTTCTGTGCCTTTATATCTAAACTTGGAACCTACGAATTAACACATTTGCTTACGTTCTTACTTAATTAATTAATTAAATTTAACCTAGCTAGCTAAGATCAGTTTGGCTGCACGCAACTGAGTAATAAAGCATGCAATAATCAGATTAATTAGAAAAAATATATTATATCGATGACTGTTACTGTAAAATTACAAGCAGTACCAGATAAACACAAGTAGACAACACAATTAGCAAAGCCTTCCCTCTTTATGACATGATCAACTCCCTCCAATTATTAATTAATACATTCACTTTTCTTTTTTTTTTGGTTGAAAATAAAGTTGCACATTATTATCACTTAACATGTAATAAAATTTAATCACGTTTAAATAATGTAATCTTGTATGTGTGTGTGTGTGTGTGTGTGTACATATTAATGAAACTCCCTCTTCAGTTGACCCTGCGTCTTCTCACAACATAAAGGTGGTCCCAAAATGAACCCAATTATAAACATCCAGGTGAAATTCGGATGATTTTATTATAATCAAACTTAATATTCCGGAAGCTTTATTAATTTATTTAGTTTATTTATATATATTGGACTGCATGACGCTGACATTGCATGATATTTTAATCACTCAATTGGTCGTACACCATATCTGTAGGAACATAAACCAGCTGTCGCAGATGACTATTCAATACGCAAAACTAAGATTCATTAAATTCGTTCATAGCTTTTGAATGGCTAAGAATAAGATTTATCCTAATTACAAATTAAGTTCCCATCTGTTCTCCTGGTTATATGACTTCAAAACAAGAAACATTCACAGTATGGATGAAATCTCTCGTGTGCCATTCAAATGGTTGCACTGTCTTCAATTCGAATGGTGAGATCGTTTATCGCGTCGAAAATTATGACAACAAGTGCACTAAAGAAGTATATCTCATGGATCTCCGCGGCAAAGTTCTCTTCACCATACGAAGAAGGGTAATCATTAATTCATTAAATTGATCATCATCAGTATATACTTTCATTTTTTTTCCCCTATCTAGTGCAGTGATGATTTATTATTGATTTTTTTTTTTGTTTTAAATATTGTTGCAGAAACGCGCACTAGCATTTGGAAGGTGGGACGGGTATAGATGGAGCAGTACTGGTAGCTTAAACAAGGAGAAGCCATGGTTTCAAGTAAAGAAATACTGTTGCAGGTTTCTTATGGGAAACTTAGCTTGTCAAGTCACCGTAGCGCGTGATAGATATTGGATACTGAAGAAATCAGCTCGTAAACCGGCATTCAGGATAGTCATGAACAATATCAATGGAGATATTATTGCAGAGGTAATATTAATTTAATAATTAAGCCTTTGGGTTTAACAACTTGTATGTTCTATCATTTTGGGGTAATTAATTCATTTGATATTAATTGAAATTAATTCATTTATGATTTTGAACAACTTCAAGCAGGTAAATCAAAAGCAATCATCTTCAGGAATTTCTTTCGGAGAAGATGTATTGACTTTGAGAGTGGAACCGCATGTCGATCATTCGTTCATCGTAGCTCTTGTGACTGTCTACGGATTGATCAACCGTCGATTGTAAATGATAATATTCTCTCTAGGAAGATTCGGGCTTCTTTTGATTATATGCAATATTTTCTCTTCGTATCTTACAGTGAGTTTTTTTAGCCCTAATGGAGAGTAGGTATATAAAAAAAAAAGAAAAAAAAAAAGAGAGAGAATAAATAAATTGAGAAGAATTAATCGCGCTAGCATGTGCTTACAATTCTTTCGCATTTTTTGCGGGCTACAGCTTGAATTGAACTGCAGCAGAATAATTCTTTAGAGAACGTACCAGGTATTTTTTGCGTGCTTAAGCTTACTACTTATGTTTTCGTGATTTTGTATATATTGAGAATATGAATTTTTGCAGTAACTAATGAAGGTTGATGATGATTCATTAAAGTAACTGAAGATGCTCAAATTCTGCACATGCATTCTTCATATAATATATACCACAGGCATATATTCTCATGGTATTTTATACAAACGTAGCCATTAAACCTAGGTCATTGGCCCGGCGCTGAAAACTCTTCCCTTGATTATTAGAGTTGAGTGCTCATAGGAAAATATCTACTTAATAATTAACAGCATAAATACCTGCTTAACATAGTTTGGGGGTTCCAGAACAGTACCGGCTCAGAAATTTAAGCTAAGTTTAATACAGGCAAGATTTATGCTAAAATATTTTTTTCCAAAAAAAAAAAGTTAGCATATTCTCTAACTACAAGCATGGGAAGGGATATTTGTCATAGTTTTAGAATTTTTCCAGATTTTAAAATTTCATACCAAAAAATTACTAATATATATGTGTGTGTGTGATAATCTGGAAGCTCACCAAACTTGAAGAATGAAGAATGGTCAGTCCAAAAAAGCTGCTTTTATCTTCTAGAGATGTGCAAAATCTGGTCCGCCATAGAAGCATATATTCCAGGAGATGTATTATGTGTGCATCACATGAAAATCGTTCCTCCCCATTTACATGTTAGTTGGTTCCCAAACAAGAAAAAACCAAGCCTGGTCGGTCCACGTGCACCTTGATTCACTAATCCTTCCCCCTCCCAAAACTAAATATTGCATAATTCTGATTGCGAAACCAAAATAATTTTTTGCTTAAAAAATGGTGTAAAATATTTTCCTACGTAAGCATATGACTGGAGATAATCAATGTTTATTACGAGAATACATAATGAGACAATTATACTCGTCTTATTTTTATTCAGATAAGTGATGGTAACTAAATTTTGCTTGTATAAATAGTTTTGAATCATTGATCACTTGATTACCTTAACAAAATAGAATAGTTCAAATTAATTAATTATTAAATTAAATTATCTTGGTGTTTTGAATAAGATATATATATTCAACGCTACTTTCTTACTTGACAGAAAAACCATTATTAATTTAAAGGAATACAAATTAAACTAAGCGGTGTTGAACTAATGGAAATGATGCCCATCTAAGATCATATATACCTACTTATCTTACATCAGAAATTATAGATAATAAGTCAAAAAGTACAAGAATAGTTCACAGGTTCACACACTTGAACCTCTTAAGCAACTCGTTAATTAATGAGTTTATGTATGTATATTCTTCCGCACCCTGCATATGTTTTTATTATACATGTGATAATTAATATGTTGACAAACCCAACCAATTTCAGTCAAATTTTCCTTTTTCCTTAGTGGATTTTTTCCCCCTACTTTCTTGTGGGGAACTTTGGAGAAGCCCCTAATATTTTACAAAAATATCATTTTATTTGACTAATTATCCATATTAGTTACCTAGATCCCTGCTTTAGTACTTTTTCAATTAATCAACGATCCAAAAGCATTGTTACCATTATCTTGTATTGGTATTCAATTACTCTTTAAAATTACTAATGAATATGATTTATTTGATTCAAAGTTTCGGATGCATGATACAAACTTAAAACTAGATTGCATCGTATGTGGAATAATGATATACATCCCCCTTAAATCCCACACCAATCCTGAAACTACAATTAATGTTTTGACTTATAAATTTTTAAGAATTAAAAAAGTTAGAATGTTTGCATTTTTATTTGCAAAATTAAAATGTAGTTTCAAGGTTGGGGTGTTATAGCTCTTAATTGACAAGATTCACGTTAGCAGCAAGAACCATGGTACACCACACAACAGACTTCCATCAGCCCAAATTGCCACAACATACAGTACATGAGTTTGGGGCCAATTTGGCATTTTGTACAGCTTTAGCAAGAGGTTTTCCATAAAAAAGATTATTACAGATAAATGGGAAAAAAAAAATCAAGCCACAACCTTAGTCCTTATGGCTAGTCTGATAATTAAAGTAGAAAATATTTATTCATTTTTATATCTTCATTACATATATGTATTCTTAATTATAAGTCTGTCACTCTCATGTGAGAATTCTCATCTTAAAACCTGACCATTGAATATACTTTTAAAGAATTAATACGAATTGTTAGATCAGAACTTAAAAATAGTGTGACGAGGTGCTCTCTACTTAATCAATGAGATCGGATTAAAATTATTATCCCTTAACCGATTAAATGCACCGAAATTGCATATATACACACCTGGAGCATCTCACCGAGAAAAATATTACGATTAGAAAGGAGACAAGTACAAGCAAGTGTATAACATTGAGATCGTTTTCATATTTCAAAGACTAGTTTGATATAATTCTTTAATCCATGGCAGCTAAGCTGGGTGTCAGATTTTAAATTAAAGTCCCCACGTTGTCTAGGTCACGACCAGCTGAAGAGTTTTCACTTTTGACCTTTTTGATTGTGGTCAACATAAGCCAATTAACTCTGCAAAATTAATTAAGGGAGAAAAAAGAAGCTTACACAAAGTGATGCAATATCTAGAGATTACTAATAAACAAACCCACTATTCAAAGGACGGCCACCGGCTATGTTATTGGCCTTCCATTGGGTATCATTCAAATGAACGATAAACATTCGATTAAATTATTGAAAACATGAAACTCGAAGTTTTGTAAAGTTCCATTTAAAAATGTATTGGTTGAAGTTCAAGCGTAGAAGAATATACATGATTAATGATTTAAGCAATTATTCAAATCCACACAATAATGCAGGTTGCTATATATGTCATTGATGCCGTCAAACGATATCCTCACTACCCAATACTTTGTTTTATTTTGCACTTGATTCATTGAAACCCAAAAAAAAAATGTAGAAAAGCATCGATCTCAGCATACTTATCTAAGTAAAGCAGAAATACGTGTACATAGCCCTACATACGCATACGAAAAACGTGATGTGGAATCTTTATAATACCAAAGTTGTATCAAAGATTTGAAGTTTCTTCCCGTTTTCTGGCCTTACTAAAGTATAAACACATGGTCATTAAATTAACTATTTAAACAGGGATCACTCTTACACCACCAACTCTCATATTAATAGTCGCTTTCTCTTTACTCTCAAAGCAATCATCTTATAACGATTCAAATGGCTAAGGTTCATCCCCTCCCAATAGTCGAAGTTGCTGAATATGTCACTTCAAAAAGGGAATCATTCACAATATGGATGAAATCCCTTGTGATGCAAGGCAATGGATGCACCGTTTTCAATGAAAATGGTGAGATTGCTTATCGAATAGATAATTATGATAACAGAGGCAGTAATGAAGTTTATCTAATGGATCTTCGAGGCAAAGTTCTCTTCACAATTCTCCGCAAAGTATGGCTTTTCGGAGGATGGAAGGGTTATAGAGGGGATAACGGCGACAAATTGAACAAAGAGAGGCCAAGATTTCAAGTATCTAAGAAGGGTCAGATTACCCTTTTGTCTTCGTCTAGTAATGCCGAAACTAGTTGCTATAAATTAGAAGCTGGCAAATCAGCATTCAAGATAGTAGACTGCAGTAGGGGAGATGTCGTTGCAGAGGCAAGAAGAAAGCAATCATCTAATTCAGGAGTATTACTAGGAGATGATGTGTTAACCTTAGTGGTAGAGCCCCAAGTCGATCATTCTTTCATTATGGCTCTTGTAACTGTGTATGGGTTGATGCGTCACAGATTGTAAACAGCCTTCGAAATGACTCCATAGATGCTCGGCTAGCTGCCTCGCTAGCTTGAAGTGAGGACCAAGAACATATTCAAGCATGATGATCTGTTTTCTTTCTCTCTCTTTTTTTTTTCCTTTTCCCCCCAATCTAACACCTTCTAATTAACAAAGGAATATATACGAAAATCAGAGGTTTTTTATGGGACTGAAACCATTTGTACCTGATCATATATTCCTTATATATATCTATATCTAAATACATATATCTATATATATAGATATATATTGCAATCATAGAACGATGCGATTAGTACAATGCTCATGAAATATCAAATGCTTTTGTAATTGTAATTTCAAGTTAATTCTTAATTCGTTAGCTAGCTTAACTTTTCAGTACAAACACAGATTTAGGATGACCAGAAGATTTCAAAACCCTGCAGAATTGAAAGAAAAAGAAAAAGAAAATGTAAAATTAGAAAGCAATCTTTTATATGTAATGAACGAATACCATAAATAACGCGATGGAATCTTATTTTTGAAAAATAACTTAAAATATACACAAAGAGTACTTGAGAAGTTGTTCCCAATGTATATAAACTAAGTAAGCATCATTAGCTAATTTAAACACATATCCACGGTCTCTAACTCTGTTGCAACAAGTATATTTACATCTGGGTTCAAACAAGTCTTCAAGGGCGAATAGAGCTCTCTCTCTCTCTCTCTCTCTTTCTTCTTAAAGCAAACATCGCCTGATCACTCACTCAAACTAGCGAAGGCTCATCCTCTCCCATATGGATGAAATGAAATCCCTTGTGACGCAAGGCAGTGGACCATGAACTGTATTCAAAGAAATATAGTTGATCGTATTTATAATTTCGATAAGCTACTCTGTCACAAAATGAAGGCCATGAACATGGTCAAGAAGCGATTTTCTTTTCCTTCATTTAACACCATTTAACTAGGAAACTAAACCAAAATCTTAGGGGTCTTTACTTCGTGGAATTATATTTCATTTTTTACTTGTATTATATCCAAATCCAGTGTGACTGTCATACACTGATCTGACAATGTTCATGATCAACCAAGTACATCTGTAAGTTCTTTTTTTTTTTTTTTTTTAAATCAATTAGCATTTCTTAACCGTGGACTGAAAAAATAAAAAAGGATAAATAACCAGGGGCCAAATGTTATTCTAGTAAAGGCCAATTACTTACATATATATACTGAGTACTTTTCTAATAAGGGCATTTTTGTGTGGATCGATTCCATTAAAATAAAAAAAATATTAGACTAGTAAATAATTAAAATATAATTTCTAACATATTTAAATCTGTATTTTTTTAAATTTTAATAGTATCCTTACTATAATGAAGTGAAGATTTTTTCAATAAAGAATAACTCTCTCTCTCTCTCTCTCTCTCTAAACATACACACATGTCAATACACATTAAAAGACATTGTATAATAATATATATATGTGTGTGTTTTTTTTTTAATTTATCCTTTATTTTATTTAAAATAAAGGACTTCCTTATTATAAAATTATAAAAATTTTGATTTATATTATAATATTTATAGTCAGTGGTAAATTAAGTTGAGCGTCAGATTCGACTGCGAAGTCTCCACGTCTTGGGCAAGACAACTCACCTTAGTTAAGACAAGCATAAAAGTCCCATATCTTAATGTTTGGTCAACACAGTGGCCAAATCAATTCAACACATTAGCTAAATCAGTATTAGTCAAGTATCCTAGTCCTACAAAAGGAACGAGGACGACTCTGCAAATATCTTCAGTTTTCATATTGTCAATTGATCAAGAAGTTAATTTAATTGGATCAATCCAGAACTTGCCACTAGTCATTATGATAAATCATCACTCTCGCCACTAGTCATTATTATAAATTATCATTCAAAAAAATAATTATAAATAATTAAATTAATAAAATATTTTAATGCGTGGAAATTGAAGTAATAATTTTAGTTACAACACGGTAAATTTCAATTCATTTTCAAGATACAATAAAAATCTTCAATTTACTTTTCAAAATTTAAAAATTTTAATTAACTCAATTTTCATTGAGAAGATAAGGAAAAATGGGGGACAAGTTGATGAAATTCTTTTTGTTTTCTTATTAGTAAATGGGGGTCGTTTTCATATTTTTATAATAAATTAAAGATTATAAGTTTAAGTTGGGACAAATTGAAGTTCACCCTTTTTACCATAATATATAATAATTAATTTATAGGCGGGTTGAAGGATTATAATCAAGTAACTTAATCAAATCTACACAATAATGAAAGTTTGTATTCCCTTGGTCATTAATATCATCTAATTAATGAAAGATAAGTACAGTATTCCAAAAAATTTTAAATTAAAGAAAATAATATGTTAAATATGTATAAATACTTATGATATCTAAACTATTCTGAATTCGCACATACATATTCTATGTATATAGCCATATTTTAAATGCATACCATAAACGTGATGGAATCTGTTCTCAAGAAACTTCAATAAAAGAGTTCAAGTTCCTTTATTCCCAATTAAATTATGGGGCCTTCAGAAAGTAACACAAGGCATGAAGTATTTAAACATCAGCAAGGTGATCTCTCTCTTGCACATACAAGTAATTAATTAACTCAATTCATTATTCAGGTCTTCAAGGCTCTATTGATCACTCAAATGGCCAAGGTTCGTCCTCTCCCAATAAGTGTTGAAGCTGCTTCAAAAAGAGAATCATTCACCGTATGGATGAAATCCCTTGTGATGCAAGGCAATGGATGCACCGTTTTCAACGAAAATGGTGAGATTGTTTATCGTATAGAAAATTACGACAACAAAGGCGGCAATGAAGTTTACCTAATGGATCTCCGAGGCAACGTCTTGTTCACCATACTTCGGAGAGTACGGGTTTTCGGAAGATTATGGAGGGGATACAAAGGCGAGAATAATGGTTCAAACTTGAATAAAGAGAAACCAAGTTTTGAAGTAACGAAGAAAGGTGAAATTACCCTTTTATCTAACAATGAAGCCAGCTGCTATAAGTTAAAGTTAGAAGCAGCCTCGGCTACGGGTCGCACTAAATCAGCAGCATTATTCAAGATAATAGAGTGTGGAAGAGGAGTTGTTGTTGCCGAGGGAATGAGGAAGCAGTCCCGTTCGGGATCGGGAGTATTATTAGGAGACGATGTGTTAACATTATCGGTGCAGCCTCATGTCGATCGCTCTTTCATTATGGCTCTTGTGACTGTGTACGGACTAATGAATCACTTACTCTAGACAACAGCCTTCCAAATGACTCCATCACGTAATTAACCAGAGAAATTAAACCGAAATCTCTGGTTCTTTGTGGAAGTTTATTCCACTAATTTGTACCTGTTGATTTACTTTGTATTATGTCCAGATCTCACATTGATGTTACACTGTTCGTAATCAATCAACTTCTTTTTTTTTTTGTTATGAGTAAATCAATTAGCATTTGTTAACAGTGAAGTTTCATGAGAAAAGGGTGGACTTGGCATGTAGAGGCGAAAAAGAAAGCGTGTGACATGTCTTTATTAAAGAATACTACTAATTTATTAATTATCTGATTGTTTTTGACTTTTTTTTATGTTTCGTTTCATGATCAATTGAATATTTTCGTCTCTTGTTGATCAGAAGCAATTCCAAAATTATCTTTATCTGTTAATTTTAGGGTTAAAAAAATGGTTGTGTCCTGCATTTTAGGTGGTTTGGAATACCAAACAAGGAAACGAATTCTTGAATGCACCTACTATTGAATTAGCTGATGAAGCTAAACCTGATGCAACACACGTTGGAGTGCCAGCTGGAATCAAGCTAGTTGTAAATCCAGTAGCTAGTCTAGGAGTAAAAGTGAAAGGTGCACGTGAGAAGTTGGAAAGTTCCAGATGGCAAAACTGTTATGAAGAGATTCCCATGCAGCTGGATTATGCAGCAATTAGTTAACAAATCAGCACTTATCAATTGTGTTGAAATTAGTTACATTAGACTTTGTTATTTAGTAGTTAGATTGCTTAGTTATAATTAGCGTGCTTAGCAAGTATTAGATTCTACTATAAATACTGAGCTGAGCTCATTTCTGAATGAGATTTGTGATAATAAAACGAAAGACATTTCTTCATCTTCTTCCTTTTGATCTTCAAATTCCAACTCCTACATTTAGGTAATACTGGCCTAACTGAAAAGTGAAAACAACCGAGAGGAACATAGCCTTATCTACGAGCTAGGGCCCTAATGAAAGAAAGATAAGATTTCTTGGGCCAAAGTCAAATACATACAAGAGAACAGACCAAAGTGAAAATTATACTTCCCCCCCCCCCCCCCAAAATTTTCAGTGAATATATGTTCTTATAAGTAGGGTTGGTAAAATTTGACGCGATTCGATTATCTAATATAAATATAAATAAATAGTTATAGGTTGTCAAATTGTACACAATTGGGTCGGATCTAGATTAATACAATTTTTTTTTATATCGGGTTACAATTAAAGTTATTGACCTATTTATCTGATTAATAATACGATTATATTTTTTATTTTAAATTCATTTGTAAGTTCTCATCATTAAAACTCAAATATTAGACATCTCTCTTCTTCTTCTTCTTCTTGGGTTGGGGGACCGGGAAGCGGAAGGATAAATATATACATGATGTTCCATTTATCAAATTTTAAATAGATTTATAACTTAAATAATATAAATGTGTAAATATTGGTAGACATGTATATTTTATATTATTGATATATAATGTTATTTATTAGAACTTCAATAGTATAAGTATATAATATTTTTGGTAGATATGTCTGTTTTATAATTATTATTTTTTGTATATATATAATGAAGTGCAAATATTTAATGTAAATTTTATTAAATATATAAACATTAAGTGCATAATTAAGTAAATCGTTTGTTTTCCATGTCAAGTTACAATCTCAATATTTTGACATAATTGTTAAATATGTCATGTTTGAATTAACTTAAATTTGATACAACACAAACACAAGCTGACAACATATTTTGCCAACTCTAGTCATAACCCAAAGGCAATAAAATAAAATAGAATTAAAAATTAAAAAAGCGAACCTAAGTTGGCTTTAGTTAGCATTGTAAAATATTAGCTGTTGGATTTGTCAATAATACTCCATATAAATATTAGCTGTTGGATTTATCAATAATACGCCATATAAATATTTGCTGTTGGATTTATCAATAATACCCCATATGCAGTACAGATAGTTTAGATTACATATTTACCAAGAAAAATGAATGAATACATTGATGAGAAACTTCACATACATCATGAAAAGGTTTAAACCAAAAAAATAAGGATTACTGAAAGAACATGAATCAGACGGTGAAGAACCTTTTACCCTACACTCGAAAACTAAAAGGTAAAATTCTATGAACTTTGTACAATCTAATTATTCACGCCAACAGAACTGCCACATCGATTTTTTAGAGAGGGCGCATCCAGCTGCTGCAACTATATTTACATTGTATATAGGTTTTGAATTATATATATTTTTGAAATCGTCATCAACTCAACTCTTCTTGGCATTCTTGAGGTTGCGTAGAGTCATCACAAGCTTTTGTCTTTCACCTTCTACCTCTGCAAACTTGAGACTTATCTCTGAATATCTCTCTTGCATATCCTTTAGCTCGCTTTCCATGCATTGGTTTTTTTCCTTGAGAGAATCTAGTTCTATCAGCATATCATTAATGCTGCACTCTTCATTGTTTGTGGTGGATGGTTTCACATCTTTCTCTATTGAAATATCATCATCGCTAAGGAGAAGAAAGTACCACAAGTAATCAGTAATTTTTTACCACAGAAGTCAGCTGTTCCGCAGGGGGCAAAGGTAAAACAAAACAGAAGTAATATATATATATATATATATATATATATAGGAATTCTATTCTTCAGTTCATACCTCTTGACTAGTGGCGCGATATTTCCATTTTCTTTGGATAGACATGAAGAACTGCTCAGAAACTCAGCTGGGCTTCTCACCTCTTCAAGCACACATCCATTTGAAGTAAGGTGAATGGTATCTGTAGCTACCTGTACACCAAGATGAGCCGTTTAGGGAATTAATAAACAAAAGAAAGTTCAACCTTTAAGTCAGTATAGAATTCTATTTAACTTATGCCATTAGTAGTCAGAAAGGAAATTGATCTATGCATGGGTAATAAGAGTATCCCCCAAGCCCCTCTTAACCATGAAAAGAAAACTGGACTGGTCAAAAATTAGGCTGCCCCTAAAATGACTGTTCTCCAAAATGTGCATGCTTCTGAAGTATTAGACGATGTTTATAATGATGCCAACCTTTTGAAATGACAATTCACATAAACTTGTGCTATTCTGATTGAGTTCTTCCACTCTGCACTCTAACTCCTCAATTTTGTTCTTAAGATCCTTTTCCTTCTCTACAAATGAATTCGTAGAGGCTTCCAAAGCAATTTCCTTTGATTTAATTTGTCCCTGCAAAATAAAGAAATTATCAATGCCATGAATTCTTGCTCATTATCTCCACCACAACCATAACATAAAGTGAATAGACAAAGTTACATCAGATTCAATGTTACATACGAGTTCAACATTTACCTCAAGCAGTTTTATTCTCTCTCTGAGGTTTGCAATCTCTTTAGAACCTTGAGAAACTGGAGCAGATTTATTGTTTCTAAGTGTAGTTCTTGTCCCGTCAGAAACCGATGCTCGTCTATTGATATCCTTCAGCTTCTTTTCAAGACTGTTGAGTGCATCTTCCTTCTTCTTAAGGTCACCCTTTAACTGGAATGCCTGCTTTCTGAGTTTTTCTTTCTCTGACTCATCCTCAACTAAAGCCTGTTTCAAGTTATGACACTGAACTTTAAGCAGCTCCAGCTCTGATTTTAACAGTTCAACTGCAGCTTCCTTTTCATCCTCAATACGCTGTATTCTCTGTACTTCCTCCACTGAGCTCTCTGCTTCCTTCTTCACTAAAGCAATTGTACTCTCCAGTTCATCTCTTTCCCTGTTTGCTCTTTGAATCAGCAGCTCATATTCCTTGACAGTAGTCTTCATTTGTGCCAATTCAACTCTCAAACTTTCTTTCTGTTCTGCTTCTTCAGAGAGAGATTTATTATCCATCATCAGCTTTTCAGTATCAGCTTTCAGTTGCTGGAGCTCCAAGGAAAGAGCCCCACTATCTTCTTCATCATGCTTCTTCTGCTCTTCAAGCTGGTTGGACAGATTGTTGATTTCCTTCAGCATCTGTTCTATCTGATCTGTTTTCACATTTAATTGATTGGAAAGCTGGCACAATTTTGTCTCATAATCATCTCTAAGCGACAGGGCTTCTTCACTAGCTTTGTTGATCATCTCTTCTAGATGTCTTTTCTGCATACGCAGTTCACTTGCTTCCGCCAGGGCTTTCATAGCCACCTTCTCATTTGCATCAAAAGAAGAGGCCATTTGCACAGAGAGCCGTCTAAATTCCTCCTGTAGCCTCTCAGCAGTATTAGCATTTTTCAACCTTGTCTTTCGCAAGGTTTCCTCGGCTTGGATCGCTCTTTGCTCCTGCTCAACTTTTGCACGCGTTACAACTTCCAGATCAGCTTCATATACCTGGGCCTGCTTCTCCAACTCTTCCTCCAGATTCTTGCTGTAGGCTTCAAGTTCCTTTATGGTGGCCAAAGAATCAGAGTATCCCTTTGACTGCTCCTTCAGTTCATTCCCCAAAACCTCAATCTGGGATTCAAGTTCTTTTATGGTGGCCTGAAAATTGGAGAATTCCCTTGACTGCTTCTTGAGTTCACTCGCCAGCCCCTCAATGTGGGTTTCAAGTTCATTTATGGTGGCCAGAGAATCAGAGAGATCCTTTGACTTAATCTTCAGTTCATTCTCCAGACTCTCAACCTGGGTTTCGGGTTCACTTCCATTACCAATAGATGAGCACTCATACTGCATCTTCAGTTGCTCTTGCAGCTGACTTTGCTCTAATTTATAAGAGATGTCATGATTTTCCTGCTTCAATATCTCATAGTCAAGTGCAAGCTGCTCCATCTGCGTCTCTAGCTCATCTTTATCTCTTCTATAGATCTCTATTTCACTGTAGAGATCCATAATCTTTTGTTCCAGCAGGTATGTCTCCTTGACATCTCTGTGCTCCTTAACCAGCTCTTCCAGTGCCTTTTGATCTTCGTCATCGTCTGTTTGGCTTTTTGAAATGTTTCTTCTCAACTCTTTGGCATTGACATAGGATCCTGATTTGTTGGAATGATTGGATATCTCCCTATTCTTCTGCTCCAACATTTCATCTAGGTCTTGCACAGCAAGAATCAACTCAGCGTTTGATTCCTGGGTCTTCTGCAGCTGCAATCGAAGATTGGCATTTAGGTCCTTCTCATAACTCAGTTCTTGTCTGATCTCCTCAAGAAGAACCCATGGATCGCCACCCTGAAAGTGCAACTTGTTTCTGACTTTAGCCTCATCCATGCGCTTCTGAAAGGTCTTGAGTTTCTCACAATCTAACTTAAGTAAATCTTTCTCCTCTTTTAAGCTAATGACTTCTCTCGAGAGATCTTGCGCCCTTTTGCTTTCTTTTACAATTTGCTTTCTCAGAGTCTGTAATTCCAACTCTGACAAATCCGCCTGCCTAGCCAAAGCAACAAGCTCAGACTTGAGTTTTTCAATCTCAATATCAGAAGCCTGCTGGGACCTTTCTCTTGTAAAGGTGTCCTGAAAGCCATTAGTTGAGTCATCGGTACTTATTCCCTGATCAGAACCTGCTGACCACTCCCATTGTGATTTCGGATGCTCTTCATATATTGTTGTTGGGGTATTTTCTGTTGTTTTATGGGGCACTGAGGTGTGGCTCAGGGATGACACAAAGCTATTAGGGTCCTGCTCTCGCGGAGTGTTGAGCCCAGAGCTGCTCTCAGAACTTGACAATGTAGTATCAGATCCACTAGATGCCCTGCAATTACCATTCAATTCTGCATTGACAGTTGGACTTGGTTGTTTCTCCTGTAAAACCACGAAAAAGATAAAAGAAACATACTCTGATCAATCATATGCATAACAAAGTACCAAACAAGAAAAGAAGGGTCAAATTCCTATTTTCAAAACTACCCATGGGTTGAAAATTCCAAATCCAAGAGCTCTTCAATTTCCTCAATTACTAAAACATTAAGAATAAAACCAAAATTTCCCAGCAACAAAACAGCTACCTGATGCCCTAGACATTCTCCATTAATAAATAAAAAATCTTGGTGGAAAAATAACTAACAAGAGAAGAAATCAAAATCGTGTTTTTTGGCAAGACAGAATGAAACCTTACTTCAGCACCATTGCCCTTGTAGCTTTCCTCCACATCACTGTTGCTTAACTGAGTCCTTAGGCTCCTATCTTGAGCTGTAATAATCGCATCTTCAATTTCTTCTTTCTCTCTGAAAATACTCTCAAGCAAGAATAACATTTGCCGTCATAATCTATAAAAAGTACTCCAGAAACTTACAATGAGTTAGCAATGTAACAGTGAAATTCATTCATTTTACCTCTGATCAACATTTTCCTGCACCCTTTGTATTGAAACCTGTCATAAAGCAAAAGCTGGATTTCAGTTTTTCACTTCACTCAATGTCGCAGTTTTTAAGTTTCAATCATAATGGCAGGCAGAGGTCTCATGAGAACTTTTGAAGGTTTCAAGAGGTATCTCGTCTAACAAATATAAATAGGAAAGAGAGAGCAAGAAAACACTAACATGCAAAACTGCTTTGGAGCGTGAGTACTTTAAGGGGAGAGAAACAGTAGAAGTTTTAGACGCCTCAGCATAGTCAGCAAAATCAATCGAAGCTTCACCAACAAAACCAGCCTTTGACAATCCCTACATCAACAAACAAACACAAATCTCATAAACAACCACATGAAAATAAATAGAAAAATGGAACATAAAAGTTTGGCAATGTTTCTTACAGTAGAGACAATGAAATTGTATATTCTCTCACTGATCTTCCCAGATTTTGGCTCTCTAACAAATTTCACAGTCTCGTAGACTGAATTCAACCACCGACAGCATCCATCTTCAATTGCAGTCTTCTCTAATCTCACTGTTGGCTTTCCCACATCCAGGGGAACCACCGATATCATCAATGCATTTTCCCCTAACTGTGCAACCTGAAAATTCAGAAACACATTTTTTTGATCACTTATTCACATTCTCCATTACCATTCTGTTAAATTGCCAGGATAACCAATGATTAAACAACAGAAAGGACAAATGGTTCCTCAATTGAGCTAAGTTTCATGATTTTTCAATGCCCAAATGATTAAAAAACCTGAACTTCAAGCACCGTAATTTTGTTCTTTAGCTACATTGTCTCAGAAACCAAACAGAACCACCAATTGCCTATTCAACTGATCTCAATTATCATATGAAAAGTAATAATAAATAAGTCCCATCCTCAGCAAACTCCAAAACCAACACCAAAAGCACATACCATTCACTTCTTTATCAAGACCGAATTAATCAAAACGCACACATGCAGAAGTAAGCTACCTGAGTTGCATGAAACTGCAACTTGAACACAGCTTTGATCTTGTTCTTGTCGGACCTCCATCTCGCCGACTTAAACATCTTCGCCGGAGCTCCACCTTGAAACACGAACACTCACCGGAGCTCCGGCAACGCCCGCCGGAAAACCAGCATTACAGAATCACTCGATCCAATGCTCACCAATCACACAACAAGTATACACACAATACCAAAATTACAATGTATTAGGAAAAAGAGAAAAAAAAAAAAATCGATCTTTTTTCTTTTTTTGGTTTTTGACACAGTGAGTTGAGAGGCCGAGTTTAGGACAGGAATTGTACTAAGTATTGCGAATATAACGGACGAGCAGATCTAAAGAGAGAAGCTCTTGTGTTTCTCTTCTCTTTTGTAACACAGACTTTTAGAGGGAGGTGACGTTTTTATTTTTATTTTTTAAATTTATTTTACTTTTAAAAAAAAGATATAAAATTGTAAGAGAAGCTTCTTTTCTGATTAATTAATTTAATTAAAGAAATTGTATTTGGTGAAAACCAAAGTGTTTCAGGTCAAGGGAACAGTGAATGCAGGCTTTTGATTTTACAAACATGCCCTTGCATGTTCCAGTTAAAATAATTTGTTAAGAAAAAAACTATACTCTAAAAATTTAGTATTAAAAATAATTTCTATATGGAGGCATGGAGCAAATTTCACATGTAGTCCCGCTAATTTAAGGGCAAAATTGGATGAAGATTTTGTTGAAGCTGCATTACCGAGAAACGGCTAATTACTATTTACTAAGGTTAAAACAAAAATCGACAATCCGATCAATAAAAGATAGATTCAAAGAAACACATTGGTAATAACATCTTTTAGATCCTTTTTACATGAAGAAAACGACGATTTTGTTTTGTTTTTTTTTTCATTTTTGCTTACGCTTGCTGCTGTTGATGGGTGAGCAATAAGCTTACATTGTTGTCATTGGGTGGTTAATGTACCAATTCTGCCACTTTTTTCAGACTCACATTTGATATTTCTTAATCCATAATGAAAGCAAAAAGGCTGAAAATGGCGATTAATAATTTTTTAACATTGAGAAAATAGGCTCTTTGAGAATGGCATTGTGTTGTCATTATCAAAAATAATTGACCCATGAACACATGTATTTTTGTGAGCATTTTCATTCACCCAGAGTTGGCATTATTGGATCCAAAATGAAAATAAGTGAACGACAAGAATTCAGTATCTTCTCAACAAATTCGTGCAAAGAGGAATGTTGCAATCGATGTGTACATTGTCACACAGAAATTCAAAAGATTGAATTACCGAAGCACGTCGAATGAGACGATAACAAGATAAGGTGAAACAATTAATGCATTTACTAAGTATTTCAATTTCTCCTTCGGCACTATTTTTATTTGTTTTCATTTATCCGGTGAGTTGACATAAAATTTGCGCACAGATTATATAGGTTTCAGGTTTGGCATGTAATATGATATAACGAAGGGTCAGATTAGCCAGGTACAAAATTATTAACCATTTATTAGTATATTCACGCCGACAACTTAAGAAAAAGGATGAAGCAAATTAGGGAACGCCAACGGTTAGCTACGACTAATTAATAATTTCTTGATCGTCATAATCTTCGGAAAATGACGTTTTACCCATAAAAATTCCGCATTAGCCTCTAACTTTTTGTCAAAATATGTTTGCTTTATTTATATAAATATTAAGAATACTATACAAATAGTGTATAAGCATTATTAATGATAATAATCTAATTAATGTCTTTTTCTAAATCCAAAGGACCCACTCATGACTTCCCAAAAAATTATAGGAAAATGAGAAGCTTCCTGCCCTTTGATTTCGTGTTATATAATGTATAGTTTATCTGTACTTGTGTTATCCAAAAAAATATAGCTGCCGTTACCGTTTGGTAATGTAGGTTTGGTGAGGATGTTTAACTAAAGCGGGGTGGTGCCGTAAGTTTAGGCAAAGATTGAAGCATACTGCTGGTATGGTAAGAGGGCGGTACGTGGACATGTCAAGAGATGGAGCCTCAATATTACATTGTGTTTGAAAATAAATAACGAGTAAAGAGAGAGAGAGAGCTGGGGTTGCTTTGTGTTTATGTTTTATTTCTTCGATCTTTACTTGGCTTTAAAGCTGGTCATATGCTGGGCGTGAGGTGAGAGTGAGCCTTAACCACAATTCAATAAAGAGTCCAAAATAGTCAAGGCGTGCTTCTGCAGTCAAGTCACAGCGACCACACTCACCAATCACCATACCACACCACCAATTCCACCAAGTTTTGTATTACCATTCTCATGTACGTATTTAATTGGCAAGCCAAAGCCAGTAGGACCATCAAAAATTCAAAATCACAGCAATTAATACATATTTGCAAAGTCACAATAAAATTCACAACTGCCGTGCCAACCTAACTATAAATATCCTTTGCAAAATGTGGCCACGTGCCCACATCACTCTCTTTTTGAGTTGTGTCTTCTTCAGTTGTTCTCTTCCATGTATTTTTCCCTTAGTACAGCAGACTGAACAATGGTCCATGGCACATGCATGCTTGTAAAATACTAGCAAAATCATGTGAGTGCTCAGGGCCTCTATTGGTGTCCAACCGGCTACATTAATTACCAGCTAATATATATGTGTATGTCTGTTTCTGTCTCATAATAAGTCCCACAAATATGAGTGTTTTTAGGGGGGCCAATAAACGCCTTCAATGGTGAGGGCCATAACTCTGCCATTTCCAGCTTCATTCACATTCCCTATCACTGTTACTATTATTATAGATAACATAATAGGATATTTAATTTCGATGTTCTTTTTTTAATGGCATTTGATTGATCAACAGTCTCGTAGTCTAGCCTGAAATAATGGGCATTCGTTGATCAAAAGCACAAAAACTATGATTTCTTTTCTCCAATATGTGATGATGAAATGAAAAATTGGGTTATGTACTATGTAATTGGCATGAAAATTCTTGTCGATCATGGAAATTAAGAGTTGGAGACAAGCCTCCTTCACAGAAGCAAAAGTGTGAACTGTAAAGATGTTGATATGCTTGGGATACTGTGTGTGGTGTGTGCAGGTTAAAGGAGTTGGTGATGATCAAAGAATTGGTCCTCTCTGGCATCATCGATCTTCCAACTTGTACTCACTTTTGAGAGGGACCCTTAATCCACTTCCACATCATTTCATTCCTCGTGAAGCTTTACGCCATAAACAAAAATTTACATAAAATTTTTCTTATTGGGTGATCACTTCCTTATTTGTGTACGTTTATGTCACTCAAACCACAGTGGAATGCCTTTTAGAGCTTATAATTATGTCATCATACGTTGGAAAGTAAGAGCCATTATATCTTTTCAGCTCAATAAAACATATTTATGGAAATTTAAAAAAAAAATGGTAACCACAACAAATATCAAATTTAAATTTTAAGAGCGACCAAATATTGTTAGGATGCAGATATTTAGGTGGCTAGACTTGACCAATCGATCCTTTAATATGTATATATCTTTTATTCACGTGAAGATAGGTTGCTTGTATCTTTCAAAACTTTACCTTTTTTTCAACATGATTACACCGCATGACAAACAAAGTTGAGAGTGTGATTAAGCAGTAGCTGAAAAATCACAAAGATTAAAGCAGGGAAGATAAGAGAAGATACATATATGTACAAATAAATGCATTTACAGATTATTCAATAAAGGAAAGGAAAGGAAAGGAAAGCAAAAAATAAAAAAAGAAGAAAGCATAGGGGGAATTTAATGATGAAGAAATGTGGAGAGACGAGAGACAACAGAAGGTGCTCACGTGAAAGCCGGTCGACCCCATTGATATCACAAGTTACAAACACATGATTTCACTCCCCACGATTTGTTTTGCCTCCATCAATTGTTTTATTTATTTATTTATTTGCTTGTTTTCTTCCTTCCAGGCAGCTCATGATCATCTTTAGCTTACTAAAGTTGAGGCACGAATAGAAGAATAGAACTAGATGCAAAGATGTGTTCGTATCTGCAAATGACAAGAAACAAGATTTCACATGCATGGACAGCCGTAAAGCCTACTGCTCTCACGTGATCAAAGAAAAAAAGGGGTAGAAGACCGATTTCTTGGGCTCAAGCCAACAATCTTTTGGGCCAATCAAACCAGCGCATTCTCCAACTTTAATTCATTTTTTTATATCTTTTTGAAATTAACTTTAATTCATTTATTGTTATTGCTGTTTTTTGAAAAATCACTTTCCACTTTTATTGCTTCAATTTCCAAAAATAAGTATTTTGAAAAAAAAATTGATCTAAGTAATCTTTCGAGTAAGATAAGCAATCAACATGTGAAATGTCTATTAATCGATAGTCAAATATTTATTTTTCTATCACTCATTATCATCAACTATTAATCACCTGCTGACTATTCCTCAATTGTTCATTTAAGGTGACAAATAAAGCATTTATATATGTCCCCAAATGCTTTTTTTCCCCCCTAAATTTAAAATAAAATAGTCAGTGTACTATTTTTCTTTCACCTCAAGTTGTCTCTAATTTTAGGGGATTCCACAATGTTTTCCCTTTGATTCATTGATGCAACAAACAATGTAGACGGCTCATCAGATTGCTTGTAAAAGCATCCAATCAAATATACGGAATATTATTTCTAACCAATTGCATAAAATGTTGACCGTTAGTGTTTGTGCGACAAGTGTGGACTTTAAAATATAATTTGTAATTGATCTAGCCAAAATTTATATTGCCGTAGGGTTGGACCAAATCTCAACCGAACGTTTAAATTTCTGTATTAGAAGCTAAAGAAAACAACCCTTTAATTTAAAACCAGCCCATTAAACAAGAATTTAAGTTAGTTTGCATTTGTTTACTTGAATACGTATGCCAAAAAGAAGTTATTTCTTAATGGGGATCTTCCAATGAACAATAAAGACTGTTGGACACTGTTGTACGAAAATGAAGATGACGATACGAAAATGAAGCACGTTGACCAACAATCACGAGGGATCTCTTTTTCTTTATAAAAACAAAGCAAAATTGTAAACGTAATTGTTGTTCTAAAGTAGAAAACAAATCACAACTACACACGTAAAATGATACACAACCACACACGTAAAATAATAAATAATAAAAAATATATATAACTTTAATTATATGATTATGAAAACGTATTCTATCTTAGAATAGTTTCAATATAACCGAATGTAATTGTAAAACATAAAAAACGTAATGATAACACAAATCAATTAGTAAGTATCAATTTTTCGAAACAGAGTGCAATTCTGCAAATGCATTACTGTTTAACAATAAGTCAATGATTAAAAAAATAGGTTTAAGCCGGCCTAACGTTAGCAGGCAGGCTGGCCGGCCACTACTCTTTATATGTCTTTAAAAAAAAAAAATTCACAATTGTAACCTATATATATCCCTAAGTACTTCAATTCACTTACCAGCCCTAAGAATTAAGGATTGATGAGAAATGAGGCAAGCGGGGACATATTCGGGGTTGCTCTCTAAAATGTCGGGCCGAGCGGGGACTCACTCGTTGCCGTTGGCAAGGATCAAGAAGATAATGAAGAAATCCGGGGACGACGTGAAGATGATATCTGGGGAGGCACCGATTGTGTTCTCAAAAGCATGTGAGCTTTTTATCGAAGAGCTAACGAAAAGGTCATGGACGATGACCATGCAAGGCAAGAGAAGGACCCTACTCAAAGACGATGTCGCATCTGCTGTTATCGCTACTGATATCTTTGACTTTCTTCTAACTTTGGTTTCTGAGTCTGGTAATAATTTTAACGCTGATGCTGGACAAGTTAACCCTAGATGATATGGAAAGTACAATGGGATCACGATCAGGAGAAATTTATTGAATCAAAGCTCTCTTCCTTTAATTATATGTACTTACATACGTACACTGGTCTGCAACAGAAGCTAGCTATAAGTACCGTAAGCATTTAGCTATTATTTCCCGGTTTTATTATAAATATCTCTGTTCAAAACAACGTGGTTACTTCTCAATTTTATCTATTTCACGGCCTTAATATCAAGAAAAATATTTAATCTAGTTGTTTCTCAATGTTCTTCGTATTTGACGCAACAAAATTTTGTTGGGAAAGGAAGCTACGCAAGTAATTATAAATTAAGCGGAAATAATTTTTTTTTGTGATTAAAATAAGATGTGTACTATAAATAAATAAGTAGAAAAAAAATCAGCACAATTCAAATAATAAATCAACCAAAAGAGACATATATTTTTAAGTAAAAAATTCAAATTGAAAAAATCATAGAATTGTAGTTCGGTATAACCTTTCACTATATTAATAATGAGATTACATGATAAATTCTTCTCAAAGAAAAATTAAAGATTAGCAACATTAAAAATCTTAACAATTTTGGCTTATAGTAAGAGTTTAATATATGTTTCTCTAACAAGTGATATCTCAAATAATAATCAACGAGAGAAGTGATATTTCAAATAATAAACAACGAGAGAATAAAATAAAAATCAAAACAAGTAGAATTTTAGAATGCGATGTCGAAAAACTTATCCTTTAAATTAAAAAAAAAGAAGATAAATTTAAATTTATCATTCGATTGTCCAATAAAAAATTGAAACCTTACCCCCAAACAATTTCACGCCACTGTCTTTTTCTCCCTCTCTCGTCTTTTTCTGCTATTTCTTCATGTCACCGCCACTTCCTTTTATTCCTTATATTATGCGCTTTTCAAAACCTATTTTAATGGTAAATTTCATACAAGTCCAAAACTTAATAATTATTGCACATCAAGTAAGTCTTTGAACATTGAACTTTTGAACCCCAAACAAGATGATCCCAACAAATTTTTATTTGCAAAATTAACATATAGTAATATTCATTTGAAGATAGAGGAGAAGATATTGATACATACCACATCTAACTCTAATGGATTAAAGATTAATTTCAAGCCTTTTATTTAATTATTTATTTATTTTTGTTATCAACATGTACAGTTATTGTTGGAATAGACTTAAAAATTTCAGATATCTAACCTAAAAGATTATTCTATTGAGTAGAGGAGTACATCCTATTTATAAACCAAATAAATCTTTCAAAAGTTATTTTGTGAACTCCTTTTTCTCTAGGATTAGAATCCTCTCATGATATGAAATTAATCCATACTATAAATTTAGATTTTAAATTTTTATATTACAATTAATTTTTGACTAAGAGATACATCCAAGCTCTAATAATTTTTTTTCCCTCATTCCACTTTCTTGGTTTCAATAAACGTTAAATTAATCTAACATGATTTCTTGATTAGAGTGTGAAGATTTTTTTATTGATGCTCTTTGCTTACTAATTCTCAAATGTACATGCACTTCCAAAAAATAAAAATAAAAACTATCATATATAAATCGGTACAACTGTACAAGCCATTAAGTTCATGATTGTAGAATATTCTTTGAGAAAAAAAAATTGTTAGCTAAAATGACTTCCGATAACAGAATGAGGTATGAGGAAAACAAATCTTTACAAATCTATCATTCATTGATATGAGCAAAGTTAATAATCATTAATCACTTGTCCAATAAGAAAATATTGTTATGGGTGTAAAAAGAAAATCAAAATCCATAACGGAAAATAGATAGAATTGAGGATTGTTTTGATATATGCTTTGAGGGTGTGTTGAGTAAAATTTTTATTTTCAAAAACTATCGAAGGAGTGTCTTGAGTAGAAAATTATGCCGATTAGAATGCAAAACACCTCACCATAAATAAAATAAGATAATGTAATTAATAAATTGCATGTTTAAAGATTCACAGAAGTAAAGATACATAGACCTGTGTATGTTGCGTGAGAAGGCCAAATGCATATATATGCGTACAACGACGATGATATGGACCTACCTATTAGCCTCTTCTACAACAAGAGCACTTTAGATCCAAGTCCAAATTAGTGTGAATGAGAGTAATGTTGCTCTTCTTTCTCATAATGACGTCTAAGATATAGCTCTGGTCGCCGGCCCGCGGCTGCAGCTGGTGTATGTTGCATATACGTATACATTCTCACTTCTTTTTCTCATTCTTCATCTGCATGTCGGCTTCGTGACAAGCCTTCCATGACTTTAACCAAATAAACAAATTTATAATATTCTCATCGAAATTGGCAATATGAAGAGTATATAATTGAACTAGTACATGGAAAATGAAGCTAATTAATTAATTAAAGGATTTATCGCCGCACAAGCTCAGTAGACACCTCTAATGAGGAAAAGGCACTATGTATTCAAGACAGAAGTTCTACGTATATTAACTTTTATAACTGTAGTAACACATTACTAATTAAGATGAAATTAGTATACCAAAGCCTTTTAGATCAGGCTGAGAAGCAACTAAATACAACATTTTCGCTGAGACCTCCGGAGACCAAGAACTCATTGTTGTCTAGGCGCCGGAACGGCGGGGGACCGGACTTCTCCATTGATCTCTTACCTGATTCCGACACCGTATTTGACCCTTTTCTGGCCATTGCAGCCGCCTTCTTTTCAGTTCTCCGCCGTGCAACATACTCTTCTGGGATGAACACATCCATTACTGTTTCTATGCCCGTATATATACAAGGGGAGAAGAGAAAATGTGGCAATAATTAATTGAGAAGCTAATCTCAGCTAACCTAAGCGAGCGCTAGATTTGGTGAATGGAAAAGTGAAGCGAAATATTACTCTTGGCCTAAAATATGAGCGCTGCCTGCTGAGCATCTAGTTCTAGTAATGATGACACATATATTTATATGATCAGGAGTAAGTAGAAATGGGATACCAGGGGCGCTGGTCCCATGTTTTATTTCAAACAAGAAGCTGTAATCGTTTTGTGGGTATATGGGGTTATCAATACCAAGAGACAAATTGGTTTCCGGAAAGTTTTTGACTCTTTGCCTCTTGTGTAACGTACGTGGATGTCGAGAAATTTTAGTATACATTTGAGCTGCTATCACATAATAAGATATGTGTGTATTTATTTTGAAAAATCATCATATAAGCGGTGATTATATTAAACTCAACTACACATGTCATATATACATTAATTAATTGTAATACATCAGAGGTATTATAGAATTTCTCGTAGATATCAAGAGAGAGATTACGCATGTTTGTAAAGACAAACGAGCCTTCATTAAGACAAGTGTAAATTATAGCTAATCGTGCGTGTTCTTTTAAGTCTCGATTTATATCTCAATATAATAAATGATGTGAAATTACTTGATTGACTCACGTGATGATTAATTATTGAGTACTCTTACCATTTTTCATTCAAATGATAAAATTTTATTAATTACACATCAGTTAAATACAAATTAAATATTCAATAAACTAAGCACAGCAGCATTGCTTCTTTTTTTTTTACCTAATCTTCTAAAAACATAATAATAGCTCAATGAATTATGCATGACACATAACACGTTAAAATCTAACCTTAATATTAGAGCACATGATGAACAATGACCTCAACGAGTGATATCAAAAGCAAACACTCAAATTGAATGGTCGGTTACTTTGATACTACTTTCATTTTTTTTTCTTTTTTTTTTTGAGATACTTTGATACTACTTGATTGTTAGACTTTTGGATAAGATATTGAGTTAGTAAGTTATTACTGTCAAACATTTAATGTAAGATTAAAAGAGACTAGTAAAGTGAATATATATATATATATATATATATATATATATATATATATACTCAAACATTTAATGTAAGATTAAAAGAGACTAGTAAAGTGAATATATATATATATGTATGTATGTATGTATGTATATTAAAGGAGACTTGTAAAGTTAAAAAAAAAAAAAAGAGTTACAGATTAAGGCAATAAACTTTAATTAATGTTAAAATGCCATTCCAATATTGGGGTTAGAAAAAAAAATCATGGCAACATTGGCTTGCCAATGCCAACCCATCATGGTGGAACATGGTTTTAAGCAATAATTTATTTATAACACACACACACATATGTATCATACATATGTATGTATGTATGTATGTATGTATGTATGTATGTTAAAAAAATTTATATTTGAACTTAAAATTTGGGACAAGTTGAAAAATATTGTTAATAACTTTTACAACAATATAAACTATTTGACAACATTATAAAACAATGAAAAAGACAAGTTGCAATGTTATAAATTCATCCGAAATTTTATTACTGAATCTAAGATGTATACAAATATTTAAAAAGTGTTTATCTAATGGTGCGTTTACTTCATGTGAATGGGAATGGGGTGGAATGAGAATGAGCTGGAAATGAGAATGGGCTGGAATGAGAATGAGCTGGAAATGAGAATGGGCTGGAATGAGAATGAGGAATAGGAATGAGATTTCAATGTTTACTTAGCAAAAATAAATGGGAATGAGAATGTGCTGGAATGTCATTGATGTATTTACTCGACAAAATAAACGAGAATGAGAATCAATTTATCAAAATGTCCATAGTATTAATAATTAATTTATCATTATTAACAATATTATCATTATTGTTGTTGTTGTTGTTGTTGTTGTTATTAATAAAAATAATATTAACAATAATTAATAATAACTAAAATATTAAAGTTAATAAAATTTAATAATAATAATATTATTAAATTTTATTGAAATTTATTATTTTAGTTATTATTAATTATTGTTATTATTATTTTTATTAATATTATCATTATTAACATTTATTATTATTATTATTGATTTTTATTAACTTTATTATTTTAGTTATTATTAATTATTGTTATTATTATTTTTATTAATATTATCATTATTAACATTTATTATTATTATTATTAAATTTTATTTATTTTATTATTTTATTATTTTATTTACTATTGATTATTGTTATTATTTTTTTATTAATATTATCATTATTAACATTTATTATTATTATTATTATTAGTATTATATTTTATTAACTTTATTATTTTAGTTATTATTAATTACTATTAATATTATCATTATTAACCTTCTTTATTATTATTATGATTTTAATTAATATCATTTTTATAATAATATTTATACATGTATGTAGATAATGAAAATTACATTATTATTATTAAATTTTATTAACTTCATTATTTTAGTTATTATTAATTATTGTTATTTTTATTTTTATTAATAATAATAATAATAATATAATAATAATAATAATAATAATAATAACAACAACAATAATAATGATAATATTGTTAATAATGATAAATGAATTATTTTTGTCATTATTTTTATTGTTAATAATGATAATATTAATAAAAATAAAAATAATTAATAATAACTAAAATAATAAAGTTAATAAAATTTAATAATAATAATAATTATTATTATTAATGACATTTAAAATAATAAAATTATTTGTGGTTTGAACAAGGGTAATTTAGGAAATATGAAAAAATTAGAAGGATAGAAAAGTAAAATTATGTTTCATTCTCATTCCCACATTTTCATTCCCAACCCCCCATGGGAATGAGATTCTCATTCTTTATTCCCAAATTATATGGGTCCCACATAATTTATTCACATTCCCAAATTCAATTTTGTTAAGTAAACATACCTGTAATTCTCATTCCTCTATTCTCTTTCCTTATTCAAAGAAGTAAACACACCATAAGTTCAATGAATCATATGTTAGAAATCAAACCTAAAAAAGAATAATTTTTCATACAACGAAAGCCATGAACTTTTCTTAGTTATGATATATATGCATAGGGGGTATAAACATACCTTGAATTTTTGATGAAGTAGAAGAAGGTTGCAATCTTCTCTGCTATCTTCAGTAGCCATCTTCAATAGCCTCCGTCACACAAGTAGGCATTAAAAATCCTAATTGTTGTGTAGGAAATGGAAAACCTAGAACTATTAAAAAAAAAATTGTACATAAAAACATGTTTGTCCTAATTTCCTCTCTTTTGGTAGAAGTTGAATGAGTTTATGTATCTATTTTATCTCAAATTGTCAAAAATGTTTTGGTGATTCTAATGTCTGCCGTGGCTTCCGAGTCAGCATTTAGCACAAGAGTGTATTCTTCATTCCTTTAATAATTCTTTAACTCATAAAACAATTGAGTCCTTCATTTACACTCAAAATTGACTTTACTCAACTCTAGTAAGAGAGCACATAATACAACCAAGTCAGGAGGAAATTGAATTCTATAAATTAATTGACGCATGTAATAATGTTATTTGTTGTGTTATTTTTGGTAAGCTCACTTTCAACATTGATTTTGATATGATTATTTTAATTACTTGTATAATTTTTGAGGCCTAATGCTAGCTCAACAAAAACGAGAAGCTGAGGAGCAAAATGGCAGTTGAATGAGGAGCATATGGCAAAGTCCAAATGTTGAATGTTGATGATGTTTGTTCATGCATTATGGTGTTACTCTTATTTTCTTTACATCATTATATTTATTTAGATAGATGAGACATGGGAATTTCGGATTTATATCCCTAATTTTTCATATAATGTTATAGCGGTAGTAGCTACTAGGTAGTGATGAATTTGAAATTTTTTTGGGTTAATTATTGTATTTGTGATGTATTTGCTATGCTTTCCTGATCTTAATTCAGCAGGTGACACTGTGACAAGTTTAAAATTAGGAAAAAAGAAATTAAATGAAGTTGAAATGGGTTTCGAAATTCAAAAAGCACAATGGGCCCAAAAACTAACATAATCGAACCAAATCAAACCTACTATTTTTTTCGGTTTTAATTTTTTCATAAAAAACCAATAGCAATCGGTTCTATTCCATTCCGTACCACACCTAACCTCTGCCCACCCCCTTTCACGAATTATCCAGAAAAAAATTAAAAGTTCAAAATATAAAGAAAAATTGAAGAACAAACAAGGACAAGTCACATTGTGATGGTACAGGTGAGGTGACAGTTGGGCGTTATCCACCTCTCAAGTGGTGAAAAATTATTTTAACCTAACGTAAAGATTAGGGCTTTAATTAGCTTTTTTTAAACATTTGAAAATGATTTATTTTACATCAATATATAGTGTGTCAAATTATTTCAATTTATATAAAAAATTGAAAACAATACTAACATTTTAGTCCCTATTGATTTCAATTTTTCAATAAATATATAATTTATTTATTTTATAAGTCTCTAACTTTAATTGAAAATATATATATAATTTGAGAACATATTTAAAAATAAAATAAAACTCTATTATTAAATTAAAAATTATAAAAATTCAAGGCGCATGGATGAAATTCTCTTGGGTTAGGCAGAGTTATGCATGTTTGTTATAATATTAGATTGGATTATATTAAATTAAATTTAAATATCTTTAAATAATATTTAAATTGGTATTTTATATAAGACTCAAATAATGAATGTCATGCTTCTTATTAATAATTATATTTAACATTCAATTTTATTGCAAGCGAATAATTGAATAACTTTTATGTCCAATATTCAACACTAGTTTAACTAAATTATTATTAAATTTTGATTTTTAATCTTAAATTAAATACAATTTAAAATATATTATTGAATAAAATTTTGATACTGAATATAATATAAAATTCCAAGTAAATAAATCATGAAATTAATTTTTTTTATTTAATTGAAAGTAAATATTAACTTAAATGAAAAAAAAAGAGTGATAAAGAGGACAAAAACATTTCATTTAATCTTATCAGTTTAATCTTGCTTAAACCCACATGAAAATAAGGATTAATAATTGCAGTAATTTTAGACTAATTTACTAATCTTGACAGGTAAATATAACAGAAAATGAAATCAATTGTTTTATCTCAGAGTCTAATCTAATCCCACAACATATTCATGCTCCCAACCATACTGTAAGGGAGAAATGTGAACTCGATGGTAATTAGTCCACTAATTAAACTGGAAAATTGGACAACAAAAGCACCCAATTCCTGGTACTTTAAGGCGGTGCCTTTTTGGGTTGGCTTCAGGCAAATCTTTTCCTGAGGGGAAATTTCCTGAGCCTGCGCAAACATACACTTTCCAAACTAACAAACAGTAAGATGGGATCAATATTATATACCCACAAACCTATTTTTATTTTAGAGATAACCAATGGTCCTGTGATCAATTTGCACCAGCTTAATGGTCGAAATAATAAAAACCATAATGAAGAATTCTCTTGACAATTCAAATCAAATTTTCACATTCACCAGTCTTCCAGTCTTTCATTGATGATTTTTCTGGATAAGATTTGAGCAAACATAACCATTCTTCTTTATTCAACTCCATGATCAACGCATTAGAATGAAAAATGGAAAGCAGTCACTTTCATCTCATATGGAAAGTCCAAAGTAAACAAATATAAACTAATAATATATACATACATTGTATGAACCTCAACCATTTACCCAACTCCAACTGTTACTTTCTTGATTATTTTTAATTTTACCTACCACCATTGATTGCCATTTGCCAAGAGATTAGAGGAGTTTAATTTTAATTTTTTTCCTGCGACACAAGACTTTCTTTATTTCTCTCTCTCTCTCGCTAAGCCTCAGCTTCCATTTGTAACTGTTGCTACATTTGGTGACACATTAATTGATAATCTTGTGTTATTTTTCTGGCTAAGCAACAAGATTCCGACATCGTTTATGGGAGAGGAGGATCCCAAGAAACCCGAACCTGCGGGTCCATCAACTACGGCAAAAACAATTGAGGAACATGATGATCCTGTTAAAGAAGATAAAGAATCAGTTCCCAATGGCAATGCTCAGCGGACATTTCTGAACCCATTTGCCCAACCTCCTCGTATAAGTTTTTATCATCTATGTTTTATGTTGTTTTTGTCTATATTTATGATTACGAACAATTGATAAATTAATTAGGATGTGAATATTATATTGATGCTTTAGCTTAACTAATTTTTCTTTGTTTCATTTTTTTTACACCTAACGTTATCTAGCATACGTTGGAATTCATGATTGCATGGCTAACTTATAATTTCAGCTAGGGGCATAAATTGAAAAAAAAAAAGAACAAAATGGGCTCCAAGCCGATCCTTTCAAGTTTCAAGCAGAGTTTGTAAAGGAATTGCTTTAGTTTATTCCATGTACTGTGTGTGTTTTTATAACTTGCTAAAGCAGCTAGCATATTAGAAAATAGAAATTTGTTTCTAAACTAACAATTTCGAATTTTGAAGTAGCAGAAGTTCGAGATCCCTCTGTTGAGAAAAGTTCATGGGATTCTATTGACAAAGGTTTGTATATTCAGGGTGATATTAATTACTAATTTTTTTTCTTTGGAATTTTATAAAACTATTTGAGAGGTTGATAGAATAAGCTTGATTTCTGATATTATGATTTCAGGTGCTGCGCTTGAACAGCTCGAGAAGGAGAAAAAGTTGGCTTTAATTAAAGCTTGGGAAGAAAACGAAAAGGCCAAAGCAGATAACAGGTGAGATAGTGTATCTTGAGACTTACAACGTATAGATGTGCGTGATCTTTGATCAATCATCATTATGCGATTCAATGGTGATATCATTTTCCTTCTCCATGCGTGATGAGCCTCCATAGTGGATTTGATCAATTTAACCAAGTGTTAACCACTGAACAGGGCATACAAAAGGCTCTCAGCCGTTGGATCGTGGGAGAAAAGCAAGAAAGCAGCAGTAGAGTTGCAACTGAAGAAATTTGAGGTAACAATCATATATATATGAATGCTGCATTCATATTGCTTTCTTTATTTCTTGATCTGAAAAATTACTTAAAATTTGGGATAGGAAAAATGGGAAAAGAAGAAGGCTGAATATGAAGAGAGAATTAAAAATAAAGTAGCTGATATCAATATGAAAGCTGAAGAGAAGAGAGCAATAATTGAAGCACAGCGAGGTGAAGATTTTCTAAAAGTGGAGGAGACTGCAGGGAAGTTCCGGGCAGCTGGGTTTATACCAAGGAAGTTCCTCTCTTGCTTTGGCTAAAAATGATTAAAGAACAGGATAAAGAAAGTTTCTTCAGGATTTAATTTGGTTACTTCTCTTCTTTGGCTTGATTGTTTGTTGTAATGTGTGCAAATCTAGTTTTCCTCTAAATCCTTAAGAGTTTATGTACATAAAATTGGCATGTATACAAGTGAGACTAAAAATTAATCTTCTTTTGTGAACCAAAACGCTTGTTGCAGCTTTAATCTTTCTCAATGCAATTGCGTCCCATGAAGATGAAAAACAACGAGAAAATCAAATTTAGAAAAACAGGGGAAAAAAAGAAAAGGCCAGAGAACAGCTATAACAAGTAAATGCATAATTTATACATACACACAATTCTGAATTTACAGCATAAATGCATCAAAAAGTTCACCACAATGGTTCAAGGCAGAATCCTTATTCAGCACCCAAGACAAAAACAAAAGAAACCCGAATAACAAATTCACCTGCAGGTCACGTTCATAGCCAAGAAATTAAATAAAATTCCTCTTTAATTCTCGTCGGCCTCTTCATCATACTCCTCCTCTTCCTCTGCAGCAGCCTCCTGATATTGCTGATATTCTGATACCAAATCATTCATGTTACTCTCGGCCTCTGTAAACTCCATCTCATCCATGCCCTCCCCCGTATACCAATGCAAAAATGCCTTTCTCTTAAACATGACTGTGAATTGCTCTGAGACACGCCTGAACATTTCTTGAATGGACGTAGAATTCCCCATAAACGTTGACGACATTGATAACCCAGTTGGGGGAATGTCACAAACACTTGACTTAACATTATGCGGAATCCACTCAACAAAGTATGAAGAATTTTTGTTTTGTACATTGATCATTTGTTCGTCAACCTCCTTTGTACTCATTTTGCCTCGGAACATTGCTGAGGCAGTTAAATACCTTCCATGGCGAGGATCAGCAGCGCACATCATGTTTTTAGAATCCCACATTTGTTGAGTAAGCTCAGGAATTGTCAGAGCGCGGTACTGCTGTGACCCGCGAGCTGTTAAGGGCGCAAAACCAACCATGAAAAAGTGCAGGCGTGGGAATGGGATCAAGTTTACTGCTAATTTCCGAAGATCAGAGTTGAGTTGGCCGGGGAAACGAAGGCAGCATGTTACTCCACTCATTGTTGTTGAGATCAAATGGTTCAGATCACCAACTACCGCACATACATGAACAATATATACATGTCATAACCGTTTTAAATTTATTGGTTAATGAAGATAAAAGAAGTTCTATGGACTTACAGCTGGGATTTGTGAGCTTGAGAGTTCGAAAGCAGATATCGTAGAGAGCTTCATTGTCAAGGACCATACACTCATCGGCATTTTCAACAAGCTGGTGCACAGAGAGTGTGGCGTTGTAAGGCTCAACAACTGTGTCAGAGACTTTAGGTGATGGGAAAACCGAAAAGGTCATCATCATACGATCAGGATATTCTTCTCTAATCTTTGATATCAGTAGAGTTCCCATTCCTGATCCAGTCCCCCCTCCAAGTGAGTGGCAAATCTGAAAGCCTGAAGTTTCACAAACAGATTAACATTGTTGTTTCTTACATCAAATGTCAGAACACAGCGTCACGCTCATATATACAATTAATATGTACTTACCTTGTAGGCAGTCACAATTCTCAGCTTCTTTACGAACAACATCAAGAACTGAATCAATCAATTCAGCTCCTTCGGTGTAGTGCCCCTTGGCCCAATTGTTTCCAGCACCATTTTGGCCAAAGACAAAATTATCTGGACGAAATATTTGGCCATAAGGACCAGTACGCAGGCTGTCCATGGTGCCTGGCTCAAGATCCATTAACACAGCTCTAGGCACATGACGGCCACCACTTGCTTCATTGAAGTAAACGTTAACCCTCTCAAGTTGAACTTGAGAATTGCCGACATAATTCCCAGTGGGATCAATGCCATGTTCATCACATACAACTTCCCAGAACTTGCCACCAATTTGATTACCACATTGGCCAGCTTGAATGTGGAGAATCTCTCTCATTTTGATTTGAGGTAATCAAGAAGAGGCTGGTACTAATTAAAAATTGGAGAGTGGGATATAGTGATAGAAGGGGATGATAGCGAGGATGACGAAATATGATGGTCTTTTTGTAGGTGCTGGAGGGATGGATTTGAAGATTGTGACAGTGATACTTTTTTTTTTTTTTTCTTTTTTGGCTACAGATGTGAGAAATATGAATAATAGAGTATATAATACTACAAGCATGTCATGTCTCTCTGCTGGAAGGAAGATTTGTCAAACTCCAATAAGAGTTGTGAGCTGGATTTCAAGTGAGACAGCGAGATGCATGCTACTTCCTTAGTTCCTTTGGCCTTATTCTTTCTTAAAAGACCAACAATTCCCCCACATTGCGATTTCTCATCTGTCATCGGCACTCCAAAAATGCTCGCTACTTTTTCTCCGTTACCACTTACCGCCCACTCTCATACTATAACTTTTTCGCGTAATTGTTGCTTATTTCTTTTTATTTTGAATTAAGTACTGGTTTATTCCTTATATTTTAAAAAAATACCTCAAGACACCTATACTATTAAATATTTGACACTTTTATTCTTTTTTTTATTTGTCATTACAATAATAATAATCTACTCAATCTTGACATCATTAATTAAATTATCCAAAAAAAGTTAATTAACAAATTGACTAATATTTTTTGTACTCTTACAACAATCTTTCTAATAATTAAATAAATTAATTTCAGCCAACTTAAAACTACATCTAATACCGTGCTGTCTTGCTGGTAATTATCAATAAAGAATTAACTTACATAATTAAGCCTAAAAGTAAAATAATAATAAAAGATTACTTGAATTTTTATTTTTATTTTAATGTTAAATAATAAAAAAATTACTTTATTTTTTAATTTTAGTATTAGTTTGATAAATTAACTTTTTTTTTCATTAGTGTCACTAAGAATATTGTTATAAGGGTATTAGTGCACAAGCAACAAAAAACAAAGGTAAAATATCATATGTTTAATTGTATGATATTTTGAAGTATTTTTTTAAACTATAAAGACTAAAGGGATATGTAAGTTAAAATATAAAGATTAATTTTTTTTAATACAAAATATAAAGATTAATTGTTTCCCATGTAACGAGCAGTAATTGTTCAATACGATTAGTTTATGATGCCTAAGATAAGTAAAAGCTGCGTGTTATTTGATACTTTCTTTGGACAAGTTAGTAAACCATGATCAATTTAGATAATAAGACATTAAAAGGATAATTTGGACATGTCGATGCAGATCAGGTGGTTACAGCACCTAAATCAATAAAAGATTGCATGTATAGTTTATGAATCAGATTAGTTGGCTCAGCAGGAAGATTCATATTATTGAGTGTCAGTCTGTCCTCCATGACCATACGAGCATTGAGTATTGTTTTGGCCCCTCCAGCCAGCTACTTGTTGGAATCCAATGTCCCAAGTATGCTTTAGTGCTTTACGTTTGGATGATTTTAGTCTCAATCAATCTACCAGAGTCCACAAGCATGCATACACAAACGGCTGTGGAAACAACAAAACGTATTAAATTATATGTTCCCAGTCCACTTGATATCAATAGACAAAAGAGAGTAGGATGTCGATGAAATGAGGTGAATCATCAAAGTGGTTAGCTCGAGCATTGTTTTCATGACACTCTAGGCCACCGCCGAGAGGAATGGGAGAAGGATAGGATCAGAAGTCTCAATCTAAATCCACCAATGATGTTAAAATGTCTCCTCTATAGCAAACTGCACACACCTATAATTTGAACAAACTTGAAATCGTAATATTAAAGCTATGCTATGATGGGGCTTCAATGATCAATGTGACGTGCACATGATTTACGTCCCAAGTCACATGGCCTACTCAATTCTTGGTCGAGCTGCCCCAAGTTTCAGATCCAGTTACATTCAATCAGAGTTGCTTGCATGAGGATCCTCATGCTGAGAATTTACATCATACTTTTATTCCTAATGATCATAAATTAAAAACAGTAGGGACCGAACAAAAGGATTACTCCCCAAAACCTTAAGCAACAATTGCAAACAGAAGCGTGTCGAAATAATCTTAACTCATCTTAATAAAGTAGCTCCTCAAAAACAGGATCTACTGACTCTCGCCACTTCCCATGATACATGTCCAATAGTTTTTCCGCCGGTGTCACCCCTGTACAAAATGGTCGTGCAGATTGAATTCATTGATATGTCCAAATATATTTAATTTCCAAGTTTAAGTCTTTATGTTTTCTTTATTCATTATGAATCTTTAGATTAAAAAAGATAGAGAGCCGTGTTAATGCCTCACAAGCTCCAACAAGTTTTAGAGATCGAAATTTAACTACTTCATAGATATATAATTGAACAAATAAGCTCTAGAATTATTTACCTGTTCTGACTACCTCAGCCACCTCATTCAAGAACCCTGTCTCTTTGAAGCCTCTCCGTTCCAAACCATCCTATAGAAGAATAGATGTTTACTTCCAATATCAACAAGATAAAGGACAGTAGAAGAGACAACTCCAAGTTACCTTTGACAACTTTAAAACATCTTGGGCAACATGCCTTAGCAAACCATCCCGAAATGGCGTCTTTAGACCAGTCTTTGGGACCTAATAAGTAGATTATCAAGATTAGATTTGCTAGCTTGACCATAACAGAAAGATGAAAAGTTGGCAGTACCTCAATGTTTTGTGCTATGGATATCAACCAGTAATGTGGTAATTCAAACTACATTTTGAATAGCTTTTTTCCAGCCTGAGCTGTTGACTCTTTCTTTTACCTTATTCCTCAACATTTGTCTTTCACCTGTAGTCCAATCTGCTGTCATGTCTAGAACATTCTGGAGAGAGTCCTCGTCATATAACAAACCTACCTGAAATTACAAGAAAATATAAATGAGCAAATGTTGCTTAAATTAGTCTACCGTAATGTCCCAAAGCGCCTGACAGGGTGGTTTTTAAGCAGCTTTATTTGGCTGGCCACCCAAGTTCGAATCTTAGAGAAGGTATGGGGCTAAAGAATTGAATTGGGCATTGGCCACCCCTCTATTTTTTAAAAATATACATAAAAGAAAAAAACAAGAAGCTACATAATCTGCAAGGGCTAGACAAAAAGTGACAAGAGGGAAACGTGCAACTGATATTTCTGACAGAACGTCACAAAACTATAAGCTAGAGGCCATTGATATGTACATAAAAAAAAGTTTTGTGAGGAGGTTTATTTTATCATTAAGACTTCATATAAAGAAGCAGGGACATGTGTCCAAGAGTTCCCCATTGGCTATCAAATGCACAGAGATTAGTAACATCATGTATCATTATTCAAAAAGTTCAAAAATATATCCTTTTAATTCCCCCATCCTTCTTTCTTAAGCATATTTATTCTCTAGCGTTACTAGAACATGCTATCCAACTGACTACCACCAAACCATGCACAATATAGAGATTATACAGAAACAGAATAAGGATGCCACTACCCAAAATGCAGGCAAAGCACATAACCTCCTCCAAGGCCCTCCATCAGCGCCTCTCATCTCCAAGTATCTCTTCAACCTAACCTGAATGTAAGATTAAAATGTGGCTCAAAGTTGGCATAGGCATTGTGAGCATAAATTTGCAGCAAATTGATCAAAAACACATAAAACAGACCTCGGGAAATATTGTTGTCAGATGATTTTCCCAATCATTAAGAGTTGGCAATTCACCAGGAAGGCACGGAAGTTTTCCAGCCAAGAAGTCCTGAAAAACGACGAGAGTTTTTGTACAAAAATTAATAGCGTGAGATACAATGTCATGGTCAAGATTAACTTATAGGGGAAGAAAAACGTTCAACATAAACCGGACAATGGATCAAAGAGAATGATTATATAAGAAGCCTTCAATTAAAAGACTATTAAGGATAGATGAAAACCCTGAATGACATCCCAGCACAATCAATATACTTCTTTTTGCGATAAACAAAATACATTGGAACATCAAGGGCGTAATCAACATATTGCTCAAACCTGTATCAAAAGAAAAAAGGAAAAAGCAAAGCAGAGTAAGAGATAATATTTGACTTTAAAAGATATAAAAAAACTACTTTTCCTGCAAGAGAGGTTAGGACAGTTTCCAAGTTAAATGAGCACAAAATTAGATGGGAGCAATAATACGTGCAATACATAAGAAGAACTGAACTTACCCAAAGGAGTCATCAAAAACAAAGGGAAGCATGCCAGCACGATTGTTATCGGTATCTGTCCAGATGTGGCTGTTCCAATAAAAATAATCAGTAAAGACCTACAGGTAAAGATACAAGAAAATAAGAAATTTAAGGTGTCATCTAAAAACCTTCTCATGCTGAGATAGCCATTTGGTTTTCCTTCGGTAAATGGTGAATTTGCAAATAGAGCTGTTGCTATCTGTTGCAATTTTGACATTGTTACTGATCTATCACATCATAGAACACTCCAGTAAAAACAAAAGGAAGTAGAGTTCTCACTGGCTGCAAAGCAAGACCAGCACGAAATTTGCGGATCATGTCGGCTTCCGAACTAAAGTCCAAATTAACCTATTACAAATTTAAAGTAGAAATAAGTACAGCTCTGCAGAAGAAAAATCACCTTTTCATCAAGCCAAGGTGAGATTAAATTACGAAAAGCAGCTTCCACTAAACAGTTAAAAGTTTCAACTCACCTGAACAGTGCATGTCCTAAACATCATATCAAGTCCGAGTGATCCAACTTTAGGCATGTAGTTCCGCATAATCTCATATCTTCCCTGAGCCAAAATCTCATGTCATTATGCAGAGTCTTACAGAGGGAATCAATATCTTATCCCATTTACAGAGCAGATTGGAATCAGAGTTCAGACAACAGAGTATGGTAGATGCAGACCATGTGGATTCTCAACTTTCCCCTTAATACCAAATTGTTAACAACCATTTTACAGAATGCAATTAAAGAAAGCTTGACAGAAAATAACGAACACTCTCATTAGATCAAGAAACAAGATTACTGCAAAAAGTTTAATTTGACTGTTGGGATATTTTTTTCAAACTACTGCCTTTTAAATAAGCATTCAGGTATCGGATTTTTATTCTAGTTGATTGGTAGTTCAACCAAAGAAGCAAAATATATTGAACTAATAGAAAAGAAATCTACAAGAGACTGAAATGAACCATTTAAAATGATAAGAGGCTTAGATGGTTTAGGTCAACAAGAAAGCATTCATGCATTACCCCTTTCAAATCCAATTTGAACACTTGAAAAGATTGGCAATCAGTACCTTTGGCATAACAGGTATATCTTTAAGTCCCCACTTAGGCTGGAAGCCAATTCCTAAAAATCCAATTCCCATTTCCTCTGCAACAGCTTTCACCTGAGAAAGTGTGAGAATTGGAGATAAATAATAAGCTTAATTGCATATGTGTGTGTGTGTGTGTGAGTGCGTGCATATATGTCATGAAACTGGAAAAAAAAAGAATTATGCACCGAATTGACATTATGGTGATTCACTTTTGTAGAGACAGGAACAACAAAATGACAACGCAAACAAAATGGCAAAGACAAAAAAATTACTCAGCAGAACAGCATTAAAGGCAAGAGCTAAGAGTTTATTTGGTCATCAAAGTTCTTGAAAACAGTTACTTGAAAAAATGGGTGGTACTTCATGATATGGAGCAGAGCACATTCTTAAAAGGTAGTTATCTGGTGGTCCAAGAAGGAAGGTGATGATAAAGAAATATACCATTCCTCCAGCAGCACTAATATCAACCGACAACAGAATACAAGAAAATTAGAAAATATACAAAAATGCATTGAGCAACAAGCTTGCATATTCCTACATAAATGAAGGTATGATGAATTCAAATCACCTGATATAGGTGTGAATTAACCTCAGCACAAGTTTGATGCAGAGTTTCAAGAGGTGCACCACTAAGCTCAAACTGACCGCCAGGTTCAAGTGATATGCTTTGTTTCCCCTGGATGACAACAAAGTAGAGGCTTTCTGAAAATAAAAACCACCAATAATAACGAACAAAAACCACCAATAATAATTGAAACTATTTTTCCAACAATTGCTATTGCTAATTTGTTATAGTACAGACAAATGGTCTTTTCTTTTACTCTCTTTCTCTCCCCCCCCCCCCCCCCCCCCCCCTCTCTTTCCCTGAAATAGAGCTCTTGAGCTTGATCACTCAACATATATACAACCAATGTGATACAGAATATAACTTGAATAATGGTGGGAGAAATTGAGGATAAAAAAACAAATAAAAATTCAGCTTACTTGTTTCAGTCCTATGATGTAATCTCCTTCCATTACTTTCTCCCAATCGAACCTCTCAGCAATGCTGTTAAGCAACTCGGCTATTTGTTCGTATTTCATAGGACGTAAAGTTCCAAACTCAAAACCAAACTTCTCATGTTCTGTACCAATTCTGCAAAAGCCAAATTAAAGAGTTGATTTGCAGAGTAAATGAATACAGAGAGCCTCTTGACAACGAGGGAGTAATCTAAAACATAATAAACGAACACAGTAAAATGATATACTATAGCAAATAATCCATTCAAAAACAACGATGAGCTAATCCAAGTACCTCCACTTTTCCTTAGGCTTGCACCCAGAGGCAAGGTATCCAACTAGATCCTCTTTGGTCAATGGCTCCGTTACAACAACAGCATCCTCCGTGGGAGGACTAGCTGCAACAATAGATCGACGTCCTCTTCGAATTCCTATCCCTGCATTGTCTAGATGTAAAACTTGTGATATCTTGGCAGAATAGCGTGATGAGGAAGAGAAACTAACACAAGTTTCCTTCATCCTAGATGCCTCAGCATTTTTTGCCAAGCCACAAACCCCACTTCGTCTGATTGTACATCGTGTTACATCAGTCAATACACGACATGATGGACTGGCCCGCGAAATGAGAGTCATACTGCTCCCGCTGCAAAAACACATATTCACCATTGAAATGAAAAGTTTCAGCTCAATAAAAATTTCCTCCACAAAAATGCTCACTCTTTAGCTCTTAACATGCATAAGTGCAACCGTTGGATACAAAGTTTCAACATTTCATCCTAGAAAGTAAACAACCAAATATAAAATCTCAAAACTCAATTTTATGATGCAAACTCATGTCAACCAGCTTTACGTGCATCGTTACGAGTAAATCTAATGCTTAAATTAACCGAAACAAACATGCAAATTATAATTCAATATAAAATTAAATCAGTAGAAATTGAAGCGAAGAGGAAATGAAATTTATTACCTTGGTTAACGCTGAACGAATTACCACAATTGGAATCTTAAAAACTAGGGTTTCGAATTTCGTAGAAGATAAAACACTCGTTGAGTTATATATATATATAGGACAGCGAAGACTCACTTGCAGAATGCAGAGAGAGAGAGAGGGACTTTGGTTTTCTTGTGAGTATTGTTAGACGTTAGTGTTATTATATACAGAACCTGCTGAACTATCAAATGGCGCTGGGGACGGGGATTCGATAATGCGGCACTATGGTGCCTTTTGATGATGCCCTTTCTTGGTTGTCGCCACGTCACCGCTATCAAGATTCTCTAAGCGTATTTATTCTACTCTACATGATTAGATAGATCCTATTGTTCCACCGGTTGATTAAACATTAAAAATTATTTTGTCTGTCTTTCTAAGTTACAATAAAATAAGATTCATTCAGTGCTCCATTTAATCGCACTACTACTCTATGACACTTTCTTTTACGCTGAAATATTTAATTATAAATTTCAACAAATATTAGCTTAAACAAACCCTCATTCTACATTTTGATTCTTAATTACCGGTAACTACACGGAGTTCCAAATGGACCCGTAGGCCACAGCCTGGAATAAAATGATGATGCATTCCATGACGAAAGGGAATAGTCATGATGATATCTCGACATGACTGTCACGATTCTCTCACAACGGCGATCCATTCTCGGCCGCCCGCTAAAAATGCACAATCGACTCGCGTGTACATGGACATGGAAATTGAAGAGGGACAGAAACAGAGACCCAGTACGTGCAAAAAAAAATGCAGGGCAAGCACATGTTTTGAAGAAAAATAAACAGGTGTCAGTCGCCGCATTTCATCAATGAGTTATTATCATTTTATTATTTTAAAAGTTATTAAATATTGAATAATTATAATAAATATTATCTCTTATTATTTTTTTATTATATCTTTATAAAAATATTATTTTATTATTTTTTCGTTATAACCATTAGTTGACTAACAAAATATCAATTTCACCATTTATGATTAAAAAAAATTACTTGAAACTTATTTACAAAATTTATTTATAATATATTTATTAAAATAGATATAAAATACCAACATAATTCTTTTTGCTGGAATTATGAAAATGAAGCTTATTTACAAAATAAATTTGTCTTATTTTTTTTAATCATGAAGGGTAAAATTAGTATTTTGTTAGTCAAATAACTGGTCAACTAACAAGTCAACTAATGATATTTCTTAGGGAAATTATCAGCCATATACCCTTAAATGACACTCGTATCAAACGTGTGTGAATACTTTTCAAGTGTATCACTCGTATACCCTAAAGTGACAAAACACATATGTCGTCCATCAATCCGTTAACTTCCGTTAGAAAGTTAACATAATTGTGACAAATTAACTATTTTGCCCTTGAAACTCAAAATGAGGTAAAAAGATAAATTTATCCAAAAAATTAACGTAAATTTTAAATACACAATTTTTTTTATTTTGATATTAACAATACATTTTTTATTAACAAATGTATTATTAATGGTACATATTATTAACAATTATCCATAAAAAATATCTATATTATACCATAAAAAATTATTAACAACATATGATTTACAATTATACATAAAAATTTTCAATTGGAATTTGGAGAAGTAGATCTCCAAAAATTTAAATTAAATTTTGGAGGAATAGATTCGGTTGTAAAGTAGTTTTTTTATAGCAATTATTAATAATTATCCGATAAATGAGATGACATGTCATGTTTATCACTATATATCATATGACATGTCATTTTTTATTAGGTAAATGGGATGATATGTCGTTTTTTTTAATCAAAGTTTCATCAATATGAAAAGACTAGATTACCCTTATGATGTCAGCGCTTACAAATTGAAGTTAATGGATTGGTGGACGGGAGATGTGTTTTGTCAACTTAGGGTATACGAGTGATACACTTAAAAAGTATCCACACACGTTTGATACGGGTGTCATTTAAGAGTATATGGCTGATAATTTTCTTATTTCTTATAACGAAAAAATAATAAAATAATATTTTTATAAAGATATAATAAAAAAATTATAAGAGACAATACTTATTATAATTATTTAATATTAAACAATTTTTAAAATAATAAAATAAAAATAACCCTTTCATCTATTATCGAAGAAATGAATTGTTAATTGTACAAAACAAAACAAAACAAAAATTGCCAAATATAGATTGAAAAAAAAAAACGTGTACGTCTCTTTGTCGTGTCAGCCGTGACCCAGCCTGGGCCCACGAGAAAGAGGATGCAATAATGTCATGTGCTGCTCTTTTAATGATTGTGAGATGTTCCGTTTTGCAATTTCCTGCGGCCATCATCGACTTCAACATTTAATTTTTATCCTGATTAATTACTATGGTTACGTTTACTATGTGGGGTGGCGGCTGACTGATACAATGAATCTGACTTATGCAACATTTTGTCGCTAACTACTTTAACTCGCATTAAGAACCAGAAAGAGTTGCCCGTTCCCAAGTGGGATAACGAAAATGGTCTGCTTCATTCAACTCAACAACGTGTTGATTTTGATTGGCAATAATGCTGTGGTTTTGATCATGGCCGACTGATGGGCTTCTAAGAATGGACTCTCTTCGGCCCACATCATCGACCTTCTAAGGGGAGTTAGCAAAAGAAATTTTATACAGGACTGTCCTTTGATCGAACTCCTAAAATGCACACAACAACCAAGAATCGATATCAAGGCCGAAAAGCCAATCTATTCGACCGTATTGCTCGAATAAAAAAATCCAACACAAATTGAGTTTAGCTAACTTCTTTGGTCGCACATGAATCACCTTCATCTTTAAATATCCTGCAGCTAAATTTCTTAGTTTAATCATTCTCTAATTGCACAAATATCATATGGAAAGACACTAGCCCTAGTTTTGATGAGTTGTTCAAACTCAGAGAATCCCCTGAACAGCCATTAAGAATGGAAATTCAGAGCAAAAACACTCCTTGGAGATATTATTGACTCAAAAGATAAACATTAACGAACCCATCATTCAAGTTTGTATTGTAAACCAATTTTAGTGAAGAATCATACCCTGCACAGCTTCCACAAATATGAACATGTAACATCGAATCACCAGAGTAAAAACTGAAAGCAAGGAATTGAATGGAAGCAAAAGCACCAGACACAGATTTGAAGTTCCAAAGATATATATATTGTACAAATATTACATACATGATAATATAAAGGCAATCCAATGCAGACCACCTTTTTTTTCTTTTTTTTCTTTTTTTTTCCCCCTTTTTTCTATCATACACATTAGGGTTACCAGAAGAACTAATTTTTCACCAAGAATCGGATGAAGCATAAAGAAATCTGTACAACTTATAATACTGAGGGTTACCAGAAGATATCATCAACTGTAGTCAAAGACGACGGGTAACCCTCTTCTTCCTCTTCAACCTCCATCTCTGGCTCCACAGATCCAAATTCAGTTGACTCAATATCAGCAAGGTTCTTTAGATCAACCACTGAAAGCTCATCTAAGTGCCTCACCACCAGGTCTGCAGCTCCAAGCTCATAGACAGGATGCTTACTAGCAACAGCCACACACTTCATCCGTGCATCATGAGCAGCCTCCACTGTCTGATTCGAGTTCCCAAACACAATGCACCGCTCAGGTATAAACTTTAGAAGTTGAGCTGCATAAACAAACATCTCTGGATCAGGTTTTCCCCTGTGGACATCCTCTGCCGCTACAATTGCAGTAAAGTATTCTTCAATCCCTATGCTATCAATTGCAGTCTCCAGGGTTTTCCTTGGATGAGTCGAAACTAATGCCATTGGTATCTTGTAATGCATCAATATATTCACAAACTCCTTAGATCCAGTTCGTAGTCTATATATCCCACCTTGTAGAGCTTGATAAATCTCTTCCATCCTCGAAGCCATTCTTCTCAGTTCTGCTGGGTCTCTTGACCAGCATAAAACTTCTGATATGGCCTGTTCATTCTTCATCCCTTCGATTCTTCTAAGAATGAAAGCCGGAGGAGGAGATTTTCCTTCTTCTTGCGCAAGAGTCAGCCAAGCTTGCTTCTCAAGATCAGGATTGTCTTCAATAATCACTCCTTCCCATTCAAATATAGCACCTAACCAGCCGCAACCCATCCTTTCTTGTCGGAGCAAGGGATTGTGCAATGAAGGATTATCTGCTTTATTCTCCGGTGGCCACAAACCAGGTTTTCGATCAACACCAGTGTCAATCTGGTACCTCCAATCCAGAGGTATTTTCTCCTCCTCTCTAAATGAATATGTCTCCTTTGTCAACTCCATTGCAAGAGCATTAATTGATTTATTAATCGACCTACTAAGTTTCATTCTCGGTGGAGGACAATAATTAACAATCCTTCTACCGAGGAATTCAGTCACCGGAAACCGGCAACAATCTGGAAACTTCTTTTTGCTGGATAAGTCCCTAACAGGAATTCCTTGACACAGTGGTGGATGGCCTAGAAAAGATGTTGCCGCAATTGAATCCACCACCATATTTACCAAGTGGCAATAACTAAAATCCCACCTTGTTTAAAGTTCCCTCTGACTGAACACAAAAGAAACAGGAATTTGGCTACACCCACCAACTATAAAAACCACCCAACTTATGATTCACAGCCACAGTTCAAATTTTACGAGAAGGCTGCTTCAAGTCCGAAAGTATTCTCAAATCGCAAAAGACGCTAAAAGGGAAAATAATGAAACAGCCTCCTCACAACAAAAATCCCAACTTTATTATCCAGAAACCACCTCAAGCACACCTTTCAAGCTAAATTAAGCATAACCTATCAACCAAAACCCTAGATTGACAAGATAAACGACTAAGAACTCCTATAAAGGTCAACCCCGGAAAGTAAAATTTCAATAAAATTCGAAGAACATATATACAGCAAATACTCTTAAAACTACAAATTCTTGTGAGCAAACTAATCGAAACTGGAAATAGAAATCCTTTTGGTATGGGTTTTATTATTATTATTATTATTATTATTATAGAGAGAGAGAGAGAGAGAGAGAGGAAACAGAAAGAAAATAAGATGAAACGATAATGAGGAACCTGGAGAAATAACAAGCGCTGATAAAAAAAAGTGGCCGGCTATGATTGAATGAAGACGGATAGAGGGAGAGGTGGGGGTTAAGATTCTCTAGAGAAAGTTATCATGTATGTGAATATCTCTCTCTCTCTCTCTCTCTCTTTAAATGATTTTTGTGATGTTTGTCGCTTGAAGAAGAAGAAGAAGAAGGAGGAGGAGGCGTGAGCGTTCGCGTTTTCTTTTCCTATTTTTTGTTTTTTGTTTTTTATGTGGTATATAACCTTTACAGAATAAAAAAGGAGGCGGGCCGGCGGGGTTGGTGTGCACGTGTCGGTAGATAACCGGTCTGGGTGACTTTTTATTCTGTACTTTTCTCATCCTAGTTAATCTTTTGTTACTTGCTATTCCCATCTCTGGGAACCATTTATTTTTTTGGATATTTATTTCGGTTGTCTACCCACTAGGCAAAAATAAATATCGGTGTAATGGCGATTAGGTCCCTCATTTTTAATATCATCTCAAATAAGAATATACAGCTGCTGCTTCTAGGCTAATCTCTTGGTTGTCTTTGCGCCCTTATTTCCTTCATTACCAATTTCTTTCTCGAAGATGAAGTTTATCTCCCACCATCTCGTTGGCCCACCTTGACTTAAGTTAATTTTGAGGTTATATTAAGTACTCATAGAGTTTACGTTAAAATAATACTATCTAAGATTTAAATCTTAAATTTGAGCGTATGCTTTTTATTAAAAATAAATTAGAAAAAAATAATATTAATCGCTTAACAAGATAATCATCAAAAGGTGGAAAATATCATCGATTTACCAGAAATAACTATGACAAGAATAAGGTGGATGAGTGATAGAATTTCGCTCAAATTATATTGCAATTTTTTACTCTTTTTTTTTTTTAAAGTACAATGGATTTAAACGCAATCTTGGCAGTGGTTTGTTGACCTCTAGGCTTTAGCCAATAATTAACAAGAAGAGTCAATGCGAATAATAGAGAGAAAGCTTCAAATGACCGGGACCAATACCATTTAATACTCTCCATTTGAATGAAGCTGGTGGGTGGCGAAAACAATGCAAGTTGTTTTGCTTAAGCACAATTGTGTGGGTATGCTTTGGGAATATTAAAAATAAGGTGATAATCAAATCCGATTAACATTTTAATATTTAGTAGTAAAATTCTGACCATTGAATTGATCATCGTACAATGAGAAAGTTTTAGATGAAAAATACAACGTATTATAAAATTTTATTGACGGGGTCTCATATAAATTATGTGAGGATGACTTTTCCCGCATGGTTTTGGGGGAAAACGAAAAACACGTGTTAATATCTCTTTTTTTTTTTTTTTCCATGATTTTACAATTTTCTTGGTAAAGTAATATTTATTTTGTTTTGGGTGATTGGACAGCGATTGGTGCAACAAATAAATGGTCCGGCGATGGAGGTGTTTCCATTTGTCATTGTTCCTTCTAGAAGGAGATATCGCTGGAAAGCCACTGGGCCAAAGCTTGGCCCAACTACGTGTTGAATTTAGAAATTCACCAGATCCAGTTTTAGCCGCATCATCGTTGCAACGTGGCAAACTCTGGATTGTTAACAACAGCAGTGTTCGATGAGCGAAATTTGAGAAACTATGAAACCCTGATGGGGTTCACATACATACATATACATACATATGCATACATACATATATACATATATATACATACACACGCATATATATATATATATAATCGTTTTCAAGTGTAGGGGTTTGTATTTTTTTTAATACGGACACATTTTTAAATCATGCCGTTTAAAAAAATTAATTATTAAATAAATTATTTAAAAAATTAAAAACTAATTCTTTTAAACTCAATAATTTTAAAGTGTGGCCACGTGAAAAATAAATGAGGACACCTGTATTGTACTAGAAAAAGATTATACACACACACACACAAATATATATATATATATATATATATATATATATATATATATATATATATATATATTAATCTCTCATAATTTGCCTATGTTGTCACAGTAGTATATACCACATTTTTTTTCTTTTTGTGATTTGACTATTAGATCCAAGGTAAGAATGGCAACAACACGGATGCATTACTTAGGTTATTATCATTGCAATCTCTCCTATTTTCTAAAATGTTAGGAAAAAATATAATAATTATTATTTTATTTATTGGCTAAGTTGTTAAAAGATATGAATAAGGAAGAAGTAGGAAATTTTGAGAGGACTTTTATTATTGATATTGGGGTAATTACAATGCATGAGTTTATAAGAGTCATAACCCCTTAAATATAAAATAAAGCTTATGTTTGCTCCCTAACTTCAGAAAGATAAATCACTTGATTTATTCCACAAATTTATAAATATTTCATAATTCTCCAATTATTATTATCATTTCCATATGTACTCTCATTATTTAAATTTATTATTAAATATATTTAATTATTATTTAATTATTAATTAATAATAATAAATATAATTGATATAATAAAATCATTTATTTTTATATTATAATTATTATAATAAAAATAAAAATATAATTTAAATATATTTAGTGTTTCAATTAAAGCAAAAGTTGGCACATTGTAGTGAATTATATAATGGACCACAATTTAGCTTTCAAAACGTCTAAACATAGGTAAGCAATAACTTAATTTGCACAATATTATAATACCATACAATATTATATTCCAAACACACTCTAATGGTGCGTTTGATAAACAAGAATCATGATAAGAATTTTGAATTAGAATAAGTTGTTTACTTAAACTGTAGAAATTGGAATCGAAATGAATAACAATCCCATTGATGTGTGATTCATGGCAACCAAGACAAATGTAGCAATTTGATTTGAATATTTGAATGACAATTGAATAAATTAAAATAATAAATCAAATATATCAGCTATAAGTGAAAATAATTGATAAGGGCAGGTAATACTTAGAATAACATATAACACCATAAAGTCATGAGTAAAAATACGTCGACATAAATCAAATATCAAGAATAACATAAATTCAAGTCCAGCAGCACCACAAATTCACAAATAAAATTATAAAAAGACCACAAATCTACATATAAAAATGCGGATCCTAATATATTTCTTAATTTAATTTAACTTATATATTTTTTAATTAGTCTTATTTTTTCATTTAACTTTTATATTTTTTTCATTTAATTTTAATTTAATTAAAAAATAATACAGATCCCAATATATTTCTTAATTTAATTAAACTTCTATATTTTTTTAATCAGTCCTATTATGTTTTTTTTTCATTTAACTTACATATTTTTATTTAATTTTAATTTAATAAATAATTTAATTAAAAAATAATATGGATTTAAATATCCAGTGTTTTTAATGCATTTGCATCCGGATCCAAATTCGAATCCAACACATATCCTAATTTTAAGGATTCGAATTCTCATTTTTTAATATACGGATTCGAATGTTTGTGGATCCGGACTGAATCAGGATATTTTTGCCATCTTGGCTTTAAGAGTATCTCCAAAAGCCTCTATAAATTTTACTCTTCAAATACCTATTTACTTACTTATGTGGCAAATAGAAGGATGAAAAAATATGATATTCTCCAAAAGACTTTTCAAATATAAATAAGTTAATATTATTCTAATCAAATAATTATTTTTTTAAAGGAAAAGTCAATAGCAATTAAAATACTTCTCTCTATTTCTTCAATGAAAATTAATAAAATATAAATTGAAGAGGGATAAATTAACTCTCTAAAATTGAAGAGAGAGAATCAATTTTTATTTAAAAATTTTTTATTAAAGTATCTTTGAAGCTTTAAATATTAATATAACTCTTTAAATAAGTAATAATTTTTTTTTTCAAAGAGTCTTTTAGCGATGCTCTGGCTAAACACCATTCGAATAGAGAAAAACTAAGCGAAGTCGAGACGTAGACCGAAGAAGCCGATAACTTTCGTACGGAACAGAGTGGTTTATAAGTGCCACTTCTTTTCCCGTCGCAATCTTAAGAGAGGGACTCCAGAAGGGCACGTGAAAGAGACATGCCCCCTGAAGGCAAAATTGTCTTTGAAACCTGAATGTGGTAATAACTCACCGTTTGAACGGTCTGCCAACACCACGAAGGACACAGGAAGCAAGGATGAAGTTGGTAAGGTGGACGATGTAGCTTTGCCACGATATCCAAAACAGTGCAGTAACTCCTCCAGTGGAAACTAGAATTACTCTGGGATGCAGAAAGAGAATAAGAAAACCGAGAAAAAAAAATTCAATTGAATCTGCGAGTAGCTCCGCTATAAGTGATGATAAAATTGTTATTGTTTCAAGTAGAAGGAGAAGAAGAACATCCTGGACAAGCCTAAAGGAAATTGCCGGGAGAAGTGGGGATTATAATGGTGAAAGTACTAACTTAACAGTCCCATTCTCTTTGTAAAAACGAGAACCTTTTCCCCAAATCAATTTTCAAAGGAAAGATAATAGTTTGATGATTTGTGATTATTTGTTGCAATAGAGAGTTGATTTATCTACCTTCATTAGCAAGTTAAAAATTCGTTTACGTTTTGGGTTATGATAAAGCATTTTGACTGTAATCTTTGAATGTGTATTTTAATCTCTCTTTACATGTAATCTGAAACCAAATGCAGGCAAATCTTTACATTTCATCCAAATTTTCATCCGCTTTCATTCACAATTAACTTATCCAGTTTTTAAGTTTTTTTTTAAAAATGTTATATGGAATATATTAATTTTTTTAAATTTAAATTTTTAGTATTAAAAGAGATAGGAAGAAAAAAAAAAACCATGGCAAAACCGTAGTTTTCTATGGTATTAGAATAGATAGGAAGAAGAAAAAAAAAAAAGCCATGTCAAAAGGGTAGTTTTTTTTTTTTTTTTGAAAGAAAAAGGGTAGTTTTCTATAGTTTTAGAATAGATAGGAAAAAGATTAAAAAAAAAAAACCATGGCAAAACCGTAGTTTACGCAAAGAAAGTGACCGGTTACGCGCCGCTAAGCATTTGCTATAAATTAGCGCATTCGGCGGACTCAGAGATACTAACGTGTCGCGCGCGCGAGAGAGAGAATGGGGAATCGTCGATTCGCACAGGTCTCGACAAGCGACGAAGACGAGGACGTACCGCCACCGTCTTCAAGAACACGCAAATCAGAAGAAAATAAAGAACAGCAATCATTGAGGCAAAGCAAGAGGAAGCGAATAAAGCTTCAAGAAGAAGAAGACTACGAAGAACCAGAAGAAGAAAGAAAGGCATCGAAGAGGGAGAGGAGAGATAAAGGAAAGGTCAGAGAAGCTGAGAAGCCACGGAACGACGGCGTTGAAGACGAAGAAGAAGAAGAGGAGGAGGAAGAGCAGCCCCAGGAGGACGCTAAACCGGTTGGTGAACTGGTTCGATTTTCCGGTAAAGGCAGAGGACGAAGGAGCCATTACGAGGCTTTTGAGTTCGACGGCAATAAATACGAACTCGTGAGTTTTTTTTAATTAATTTTTTAACTGAGTAGAAAAAAGTAAATTTGATTGGATTTGGCTTGCATTTCTGAATTTCATGGTTTTGCATTCTTTTTATAAATTTTAATTGGGGAGATTTATGGTCGTTTAACTTTAAAGGAATGTTTAATTTTGTTGTGATTGTTCTTCAGGAGGATCCTGTACTTTTAACTCCTGAGGATACAAATCAGAAGCCTTATGTGGCAATCATTAAGGTAATTCTCTTCTGAAACTATGATGGTTGTGTTACATTTAGTTGTCTGTTCTGCTTAATATAGATGGCTGTATTGTCAATGCATTGTTGGATGCAGCTAAGTCTTAGAAGTCTTCATGTGTCATATACAGTGGAGCCTGCGCCTCCCTTTGATTGCCCAAATTTTCTTTACATTGATTAATTTTTCTACTGTAAAACCAGCCACGTTTTTATGAATTTGTTTGCTTCTTTCTGTTTGGATGCTTAAATGTCTTTGGTATCACTTGTTTGAATAACGAAATTATTGATCTGTTGACAGGAAATTACTCAGTCCAAGGATGGGAGCATGATGGTTACTGGACAGTGGTTTTATCGCCCTGAAGAGGCTGACAGAAAAGGTGGTGGAAATTGGCTGTCCCGTGATACAAGGGAGCTTTTTTATAGCTTTCACCGGGATGAGGTTCCAGCAGAATCTGTGATGCATAAATGTGTTGTGCATTTTGTCCCCATTCACAAGCAGCTTCCAAATCGTAAACAACACCCTGGTTTTATTGTTCAAAAGGTTTATGACACTGTGGAGCGGAAACTCTGGAAGCTTACTGATAAAGACTACGAAGATAATAAGCAGCATGAGATTGATCTCCTAGTTCAGAAGACTCAAGCACGCTTAGGAGACCTTCCAGACATTGAGCCTGAAGAAACTGCTACTCGGGAGCAGGAAGATCAGTTAAAGGCTAAAAGAAGCCTGCGGAAGAAGAACATATCACCTCTTGATGTTTCAAGAGAGGAAGATTCCACAACCAGGTCAGATCAGTATGTTAAGGCTGAAACACCAGGAAGCTGTACTAGCAATGCCTCGGAATACTACAACATTTTATCAAAGTTTAAGGCATTGACTGGAGAAACCCATCGTGATAAATGGTTAGAGAGGCTCCTCCAAGGCCTTCAATACATATGCAATTCTGCTGACAGCATTCATGCAGATCAGAATGGGAAAGGTGGTTGCAAGGGGGTTGACCATGAAAGTGAGGATAAGTCAGTGGGAACTGAGAATGGATCTCGAGAAAAGGGTCAGAAGGTCTGATTTTACATGTTTTTATTTTTCTTAAAGTTTATCCAATTTGACGATTTATTTTTATTTACCTAGATGTTTTTAATTCTTTTCCTAAAATTTCTATCTATCCAATTTTTCGATTTATTTTCTTTGACCTAATTGATGTGAATGGAAAATGGGTATCATATGGGTGCTGATTCAGAGGGTTTTAACCTAATTGATTTGAATGGAAAATGGGTATCATATGGATGCTGATTCAGACGGTTTTAATATTCTGCCTTTTACAGAATGGGAAGTCTTTTATATGGCCAGATACTGCCATTGCAGCTGTTACAGCTCTTGAGAAGGCTTCACATGATACTCTTTCTTTGGATTTTCAGAAGTATAACCAAAAACTGCGGCAGCTTTTGTTTAATCTCAAGGTTAGAAGGTTTTCTTTTGGCTTGTTTACATAATTAAGTACAAGAAGACATGTATAGAGACCTAGACTTATTTGCAGCTTGAATGAATACAATCTATCATTACATTCCTGCTGCCTGTGGATACATGTCATTATAGGGGTGTTCAGAATCCAATCCGATCTGCTTAATTCGTCTGATCCGTAGAAATCCGATTCGTAAAAATCTGATCCGTGGATTGGTGGATTGGATTGGATTGAAAATTTGAAAATCCGCAGTTGGTAGATTGGATATGAATTTACTTTTGTAGATCCGTAAAAATCTGCTAATATACAAAAAATAAAAAATATTTATTTAATAAAAAAGTAAACGTGTAAATAGTGGCATTATACTTACTAATAAATAAATAAGTTAAAATATAGTTATATTAACACCGTATTGTATTTTATCCGATAATAATATAAAATAAAAACAATTAAATAAAAAAATATAACTTCCTAAGCAATTAATTTTCATGTACGGATTGAAATAAATGAGATCTTTTTCTTTTTGGTGTGTTATATTTTGAAACTTTGAATCTATTTTGTAACTTTATTTAAACAATTAATTTATTTAAATCTTATTTAATTTTGAATTTGATCAGTAGTAAAATCATTTTTATATTAATTTTTTTTATTTACTTAGTTTGTGGATAAGACATAATTAAAAATTTTTCTCCTACAAACCAATCCGCAAAATGGTGGATTGGGTCAAATCCGCATCCGATCCGCAGACTTTTGGATTGGATTGGATTAAAAATTTATAATTCCCAAAATCATGGATTGGATATGGATTGATATCCAATCTGTAAAATTTGATCCGGGAACACCCCTACATGTAGGGTTGGCAAATTAAGGACTTGGGTTGGACTTTTTCAAGCCCAAGCCCATTAGATAAGAATTGTAAGGGCTGGGCCTGGGCGGGATTGTTGTAAACTTGAAATGAGTTAATAATAATCAAGTTGTTATAATCAACAATGAATTAAGAAAAATAAATATTTCAAAATAAAATAAATAAAAGTTTAGAGATTTAATTTTTTAGTATTGGATTCTCTAATTCAAGCACACTTTTAACTAATTAACACTTAAAAGAGAGTTTCATATTATAATTTTAAATTTTTTGGTTCATTATTGATATATAAATTAGGAATTTAAGCTTATTTTTTTTATTGTTCCATTATTTTTATAATTTTAATTTATTATTCTAATTTATAATTTTTTTTTTTTTTTTTAAAATAGAGGGCTTGGGTCGGACCTGGGCTTTTTTGCCTAAGCTCTTGTCCAGGCCCTCATGTGCGAAGCCCGACCCGAGCTTTTTTGCTATCCCTACCTACATGTCAACCTTTTCTCAGTGGTCGGCTACAAGGCTGAGGGTTATGCAACTACATGGTTTCTTAATTAAATAAGATGATTGACTGTATTTTACTACCATTTTTTCCCCCTCAAAGAATGACTATACAATGAAGATAGGTTTTATTAACTGTGAATGTCTTTTAGATTTGCCTACTAAATACTATGAATGTCATTAGATGTAGTGATGGCAATGGTACCTGCAAACCCATCCAAACCCACCTACTGTGGATAAGTTTGCGGTTTGTAGGCGGGTTTCACATTAGAAGTTGAAACTCGCACTATGTTGCAGGTGAGTTTGGTATTAACTGAATATCTGATGGATACCGGCATGGATATCCGCCAAACCCGCAATTTTTTTATCTCAAATATTTTTCATGTAATTTTAATTGAAAAAATTATTAAATATATAAATATATAAATTAAATATATGTAAAGTATAAACATGTCACGTGTGGTGTGTACAAGTTGCAACTCATAACCTAACCTAAAAGAAATCCAAATTATTTCTTTTTCGCCTATGAGCAGCAGCTGCAAAACCTATCATTCCAAACTATTTCTCTTTCACCCGTGAGCAGCTGCCGCACACCCATTTACCTATCACTTGTGAGCAGCAGCCGCACACCCATTTCCCTTTCACCCGTGAGCCACAGCCACACACCCATGAGTTTTTCATGGCATTTGTGTTTTTTTTATGGATTTATATATTTCATATTTAAATTTAAGAATTTGTATTAAATTGATGTTGAAATTTTAATTTTCTATTTATATTGATTAAATTGAGAATTATGTTATGTGGAATTTTAGCTTATTAATATAAATTTACATATTGGACGTTTGTGATTTTAAATGTGAGAACTCGCAAAAAATCCACCGGATACCATTGCAGGTTTGGTAATTGTCACAACTTGCAGTGGGTGAGTTTTCTTAAAAAATTAAAAACCACAGCGGATGTAGGTACGGGTTTGGTAATAGCAAATCCGCTGCGGGTGGTACCCATTGTCATCCCTAAATTCATATGGGTGTTTAAGATACTATTTTGATTGTTTAATTTTTATTTTTTGTATTCTTGGCAGAGTACTGCACTGCTAGCCCGACGTCTTCTAAACGGGGAGTTAGAACCTTCTAAGATTCTGAACATGTCACCTAATGAGTTAAAGGTACTATATTGTCCTAGTTGGTAGTATATTTTTTATTTTTATTTGTTATTGTTTCTGCATTTACAATTAAAAGTTTTATCTACTAAGTAGAGACTTGTAACCTTCTAAGATACTTAATTTATCATCTTGTTAGTGAAAAGATACTATTTTGTAATAATTGGTAGTTGTGGATTTGTGTTTTTCCCTGCATTTGTGAGTAATTGCTTTTTCTCAATCTAGTTAGGAATCTGTAACTGATAATGATTTTGTTGATTGGTCTCCATTATACTTGTATTTTGACTAGTAATTGTTTTTCAGTAAGGAGGGAATATCGAGTAGATATTTGTTGTTGGCTCTTTATATTGTATGTATATTTGCCGGCCTTTTTTTTTCCCTCTTTTTTTATTTGAAACTTTTCAAATTATGATTTCACATATTATGTTAACGATTTCAACTGTAAGCGATGCATAAAATATTAAAATATCTGCTCAATCTTTTATTTTTTCACTGCTGAAAAATTGTTTAGCTATGTATGCAAGTGACTCCTTTAAGCCATTTTTCTGGCCATCCATGAGTTCAGTTGAAACTGGTTTTATGTTTCTTTTTTTTCTTTTTATATTCATATGTTAATAGGTGTAAGTCCTTATTTGTTTAGTTCTAAACTGGATTTCTTTTGTGGGTTCTAACCCTTATCTTTAGTTCAATGTGATATGCCGATAAGCCACTAGGATCATTAGTGCGGACATTTGGTATATGTTTTGTGTGGTTTTGTATGAGTGAGAATGGGAATATATCTCAACTGATTGTCTTACTTTTAGGAGGGTTTAACAGCAGAGGAGATGGCAAAGAAAGAGCCTGATGAGTCGGAGCAAATGCAGGTTGCTGTCTTTTACCTTGTATTGGTTCAAAATTTAGTTCAATTTATTTTTGCTGTGATATGTGCTCATATTTAGCTCATTGCTTGTAAAACAGATGACAGATGCTAGGTGCTCAAGGTGCAATGAGTGTAAAGTGGGCCTCAGGGACATCATCCAAGCAGGACACGGAGATCGATATCAGGTTTCTGCACTTTATAACTTACCTGCTGATAGTAATTCCTTTCTTCGCTGTATGAACAATATTTGATTGAGGTGCTATCATTCAGATTCTTTTGATAGAAGGTGCTGTCATTCAGATAACGCATGCCATCTTGAGAAAAGGGATTTTGATAATCTAATTCTAAGCCTTGAGTTTTATCTATGTTTTCATGATTTATGATTTAAATCTGTATGATTTTGTATGATTATAATAGTAATCTAAAGCATCTCTGCTTATGTATTATTTAGCTCTTCTTCTTCTTCTTCATTGGTTTTTGGCCATTAAAAAATAATTTGAATTTGTTTTTGGTCTGGTTTCAGTTGGAATGTATTGCCTGTGGTCATTCCTGGTATGCTTCCAGAGATGAAGCGTCCTCCCTAACAATTGATGGACCAGGTTCTGCGGCAAAAAGCGTAGGCATAGTACCTTTGGCCACTGCCAAGTTTGATAGCCTTGAGAAGAATTTGCTGAGCCCTCGTGAGTCTGAGAAATTAGCCAATGATGTCCTTAAGAAATCAAGCGAAGCATACATGCCTGTGTTGGAGGCCCAGAGATCATTCGGCAAGTCCAAAACCGAAGAGAATTCTGATGCCTCAAATGCAAAGAAAGCGGATGTACAGTCGTAATCCCTTAATAAATAGCGTCAATTTGGGGTCTATTTTCTTAGTTTTAGTTTAGTTCTCGGGGAATAGCTACCGCTGCACAGGTTGACTTTTAGGAGCTTATTTTGCTTAGCCTATTGTAATAATTTCTAGACTTGTTTTTTTTGCGTCAAGCTGGGATGTTTTTCGCCGAGTTATAACAACTAATCACCTTGTGCATATTTCAAATACACACTGACGAAACTGTTGATGAAATAGGAGGATTGCAACAATCATCGTCGTCGTCACTAATCAGGTTGATTACCTTATCCAGGACGTGATGACTTTGTTAAATATTTGTCTTGACAATAGAGTAATTTTTTATGTCGTGAGTGACTGAGTGGTGATTTATGGGACAAATTAGATCAGTCCGCCTACAAAAAATAACCAACATTTATCGATCTTTTTTTTTTTTACCAATTCCAACTTTTTTGGACCTATTTTACCCTTCTCTTGAGTACTCATCCCAGCTAAAGAAACACTTGTATGATTGTATCCAACTTAAAAAACACTTATACCACTAGTTTCTTGCCCAATTTCGTTTTTTTTTTAAAAAAAAAACGTTTCAGAAATTCTGAGTTTGTCTTCTCCCGCAACCGACGTTCTGTGAGCTTCTCCCTCAACATTTATCATTTATTTAAAAAAAAACGTTTCAGAAATTCTGAGTTTGTCTTCTCCCGCAACCGACGTTCTGTGAGCTTCTCCCTCAACATTTATCATTTATTTCGTTTAGAGTTTATGATTTATTTTCTTTTTCATTTTAATGGCAGCCAACTGGAATCATTAGTTTAATGGGCGGGATTTGGGATTTATTATTTATTGTGATGTGAAATTTGATTTTATAATGTCGATTTATTAGATTAGTTTTTGTAGTGGATTTAAAGGTTACGGGTCTGTGCAACAGAAAACACTGAAAACTTTTGGCACACCGCATGTTTGCTAAAATGACTAATTGAATTATTTATCCTTTTCGTTGTGATTTTTATATTGTATTGTGGAACAAGGCACAAGATGCGCAGCAAATTTGCCGGATTCCACCAATTTTATTGCACAAAAAAATTAAAAAACAAGTCCAGCAAAATGTGCAGCCAAGAGCACGATAGCTTTACGCGCTTGCATCCAGGGGACGCAAGGCGATGCCAAGGGCGACCCAAGTCTGTAAGGCACCGCCCCTCTTGTCTGGGGCAATTTTTTCTTTTTCCTCTTTATTATTTACTTTCAATTATAGATTATATATATATTTTTTATTTATTACAATTATTTGTATGCAGTACTTGTTATTTGCCGATTAAAATATATTTACAATTATGTTGTCGATGAAAAAGTGTAAAATAGCACGAAAATATTGGTCAGTGAAAAATGTTGGTTATTTTTGTGAGTGGACCGGTTTATATGGATGTTTCGCAAATTTCCTAAAAACAAGAATTTAAAATTAATTTCAGCTTAAAGTACGAATCAGAGGCTGGAGATTCCGTGGGTCAGAACTGACCGACCGCCTCAATTTCGCTACCTCCCGCCAGCCTAAACCAATCACATGATTCTTTATTTACCGTCTCCTCCTCCGTTTCCTCCATCACATTCATAGGGAATGCCACCCGTTCCTATTTTACATGATTACCCCTTTTTTGGTTTCCTCCTCCATCCGGTAATCGAGATAAAGATGCTCAAAATCTCATTTCAATTGTGTTCAAATTTTTTTTTTTTTTTGAAGTCTGTTATACAGATATTAATGACATTATATCAGACATTACAATTAATATTTACAATCATACTATATAACTGGGACCACCATCATACATTGACACACTGAAGTATATGCCCAGATATTTTAAACCCTCTCTAATATTCGAGGAGTGCCTGCTCCACTCACATTTCGTAAGGGAGAGACTGTCTCCACTCAATTAATTGATAATTGAAGAAGAACTGAAACTAATATGCTCTTATGGAGGCTTGAACCCTTGCACTCAACATTGTAAGTGCAAGGCTTCTCCCATTGGACCAAAGGCTCATTGGTAATTGTGTTCAAATTCAATACACACCATACGCATTAGTGGTGTAAATTACCATTCTTAGTATTAAAGAAAAAAAAAAAAAAAAGGAAATCTTGTCAACAAATTCTACAAACACACAAGGAAATTGCCCCCAGAAGAAGATCTGGGGAGTTCAGTTTTTAGTAATTGGATTAGGGCGGGATCTGCAATTACTGCATTAATATCCGCGTTAATTTGTTTTAATTATGGGGACCAGCTAAATTAATTGTAAGATTGCAGTCCCGCTATTCCCAACACTACTAATGTACAATAATAATTATGTGCATTGATTTGGACACCCACTTTTACCAGTCAAACGAACCTTCCCCTCAAGCCCATTGACGATATTATCCCTGCCTAAAAAATCGTAAAATATATTCTCAAAGGGTTTTTCTGTCATTTCTTACAGGTAACAGCCCAATCATACCTTGGCTGCCCGTATCAATCGATAAACATTAAAGTGCAACCAAAATATAAAGAAAAAGCTTTTACTATAAAAATAAATAAACGCACACAACGTAGCAGCATATGATGAGTTGAACAAGATGAATTTTTTACTAGACATGAACAGAAACTCATCAGTTCTCTGTCTCTTTTTTGCAACTCATCTTCGTGTGAGCAAGAGAGACAAGAGTGCTGTTTCTTCACTTCACAGTTCTCTCACTCACCCCCTCACTCAATTTCTTTTAACCTCAGGCATGCATTCTCTCTCTAAAGCTTCCTTCGCCTTTTTGTGCTTATTAGGCATTTTGCCGCTTTATTGCTATTGGTCCAAGCCTGGCAAATTTGTTTGCTTATGCTTTTTCACTGTACCTGTGTTGATTCTTTTGGCATGTTAAGTGCGCACTTTGTTCTTTTTTTAACATGACTCCGGTTGTGTCCCTAATAGATGTCGATTTATTGTCCCATTGATACTTTAAGTTTAAGAGAGGCTGGAGATTATGATGATTGGATCACTTGCTGTTTGTTGGGTTTGTCTTTGAGCTTACTTCTTTGAGATCTAGCGGGGTTATGACTATTTTCTCAAGCATTTTTTTCCCTTTATTTTTTCTTCTTTTGTTTAGCTTAGAATGCAAGTGAAACTAAAGTTATTTTCTTTTTCTTTTTTTCTTTAAATTATTTTTTGTAGCCTTTATATCTGTCACTTTATCATAGGATTCTTTGTTTGTTCAAGAGTTTCAGTTTTATGAGATCACACTTATTTTGAAGTTTTGTGATCTCAAAGTTTGGATTAACTTATGCGGCGCCTGCTTTTTCAAACAATAATGGTATTTGGTAAAGTTAAGGTCTCTGAACCAGTGCTATACTAGAGTACTACAATTGGTTAGGCTTTGAATTTTATAATTTCTCTTGTAGCTGCCGTGAGCCACATATTATTTGTTAGGCTCCTGCATGTCAAGATCCGATTTTTACCTCCATATGAAGATTTGTTGTTAACGGAGTTCCCGTATGTTATAGGCTGTGGGAAGTTTTGGTTGGTATAAAATATTTGGTAGTGTATTGTTCCTCATTCTGCATTTTCTCTGCTGACGTATTTGATAGCATAAAATCAAAATTTCAGGACAAATCTTCGGCTGTTACGTTTGTTTTTGCATTACTAGTTAGTGAACTGAAGTTTTTGGCACTGTTCCTTTTATTTTTTATCACTTCTGCTTTTCTATATGATATTTATGTCTGCTGAATTCCATTTTAATAGCTATTCATTTTCTTGTTTACTTCAGAACTGTGGATCTAGCTATGGCACTAGAGATGGAGATGGATTGCGACAAAATCAGCACAATGGGTCTGAGTCCTAACACTGTTCTTCTGCCTCCTCGACATTGTTCGAATATTGAAAAGAGGAAAACAAAAGGAAAACACATCCGTAAAGATGAGCTGCTGAGGGTAAGGGAAGGCTTCACAGAGATTAGCTTCCGTTGTTACCGTAGTTCCTCTTGTAAAAGTACTCCAGCTGGACCTGTTGGACTGGAGGGTAACATAGAGCTGAAGCGAGGTTCAATATATCAAACATCCAACGAGGTGAGGAAGATGAAGAAAATGGGAGCTATTGAGGGAAGGAAAAAAATCGAATTTCCTTGCAGTAATGATACCTCTCTTCCCTTCAGAGTTCTTGATTCTTTATGTAGTTCAGATGAGGAAAGCTCTGGGAAGAGAAACTCAGTGTTGTCTGTAAACTCAACCTCAAATATGTTGTCTGTTTGCAAGCCTTTTATAGAATTGTGCCCAGCAGGTGACTTCATTGAATTCGGTCTGAAGTTGGATGCAAGACAAAAACAATCTGCTGAAACTCCAAGGAGAGATACAGTTGAGGATTTGAATTTCAGATGTGGTGAGGTTGTTGGTCCTCTGGATGATGGTAACAACCTCCTTGAAATAGACACAATTTTGACATTTCAGAAGTCTCATTCTGCGAAAGTGGAGATGGCCTATCCACCGTCTCCATCAGAATGTGATCATTCCTCCAGAGCTAGCTCTAAGACTCGTTTTAACCCTATCAGAAAGATGTTTGATCCATTGATGAAGTCCAAGTCTGTACGAAGCCCTTCGTGTCATGCAGTGCAACATAATCAAGTCAAAAAAATTGGGACAGAAAATGTGAGAAGGGAAAGGGCGTTTAGGAAATCTTTGTTGCATGATTTTTCTAATACAGCTCAGAATTCAGAATTCAATTCTCAGATTGTTGAGAAAGATAAGCATCGTTCAGCTGTGGCACATTCACCAGTCCACCTACATGGCCTTCTCAAGTTGGAACACAAGCAAGGGGTACCCTTTTTTGAGTTCTCTTTGAGTTCCCCAGAAGATGTTATTGTGGCTAGGACATGGAAAGCTGATAATGCTTTTAATTGGGTATATACCTTCCACTCCTTCGATGGTAGAAAAAGAAGCAACGTCAGTGGGTGGGGATCAAATGATCGCAACAGAGAGTGCTCAATGGTGGGACAGATGCAGGTTTCCTGCCATATATGCTCAGAATTAAGAGATGGTGGGGTTTTTGACAACTCTATGGTTACAGAGTTTGTGTTGTATGATATAGCACATGCAAGTCAAAGTGTCTCTGCTCAAGAACTTCTGAAGTGTTCGTCTGATGCTACACCTCCTAAGGATACCAATCAAGGCATTGTTGAGGGAAGTAATGAGTCTGATTCGGTGAAGTCCAAAGAGCAAGCAAAAATTGGTTTTTCTAATAAATCAAATCCATTCCCATGGGCATCAGGTGATTTGCCTCCAAACCTTGAAATTGCAGCCATTGTCATTCAAGTGCCATTTGAGAAAAGAGAGAGCTTGAAATACAAGGGGCATAGAGTTAGTGATAAAATGCATTCGAATCTACTCAACCTCTCTATGGTTGAGCAGAGGCGAAAAGACCGACTTGAAATCAAATGTTCGGAAAAGGTAAAGGTAGTAATTCCAACTGGTAACCATGGTTTACCAAGTCCTGGAAGCCGGGGCCCTTCTTCATTACTTGATCGATGGAGGTTGGGTGGAGGCTGTGATTGTGGTGGCTGGGATATGGCCTGCCCTCTTACTGTTTTTAGCGATACTAATATTCATGATGCTGAAGATAGACCACTCCTGGACAATCAGCAGCCTTTTGAACTCTTCGTTCAGGTAAGCTTTTGCTTTGATGCCTCTGTGGATTGGATAAAAGAAAGATACAGTAAAAATTTCATATTATTTAGAGTAAAAGAAAAAGAATTAGTATTTGTATATAGAAAGATTCCAAACATGAAATCTTGTAGTGAAGAAGATCATTGAATGTTAAAATCAATGTTTTACCTGCACCTAGTGCATCGGATGGTGTGGAATTTATATGGCCTTTATGCTACTGTTTTGAGATAAACAATATTATCGTCCAAATGTGTATATTATGAGCACAGCATATACTAAAAGTACTCTTGGATTTCCATGGAAATCAGTTCATTGTATTCTGGTCCTCTAGCATTTAATCTCCACCAGTTAACTTATATGATATTTCCATTTATTTCGTATATGCTCATCTTAGAGTAGTCTTGAACAATTTTAGATAGCATTTTGGTGTCTATCCAGAAGTAGGCAGTTGGGAAGCATTCTTTATAAAATCAGCCTCTCAGGAGTTTTTTGTTTTGATTTATATGCAGGGTGCTAAAGAGAGCACACCAGCTTTAACTATGATGTTCCTTGAGGAGGGGCTATATGCAGTTGATTTTCATGCTCAGTTATCCACTTTACAAGCATTTTCCATTTGTGTTGGGATATTGCATGGTTCAGAAGCTTCTATTGCTGCTGCTCAGGAAAGAAGTACGAAATTGCCACATTGCAATTCACTGAAAGTGCTTATCGAGGATGAAGTGAAATTCTTGATTGAAGCAGTCACTGAGGAGGAGAAGAAGAAATTCTCAAAAAGGGCTGAAGACATCCCACAGACTTACATGATTAACCCTCCTTTCTCTCCGATTGCAAGGGTATAGAGTCCCTACACCTGGAAGGTTTAATTGGGTTAAAAGCTAATATGGTTTCTCTGGAGAGTTCCTCTACAGGTTTCCTCATGATGAGGACTGAAAGGAAAGAGAGGAAGTAGGCATTAACTGAGTTTTGACATAGACCCGACAAAATGCTCATTGAAGCTAAATGGCTTCATTGAACACTTCCCAAATGGGGCTTGGTGATAAAATTTGCCGATTCATGCCCAAAGCTGAGGGGGCTTCTACCTTGACCCGGCAAAATCCTTTCATGTATAATCGCTTTTGTCCATCTGCATTATAGTTAAAGAGTTTAGAACAGAAACAAAATACTGTCCATATTGTTACCTTATAGGGAGGGGAAATCAATTGTTGAACATAATAGTAACTTTGGTATACATTTTGTATGTATTATATCAAGGACATGGTGCTGAAGAGAAGTAGCTTCTACACCCTACAGAATGGTGTTTGAATGTTCTCATTGCTTTATTGGAGCCAAGAAGTTCATACATTGTTAGCAAAACAGCCATTTTCCTTTTTTTCTTTCCCTTTTTGGGTGATGAAATAATGAATAATGTGGCCCTGTGTTATTTCGTTATTTCTCTGTCCTTGACCTTTGTCTCATTATTGTAGTCGTGCCCTCGCTTCAATTATTGTGTGCATCATCAGAAATTCTACGGATTTTGCTGCATCTATTTTTTGGAAATGCACGGAAATCCATGATAAAAAAAATCAATTTACGCCGTTGCCGGGGATCGAACCCGGGTCACCCGCGTGACAGGCGGGAATACTCACCACTATACTACAACGACTTCTTGTTATTCGGTATTTTGATTTTTTTTAAAAACATAAAAATTGGAAAAAAAGTCTGCCGTCATTCAATATATGGGGGGCATTATCGGTAGCTAATAATAATAATTACTGCTTGTGCTCGAGGAGTTGACAATGACCTCGAGATGCACTAACTTGTCCGCCAATAATGAAAAGCACATGCACGATCAAATCATGATTTATCAGATAAACAATGATAATATTATTAAAAACTGTAATGGTGCGTTTACAAAAACAAAATTATAATGGACTGAAATGAGAATATAAAACGTGAATTAAAATAAATTATTTATTTAAGTTGTAAGAATTAAAATTAGAATAAGGTAGATTGACATAATGTGTTTCTTTTGTTTTAAAATTAAAATTTAAATGAGTTACATTGTAATAAATTATTAAAAAAAATTTGTTATAATTATAATTTTATATTTTAATTATTGTGATTATTTATTCAAAAATTATTCATAATAATAATTATTGTTAATAATATATTAATTAATTGTAAAAAAATTTATCGTTAATAATAATGGCAATAATAAATTCAAAATATGTTAATTAGTATATTAATTTATTATAATTTATTAATTAATCACTTAATTATAAAATTAATTAATTATAATAATTTTTTTCAATTGAAGACAAAATAGCCATTTTCCTTTTTTTGAGGTCAAAATAGTCAATCTTGAGAAAGAGAGATTGATTTTTGGCCCCCTAGGATTAGTCTCCCATTTTCCATTCTCAAATTTAGGTGGACTCTAAAATTTCAATTCCAATTCCGGATTCTAATTCCCAAAGTAAACACACTATAAATATGTTGACACCAACTAAATTCAAGAAATGGGAGACTTTTATGCAAAATTTTATTTCAATTTTATGGAAAAATCAATGATACAATCAGATATATGGTACCCTGCTTCTCTCTTTTCTTTCCTTTCCTTTCCTTTTCTTTTTTTTACATTGAAGGTAAGACAAATGGAGTACTTTTGTTTCATATTTGTGTGAAACAGTAGTGTACAGTTACGAATGGATATCAGGTGAATGGGCAGGGCAAAAAGAATCTGATCAGTGGACCAATTTCTCCTTTTTTTATATGATGACGTCATCACTAACAAAATGTGTGTTTGTATGCTCTGAAACAGTCATGAATATGGATGACGCAGCCTTGGTTGTGATGGTGATGCTCCAGGTGGTGCTGGTGATGTAGAAGGAAATAGAGATTCTGTTGACACTACATCATCTTCTTCGGTTTGTTTGTGCTGGATTCTCAGTGTACTAAGATGCGGCACCTCCAAAGAAAATACTCCTTTGAAAAATTCGTAGGACGCAAAGAAGAGTGCTCCTTGGGACATATACATAACCAATCTAGGAATCAATCCCCTGATGACAAATACATGAAAGGCTATTGTAACATCATAGATTCAGGAACATAGTAGACTATGTTAATAAAAGGGAAAAGTACCACCTTGCAAGAACTAGATAGTCCCAAAATGAAGCTGCTAAAATTCATAACACATAGAAAAACCAAGCAGATAGCTTGATATAAAACTATTCAACTGATCAATTGTAATTATAAGACACACGAGAACAAAGAGTGCGTAGATGCAGTACCTGTAGAGACCTTTCAAACCTTCACGCTTGCCTATTTCTTGAAGGGCATGATACACACTACTGTATTGGCTTGTAGATCCAGGAATCTGCAGAATGACCGATGTGTAAAGTTGACATATGATCCAGAATTATGATAACCAGATGCCATGAAGGAGTCGAGTAACAGTGTAATCCACTCTAGTTATCCTTACAACTTGTGCATTGCCATTAGCTCTCAACTCCACTCTTTTTACATTCCAGTAATTTGTTTTTTTCCCCATCTTTTGGGAAACGCCCATTAAAATTTTTAAGGTGTTGAAACTTATAGAAAGCGTTAAAATAGACAGCTTGGGCAATATTACAGCTTCAAGTGAGTATCCTTAAAATCTAAGCATAGAGACAAAAGCTCCATTATTAGGTTTAAAGTTATTAAAAGTTACTCTCAAAAGTCAGTAACCATCAAATTTTTTATTGGCGGAACCTAAAAATTTTAGTCAAGAAAAACATGAAGGGAGTCAATGAACTTATGCCTAAAACTACAAAACCTGTGTCTGTAATCTGGTTTTCACCACATCAAAAGGAGTTGTGAACAAAGCAGCAGTAGATCCAGCCACTCCTCCACAAATTAACTGCAGTAATAGATTAGCAGATCCTGCATAAGTCTTTTTGAAGAATGCTGAAACAAATTTATATTAGCTGAAGCCAGAGGAACAGCTGGCTTCAGCAGGATTATCACACACTGGGAAGAGGGACAAACCGTTTCTATGGTGTTGGGTTGAGCACCAGGTTTTAGCGATGGCAGCATCATTTGCTTTAAGCTTTCATATGTATAGAACTGCAAGGAGTGAAGTAACTTCAAAATTACATGCTTAAATGACCCAAGAGAGAAAGTTACTAAAAGAAAGGCATATGAAATCAAACTGAAATTAAAAATAAAATAAAATAAAATATTCCAACATAATGACCACCGAGATAGATATTTGTATCACTCATTAAACATTAAACTAGGCTCTTATGGATCCCTCTTAAAACTCCTTGGAGTTGACCAGGACAACATCAGACCTCAGATTTAATCCACTTTTTCTGCTATTCTATCTATTAAGGTGTTTTTTCTTTTTTATACATCTCTCTTTCTAGTAATTTTCTTTTTGCTCTAGTGGACCCCCGAGCGCAGCATGTCAAGTGAGAATAAAAGTAGTACATAGCACGCATACCAATCTAGTTTCATTAAGACCTACCTTAACGATTGAGTGTGGAACGTTCCTGCAAAGTACAGCTCCCCAACCGGCATATAATGAATGCAAACCACCATTTTTAATTATTCCAACCAATGCATTCCTACAAAGACAGATTGCTAAGTAACCAGAACAAAATAGTTATAAAACTATGGCAGAAACTGAAATTGGTATCTACGGAAATTGACAAAGACCTACTAAAATGAGCATGTATTGAGGATTTAAAGTTGAGGAGAAAGTTAAACAAAAAACAATCCTTGAAATACACGTCAATATAAGCGATTGACATTAATGTATTCTTATTGGCAGAGGTAAACCCAGGAACTCAAAAAAGTGTACCAGCAATTATGGTAGCGGGAACCAACTTGCATCTGCTGCTTTATGCGTTCACTAGGAGTAAAAATAAAAGAAGTAGCAACACTTGCACAACCACCTGCCGTGCAATGGGCTAAAGAGTGAAACTCCTGTGTGAGAGAAATGAATAAAACTATTGAAAAGCAGATGAGCATTATACTAAAAGTAATATCACAAGCTATGTGCAAAAATCCAAAGCTCTCTTTATCTTGCAACTCTCCTTTTTCCTCTTTCCCACACCCTATGATCACTAATTGAAAAGATGGAGGGATAGAGCTTCGTGCAAGCACTCGGACTCTCGGAGCCAATCCAAAAGAAAGAAAAGGGAGAAGATGCTCAAAGTAAAAGGTTTGAAGTTCAGATTACCTTGGGGAGATGAGGAAGTAAAGCTCCCTTAACTGATTCATACGTAAAAGCATAAACAGCAGATATTGGAGCTGACGATGCAATATTGCTAGCAATTCCACGATAAAGCCCAGTTAGACCTGAATAATATCTCCATCAATTAGCGGAGGCCTTTTAGTAAAGTCGACAGATTACAATTCAAATCATCCCAGTATTTTAAGAAAAAGGAAAAAAAAAAAAAAACTGATCAGTTACCCAGAAACATCATACCTCGTTCAGAAACAATGGATCTTCCAATGTAAACGATAGACTTCTGCTCTGTATGGCAAGATTGAATCACTGTCTTAACTGTATCAACAGGATGTAGACAAAGGCTAACAAATACACCGGCCAATGCCCCTGCAAAAGCATGCTCTTGCTTAGCAAGGGAAAGATGAGGCTTCTCAGCTTTCGGTGAGTGAAACTCCATTTTATTTTCATCCTCAACAACATTCTTATCAGATTGATTCCTTTTGTTTTCAAGAAGTGCATCATCATCCATCAGATGGCGGCATTTTTCACATGTACCATTAGATGAAGCTACAGAGTTAATACAATAATCAGCACAAAGACTCGAACACGGTTGCCTTGTGACGTCGCAATCCTCCTTCATATCAGAGACGTCTTTGAGAAAATAATCTGAAAGCAGAGATTTGGTTGTTCGTGTACTCATCATCAATTTTGCATTAAAACAAGATGATTGACCTTTGGATTTGCTTAAATCTGACTTGTTATGATCTTCGGTGGCCGGCTTAGAAGCAGGACTAAGTGTATCCCCTGAAATGGAAGCCCCTGCACAGCCGGTGGTATCTCCAAGAATACACTGTTCACCAGCTGCTCTTTTCTCACTGTCAGGGATGCTGTCTGCATATGTAAATCCAGCAGGAAATTTTTCTGTCATCCATCGATGAACATTCCCCAATTGATATGGTATTCCTGCACTTGCCAGTCCCCAAACACAGGTATCATTACTTAAGCTGGCACCACTCCGTAGAAACGTCCAGAACGTTGAATGAGCAAACTTTTTACTACAAGAGTCAAACACCGACATCTTTTGTGTTACTTTGAGAAACTCTAGGTTTGGCTGCACCATAGGTGAAAATTGGCCAGCACTGCTAACATCAACACAGAAGTATTTACTGTCAGTTGAAAGAGGTACCCAGGCATTTTCTTCCTTATCCAAATTCCTCAAGACCTCCTTCTTACACTCACTATGACTGTCGATCAAGTTACCCTTGGGATGGAAAATAGCAAGTCTATTTGCAGAATCCCAAAGCTGGCCAACAGCAGCAATTAGCTGGGCTGTGCTCAGTATCATGGGGGACTTTGGTTCAGCCTTTTTGTTGGTCTGCTTACTGTTATCCGCGAGAGCAAGAGCATCCTCTTTGCTGACAAAATCAGCAAGTTCAAAGGATGCCCCTTCGACTGGATTACACCTGCATTTTATCGAGCTTTGATCGCTTGTTCTAGCTTGTTTCTTATACCCACCCATAATTTCAACTCTTTCTACAGTCTTGAAACTGGAAAAGTAACTGCAAATGAGATTAATAAAATTGCATTGATGAGTTCAAAATTAACAACTTGTTAATTCATACAATTTGCTCACGATAGCAGCTAAATTGAACATGAAGAGCCTAAGCCACGCATTTTTAAGTTAAGCTATAATTGCAACCCTGAAAAAAAAAAAAAAAAAAAATTGCTCCAATATTCATAGAGGCTAACGCGAATAAATAATTTCATTTGACCAGAATGTAACAGAGAAATACCGAATGAACAAACTTACCATTCACTTTCTCTCCATTTTTCATTCCAAAGCTTGCAGCTTCGGGCCTTCTTGTCATTGCCGCTAAATAAATTGAAACTCAAAATGATTTTTCAACCTGGGAATGGGTGGGATTCATTTTCTCGAGAAAATTTTGACGCGCGCCTTTTTATTGTATTTCATTTTACGGAGGGTTTAAGCGTCCGTGTGGGGTTTAATTATATAGAGGGTTTCAACTTTCAAGAAAGAGAGCCAAGTGCGGAAATTACTGAGAAAGTTCCGGTGTTAGAGGCTGTACCGTATGGATTTTACCTTCTTTTTTTTTTGTTGGAAGCAGCATGGATTTTACCTTTGATGTGATTGATAAAGGATCGAGCGGGACAAGATTCGTGATTAGAGAATTTGGTATAATCGTGCGTGGGCAGTCTGGTGCCTCTCTGGTCGCATAGATAGCATCGACGCTTCTTGAGGTCGTCTACTGAAGCTTCCTAAAAGTAAAGGACATTTTCGGAACCATATTTGACAATTTTAAAAAAAAAATTGTCCGAGCCCAGGTCGGGACCTCTAGTGTGTGCGGTATTATTATTATTATTATCGAGGGTAATTTTTGGATACCTCCCTTGAGGTTTGACCTTTCTACATTTATATAGAATGTATGTATATATTGACATATAGCACCCCTAGACGTAAATAAGTGTTAGGAAGCTGTTTGGTTTCTCTGTGAAATTATAATAATACCCTTAATTAACTGAGAATAGAGCAAATCAACTTCCAATAAAAGGAAATGGTCTCTGGCTTTGTAGCTTTCACCAAATTTTTTATATTTCCACTAGAATCACAACTTCTTCCGTTTCAGAATCCGGCCGTCTGTTTCAAAATTTTGCCATCTCCTAACAAAATTCTTGCTCATTCTGCTTCAAATTTACAACTTAACTTGTAGCCAAAGATTTAAAACTTTATCATTGTAACCAATTAACTTATCCTCATGTACTGATATGTTTGACCTGAAGTAATTAAACATATCAGTTATACCCAAAAATCACCCAAATTGAGGGCGCGGGGGGGGGGGGGGGGGCTTTTTTTTTTTTGGGGAAAAAACATTTTTTTATATGTATAATGCCTCGAATTAGTCAATAGCAACCACAATAAATTCCTCTGTGAATTTAAAATTCAAGATTTTAGTAAGATAAGAAAGCAATCAAGCAAGCAAACAAAATGGAAAAGAAATTTAAAATCAATAATAACTTAATGAAAGTAGAATACATAGCACACACCACGAACCGATCGAGCTCTTGGTCATCAGTAACCAAGCCTTGACCAACACCTAAAGTGGTGTACTTAGAGACGACTTCCTGCGACTGAGCAAACTGAGCGTCAATCCTCGGCAAACTGATCCACCGGCGTGGCGATCCTCAAGCAAGCCACTTGTGTCGAGAGGAACTGCTTGTACAGCCGATGCGACAATATCTCTGCCTTATACTCGCATTTTGCCAGTTCACAACTCCGTCGGCACCGCTCTCAACCACCACTCCTTCGCTCTTGTTATTAGTATTGGCATTGTTCATGTTCTCGCTATTGGTGTTCTTCAAATCGGCGGATTCGACGGCCGCGATGATAGAGTCGGTCATAGGTGTGACGTCGATAAAATCTCTGTGGTTCAGGTGGAGAGAGGAGGACGTGCATGAGAGCCATTGGTTTGTTTCAATTAATTTTTTAAGATGTAAAAATTAAAACTTCTGCAATTACAAAATTATCCCCATTTACCAAACAACTCCCTAACGCTTATACACGCCTAGGGGTGCTATATGTCAATATATACATACATTCTATCTAAGTCTAATAAGGTCAAAACTCAGGAGAAGTATCCAAAAATTACCCTTATACTCACTTCCCTTGTGGTCAGGATCTTCCCGACTAGACATCCCGCAGCAATTTCAACACCTTTTGTTTTCATTTTTCCAACAAAAAAAACCTTATCCTCTTCTTCCCCTTCTAAGGAAATGGCCATACACTTCTTAATAAGTTCTTATGTCTCCATGGTAGTTCAATCAAGAAGTAATTAAACTCACCAACCACACTTTATGTTTTTTTGACTCGCTGAAAACCCATGTTGAGTTGTAGAGAAACGATTTATCTACTGTAACTCACACCTTTAAACTTTACGAAATACTCACGAAAAGAAACTGACCCACTCACTCAGCTGGGAGTGACAAAACTGAGCCACCAGGACCCATTATCGTGTGCGGTATTATTATTATTATTATTATTGATGATGGATTTGATAATACAAGATTAAGATAACGTAAAAAGAACAGATGGCGCGACGATATGAAGGCATGGGAATGCGAAGAAGAGTAAGAGGACAGTCGCAGAGATTCCAATTACTGCAGCGCAAGGGATGGTCACAGGGGGGATCATGCATCGTCCTGCAGTCCTCATCACTCGTACAAGGGGTTAGCCCAGCTGCTGGCGTTGATGTCCAAAACAGCACACCTGCAATGCATGCCAAACATTTCATCTTCTTAAATTCATTCATCAACTAATAGAGAAATTTTAAAATACTCCCCATGTATTACAATCAATTGATGCATACATGATATGTTTAATTAAATTTAATATAACCACTACTTTTATGATGAGTTCTCAAAATAAATACACATATGTTATAATATCATTTACTTGTTATATGACTGACATGATACCTCTAATGTATTTTAAAATTTCTCGACCCCCCATTAGCTACGCTAGCCTCATAATTAACTTCACGTCATAGTTAATAAATTTTACGTTAATTAATTATACGTAAACATAAACATGCAGATGAAATGTATCATGTATGAAATGAAATGAGAGGACGGTTTTTTGTTAATTAAAAAAAAAAAAAGATTAAGGAACGGACTTGATGATACAAGGAGACTAACGAAAAAAACTGATTTGAATGCAGCCTCCATGTTTTCGATGCCAAAACCGAAGATGGCAAAGTTCTGAAAACCCGAGACTGAGAGCATAAAATAATAATAATAATAGTAATGTGGGTTTGGTTTGATTTGATTCTGATTTTGATTTAATTATTGAGTTTGCTTCTCTAGCCTGTACTTCATAGGGAAGAATATATTATAACCATAAATGGTTAATTAGAATCATTAATTTTATTTGTGTATGCTTGAGGAAAGATTTTATTGATTTGACTACTTAGAATTTTGAAAATGGCATGTTAATCTGGTGATTTTATCCCATATATATGCTGCACATGCAGAGAATAAGATTTATTTACATATATACACACCTGTAGTATATTACATTTTTATTTGGCAGGGGCAGATTTTCTACTTAATTTGCATCAATCAATAATACACCTGCATGCCAGACAATTCATTTGCGTATTTTCTTTGTTTATTTATTCATTTTGTAATTAATCTTTGGCAATAAGTACTGCACTGTAAAAGAAAAGGAAAATTCTTAATTTAACTATTTTGAGATGTTAAACCACTCATATATGGTAATTAGTTTTGACAGCAATGCAAGAAGATCATTCATCGATTAGTATTACTAGGAATAAAATAAAAAATTATTAAGATCATTGACGTTATATTGTTGGAATGGAAATAACCAAAGAATACTCAATTATTAAACTGTTATAAGAATATAAATGATTTAATTTAACATAACATTGAATAAAATTTATACATTTATAAACATGTATATATAATAATTGATAACTTAAATAAATATTTTTTATTTATTTTATTATCTCAATATTATAATAATAATAATAATAATAATAATAATATAATTAAATATAATGATTTTATCTCCTAATTAATAATAATTTTTTATTTTTTTTTAAAAAAATTAGGATATATATGAAATTGTATTAAATATAAAACTCATTATGAAAATTAGATTTTAAAAAACTTCTCTTTCATTATTTTTTAAAATTTGATGTAAGATAAAGTGATTTTGCTGAAAATAATTTAAAAAATTTACCAAACACCAAAATTAACCTTTAACTTTAAAAATAAAAATCACTTTTAAGCCTCTAAAAATGAACTCTTCATATTTTAAAGATTTAAATGACCCATTTCCACAAATTAATAATTTGTTGGCTATTTTTTGTTTGATTCTTAATTGACAAGTTGACAGTAAGCACGATTCCCATTGTTTGTTTGCATAGTTTTTATGAGTTTTTATTGCAAGTATTTGACAATAATTCGTTGATTCATTTATTTTTAATAGTAACTATGCGTATATAGTAACTAAGCTATTATGACATATGTCGTATGTTTGTCTGCCAGGATGACATTTTCATACTGATATTGCCATGGTTGTAGTGGACATGATTCCTTCTTTTATCTGCCTGGAATCATTTATGCTTGCTTGCATTAGGATTAAGATTCTCTGTTTTTTTTTTTTTCCTCTCTTAATTTCTCTTTGTTTTTTAAATTTAATTGAAAAAAATTAACTTAATTATAAATAAAAAATAATTTAACTGTTAATATTAAAATTTAAAATTCAGTTTTAACCATTCATTTAACAAAAAGAAATTAAAAAAATGAAAAAAGAAATAAGAAAAGGATCCTTGTTCCTTACGCACAAAACTGTACCATACAACACACTCAAGATTTTTTCAGAGGGCTGTAATATGAAAGTAACAAACTTTATACAGTGAGTCTGAAGGCCTAAACAGAAAATTTTAATACCTAACAAAATAACAATGACCTGACTTTCAAATTTCAATTTAACCCTCTTTATCTTCTTTTTCTATTTATTTTTTTTCCTGCCCGCCCTTTCCCAAAACCTTATCCATAGTTTCGCTCCCGAATGTGACTGAAGACAATTTATGAGGGGCATAATGTATTTTCTTTTGTTGGATCCTCTGCAAACTAAGGTTTTATTTAACATGTATTGTCATGTTGTAATTTTCAAGTTACAATTATTGTGAAATGAACACTCTAGTTGTCGAAGTATGTATATAATTTAACGTAAAAGTCCTATTAATTTGATGGCAAGAGCATAATACTAAAAGAGTGACTAAAACAAATTTATAGTGCGTTTGGGACCCATGCCATATTCCAGGGGAATATTCGCTACAATATAGGGTGGAGAGCAGCTGCCCCAAACGCCCCTTAAATATGAGCAAATCAACAAAACGCTACACATAAACTTACATTGAACTGAACTGTCTTCAGTATATGTTACAGAGAGAGATACTCCCACCTAACCCTACCAATAGAAAAGATCGTATGAGATAAGCTGAAGAATTGAAGGTCAAGAGTGATGAGCCTGATCAAAATTACACACTAAACTGGGACTCGCTATCATTTTACTACTAATATGCTTCTATTTTAATGCCATCCTCTGGGGTTCTTGGTTGAAGAGGAACTGCCAGCAACTGGTTTTCGAGAACCTGACGTATTTCAAGACGATCGGAAACAGTTAGGAGGGAAATTTGAGAAGGGACACTATATTATCAATAAATCAAATTAATTCATCCTAGCCTTGGCAAAAACATATTCTAGCTCACATACTTGATGGAGTCTTTGAGGTCAATGAAAAGCGTGAAGAATTTTTCGGCACTGGCCTTTGTGGTGCGGGTTTGGGATGTTTGGATGGAAGACTGGGTCTGCATTCAACCACAAAAACTGAATAAGATAACAGATTTGTTTAAATGAGGTGATGCAATAACCATTAAAGTCAACAATAATAAAGCCACTTCCACTTTAATAGTGTATTTGCATGTGTTAATGAAAAAAAAAATATTTAATTTGTACTATTATATTGAAATATATAAAAGTTGATTTCAAGATTAAAAATGTGGGTGTGGCTAAGTTACATTACAGCACTTAATCCAACCCAAGAGCTGCACCCAATAACTCAAGACATGCATCTATCAAACAACACTTGAGTTATTTGATGCAAACTCATTGATTAGCATGATCTTAATAGTTCAGATGCTTCTGAAAGAGCATTTGTAAAAACTTGCTATCTTCGCTTATTAAAAATAGATGACAATGTCAGCCATACAAACTCAAGAAGTTCAGGCATCCGGCTGATGATCCACCAAAAAAGAAGCAAAAGGTCAAGAAAGTTCAAAAGGGTATAAAACAATATAGCAAAGTACTCATGAAACTGCAACTATATAACTGAAAATCTATTGAAAGCCCCAAGGCCTCCCCCCCCCCCCCCCCCAAAAAAAAAAACTAATTCTTCTGATCTAGCAAATGGGTGAAATAAAAATAAGAAATTTTTGCACTGATAAAATAATGCAAAGTACCAGAATGTGGAAAATCCTACTGAACTCCAAAGAGAATCTCAGCAGTAATTATAATATTAAGTTGAAAATACTCACTTTTTGGTGTTATCTGATTTCTCAGTTGGTTTTGAAGGTTCAGGGAAAAGAGTGAACTCCACCACGCTGGTTGAACCATCAGTTTCTGTTCCCATAGTAAGACCACCATCAGATATGTCACTCAATCTCTCCTCAGAGACCTCATCCCCAAAGCCCAAGAGCACAAAGTCTTCAGTTAAATTCTGACTCAAATCCCCAGTGGAAACCTTTGATGGTAAGAGACATTCCTTTTGATGTCTGATGTCCTCCAATGAGTGCAGCGAACCAGCTTCAGAGCGTTTGTCACTGTAGTCTGAGCAATTGTCCATATTAGAAGCTGCTTTGTCACTATGTCCCGGGCCTTTGCCCACAGGTGATCTTTGACTTGCTCGAGGGCTTGCCACAGAACGTCTTCTTGGAGATGAAGAGGAACGCCCATGGCTTAGTGAGCGCACACGATGCCTCACCCCACTGATATTAGCCTTAAGAACCTGCAACCGCTCAATCTCTTCATCTTTCCTAGTGATAATGTCCTTAAGAGATCCAACCTGCAAGACCGAATCAAAACAAAAAAAAAATGAAAATAACATGGGATGAAAGAAATAAATTTTAGAACAAGACTCATCAGTTTAGTCCCAAGAATTCCCCTCCGACAATCGATTGCACTATACTTCGCAAACGGACAAATTGAATAGAAGTATAGAACTTAATGTGCAGTTGAGGGATTCAGAATAACGGGTTTGTTGTTGATATTGGGATGTGTATAGCAGACTTCCTGGACTTTAAGCAAAATTTTAAAAGTCATCATTTTGCCTAGGAGAGTAAGTTTAAGTCACAATAATTAAAAACATTACAATAGTAGTGACCCTGCTGAAAATTTTTCAGAAGAAAGTACTGTAAAAATAACCTGTTCCATGAGTTCTCTAACATCTCTTCCCTCCTTGTTGCTCCGTGCAGCGCCTAATTCAACACCAGAAACTCTCTCAGCAAACTTCAAGGTACTTATGGTTTCAGAATAGGAATCTACATCAGGATTAAGCTGCACCATCATAAGGGTCTTTGCTTGACCGCCTGCAAAAAGCAAGTTGTTCATATAGACATGAGCAAATGACTAGGATTGTATGCAGAAAACCATGTGGTCTTCACAGCAGAAATCAATTATTACCCAAAGAACTTTGGAGTACTTGAGTCAGTTTACTATTCCTATAGGGGACATGAGGATTCTTGTGTGCTAGAGCAAAGATTACATCTCCAAGGGCTGATAGTGATTTGTTTATATGTTGTGCCTCCCTAAGTCTGTCACCTGTTGCTTCAGAACGATCCACCCGTTCACTACCAGCAAGATCTATCAAATGTAGGCTGCCACGCAAAATAGCACCGTTTTTCAGGTCCGTGCCGCGAACATGTATGGTAAGAATGCTGCACCAGAGAAGTAAGTGGTTACACCCTCGTCACAAATAACAAGAGGAAGTAGTTGGCACACAAAATCAATAAAGAAAATACAACCTGTGGGATCGACTACTTCTTTCATTAAGTGCCGTAGAACATACAGCTCTATTCATTAACCCAATATTCATTAATTCAAGAACATCTGCGGTTGATTGAACAGAGTACATACTTGCTTCAGGAACAGCTAACCCATTTGGTAGGGTGGCATTCCAAATCCCAAGTGTGTGCAAGTCAAGGGAAACATAGAAATCCTTAAAACTGTGATCAAAGCCAAAAAACAAAACAGACAATACTACCATAACAGTTGACTGGACAATGACAAATGATATACAAATTGAATTCGTAAATGAACAATGGAAAATAAACTTTCAGTGTACATGCATAACAAGAAAAAAATGAACAAAAAATAAATAATCATATTAACCAGCCAAGAAAAGGTCTGGAGTTGAAAACCTAAGAATGAGGGAAGAATGAGTACGACCAATTAATAAAGGATATCTTCTTTGTGGACCATCACTTGAGAGTAGATCACGAACTTGCTCGTTATAAATCTCAACCATCTGCACACCAACTTCATATAGAATGGAATTTTTCCTACTTTCTGAGATCTCGAAAAGATCATTCAAGGCTCGATAATTGACACCCCAATCTTCTGTCGAAGATATGCAAGGCCCACTCTGGGGATTAAAAAAAAAATAACAAAGGAACAAAATGTGAACAGGTCAATGTTTTAAATATCAAAACTTTTCACATAAATTATGCACAAAAGTTACACACCATCGTATAGGTTTTTCCAGATCCAGTTTGTCCATAGGCAAATATACAAACGTTATACCCATCTAGAACAGATCGTATCAATGGCCGAGTGTCTAAGAAAACCTCCTCTGTCATCATATGGCAGTTAAGTGATGAAGTCAGAATTTTTCCTACTCATTGCAACTAAATTGAACATATGACCACAAAAATGACATAGCTAGTCATAAAATCACATAACATCAATAAATTACGACCTTGAGAGGCTTCTGGTCCAAAAACCTTGTTAAACTTGAAGAGCCGGTGATTGTCTTTTCCTTGTTTTAAGGGATTCGAGACCACTAATTCACCATTCTCACCAATATATTCTATGGTTGTTTGCTTTTTACTTTGACCCGGAAGGAATGGCCTTATTCGACAATAAACTCTAATATTTCCTGTTTGGAAAAGAAAATATAAACATCAAGCTAGTCTCTAAACAAACAAAACAAAATTTGCACTGCATGATGTACCTTTCAAGTCTTGAACTTCATTATACAGTCTTCGATTTTCTGCTAGAATTACATGATACTTTTCAGCAGCATCTATAAGCCGTTTAAGGTTTAGGCCTATTAAATTAAGAAGGTGGTCGTCGTGAGAGAATATCCAACCAGTAGCCGAACAACAGCTTGATAGCAAACTCAGCTAAAATGATAGATAGTTATCATTCTTACCCAAGCAATCAAATTCCTTTGAGTAATTCTTTTTTGTTTCCAAGACTTCATGTTTTGTGGACTCAAATGCTACCCTCAAATCCTAATCAATGAGATAATTGTCATGTCACTGGAATAAGCATCAATGCACCAAAAGTGCAAGAACAAACAATTAAAACAGACCTGTATAACCCCAAGCTGACAACCCATAAAGCTCTGGTAAGAATGCTCTATCCTTTTCCATCTTTGAGATTTTGATTCAGATAATGACTCAAGTTCTTCTACTTTCTTCTTTGAAACTGTCAAAAGACGCTCAAGTTCCTGAAGCTTCTTTTGTGATTCAATTTTAGTTTCATAAATCTGCTCTTCCAATTGCAAGCAATGCAATTCATGCGTCCTTTTGGCCAATTCCAAATCTTGTTTCAACGTTGAAATCTCAATATCACGATCATCATTCTCTTTTTTTAATCTAAGTGCGTTCTGCTCTTCAAGCTTTTCCTTCTGCGCTATATTGGTTTTCTCAGTCTACAGCAACAAGAAGCAATAATCAAAATAATACAACACAAACAGATAAATAAAACATGAAGTATTTCACCATAACAAAGTTCCTAGTTATCACTAACTAAAAGGCCAATGTCAACTACTGTCAATTTTTATTAATTTAATTTTTTGTTACTTTTACATAATACGGCATACTAAAAAATATCAAATGAAAGAAAATGACAGTCTATTCATCTATAAAGGCAGATGAAAAACCACAGTAAATGAAATGATAAGGTTTATAGTAAGAACTTACACTAATTAAGTTATCATCAACCATAACGACTTTATGGAACATGAGAAATACAAATGGAAGATATAAAGGATACAAGTCAATAATCTCTAGATACTTCAAGAGTGAAATTAAGGGTGGAAAGCATTTCATTCTCAAAAACATATAGTCTTGTTAGTATACATTAAGCCACGTGACAAGCAAGAAATACAATTAATTCTGAAGCTTTTCACCATAAATATGCAGCAAAATCATGCTCAATAATAAGAGAAGCAGCATGATTGAAAACTGAAGACAAAAGAATCAACATGTGCAGGAGTTTTGCAATAGCAACCGCTTTGATTTAAGGAAACTATATCAAGACCATGCATTAAGTTTCAGGACATTGTGAAATCAACAAGGGACTTGAGTTGAACACACCTTTATTCGCTCCAGTTGGTTGGCAACAACCTACAAAGAGGAGTTCACATATAACACAAAGTAAATAAACAGCTAAGCCAAACACCCCCAGACTGGTAATGAAGTACCTGGTTCTCCTCTGTAGTCCCCACTGTCAGGGTCTCAAGTACTCTAATTCTTGACTTGTATTTCTCCTCACGAGCCCTAAAAAGATTATTTTGCTGCAGGATAGCACAATAAGAACATGAAATATTTGGAAGCAGTTCATTAGGAAATATGCTTTAGACATAATTATTTACAGCAATTTACATTTTTGAAATTCTGATATTGAGTTGCAGTTCGTCTTTCAATCAGTGGCACAACTTTCCTCAGTAGACATGCCACACGCTGAGAAGAGAAAAGAGAGAGGAAAAAGGGTAAAAGCTACAAATGAGGGTGCAAAATACCATATGCTCTAGGAAAAAACAATATAATGATGTATAAAGTAAGGCACGCTTAGAAAGCACACTGCCCTACATGAGGTGCATCCCCATTCTTTCTTTCAACGCATTCATCCAAGATTCTATTCACAATATTGAACAGTGATTTAGTGGAGGCATTCTGCATAGATAAATTGCAAATTTGCATTAGAACGACATTGTGACTCAAGATTCTGTAGAAACACTAAAATTTAACAGAGACTGAGGTCTGATCATGAGCAGACACATAAAGAAGCTGAGGAACTTACATCCATGCAGCTTGAATTTACAAATTCCAAAATTTTGACATCAGAAACATCTGTATAACCTCCTTCCTTCAGATGGAGCACATCGTGAAATGTATGTGCAAGATGATGCATCAAAGCAGACTCCTCTGTGAAATATTATTAAAAAACGAAATCTTATAAGCAACATTGCCAACATAGTCATGAGAAAGTATAATTATTAATTTGAAAAATTAAATAATATCAAGTCCTTCAGTCTCTGTCTTGAATACTGCTGGTATTTCATGCTAAATAAGATGTACTAGACAAGCAAAACATTTCTATTCTACATGCTAGGAAAAGGAGGAAAAAACAAACAAATGCATATTCAGTTAACAACTCTTCTGCATCATTTAAAAAGATAGCCATACCTGATGTAGCAGTACTATGCAAACTATGCTGGAATTTTCTATCTAAAGAGTTACACTGCCTCTCCTCCTGTTCTGTGGCAGGGAATTTATCTAACCTTGACACATTCCATCTTTTTCTATAATGATCTTGGATTGTGTCTTCTTCGTCGCAGAAAGAAAAACTTGCTCTAAGTGATCTAAGGCACTGCAAAACCGGCGCCATGTTCCCCTGCACAGTATCTCAAATAATCATAGAGATGAGCTAGAAGGAATAAAGAGTTACAACCAAAGAAGAGATAATATAGGACTGCAAGACTTAAAACTTCAACCAGTTAGTACCAAATATCCAAGTACAGATCAATGTGGACAACTCACTATAAACCAATACCAAACATGAGGGTTGATTCTCATCAAAAAATCACCCTTCCAACCTATATTCAATCAGGTTCAGCTAATTTGGTTTTGAATGACAGGTTTTTGCTACAGCGTGTACTTTGTATACATGAACACAAGTTTTTTTTTCCTAAAAGACATAAGGCATTCAATGCTTTACTTTCTAACAAAACACGTACAAAATCAAAGTGTCAAAGTATGTTTTTGCATTGATAATGTGGCAAACACATCATATTATAAGATTGTTTGTAGTGAAACTGCAGTAAGAAATATTTTTCAAGCTTTCCAAAGAAGTTTCATATCAAATCTGCATACCACTCTCAAAATATAATACATATTTAGCAAACAGCAGTGCATTCTCCTACTACTATTAAAATGATTGTTGAAATATGTATCCCCATTTTCAAGAGTCTGACACAACAAGTCTTTGATGAAAGTTTCCTGCAAAGCCGCATCCCATCCAAGGGTCTTTTTCAATAATGATATATAATGAATCCACGCTGAAAAAGGATCATTGCCAGCAGAATAAATGCGCCCAATAAGTCAACCCAGAACCTCTCTCATCTCAGCTAAGGGCTAACCGACTAACCATGCATACCTCAATTCAAATTGGCTCACAATGGTTCTACAATTCAGCAATCCAACTAAGAGACATGCTTCAGAAAACATTGAAATGGTATATGCTGCAATTTCAACACACAAAACTTTAAGGTACCTGCTCCAAATCTGACAATTCAAACCTGGGCAATCCCATGTCATCCATAGCTGCAAGAAACCTCTTGACATTCGCAGGACCAGGCTCAAAATTGGCACCCTAAAGTATAAAAGGAAATGTATGTTCAAGTAGAAAAGAACAGCATCCAAAATGGAACTGCAGCTTCAGGTTAAACGATGAAACCTTTACAAGAAAAGGAAATGAAATCACACTAGTACAATATATCAACATAATATGAAACCAACCATTTCAACTGAATCAGGGCTCAACTTGTTCAAGACAAGGCACAAAACCGTGCCATCAACCAAGCATGCCCTAAGTTTCTCTTCTGAAGCCTCAAATGGCAAATGTATATGAGGGATCATCTCATTTAACCATTCCACAAGCGTTGATAGCTGATTACCTACGTTAAATTAAATTTCACAGGTAAGATTTAGTGGGATGAAAACAAATATCAGCACAATAATGTCTGCCATATGCATGCAAGCGTTTGTGAGCGGGGAGAGAAAGTATAAATTTCTTACCCTCAGCCATGTTATCAAGAGCTTCTATATTTTCAGCAGGAGTTCCAGTTGAATGGTCAAATACCCCATTTTCGTCCGATTCCATTTTTACTATATGCTCATTAGGAGAATTACTGGAATTCTCTATTGGCAATCAATTATGGACACAGTGCTGCAGAATCTACAAGTTAATTAATAACAGTTTTTTTACCATGTACTATAAAGTGTGCATCTCAAAGTACAATATGTCTAACCCCACTTCCTGTCATGTACGACCTAACTCAATTCAAGGGAAACACAAATTTTTCAAATAACAACGAGAGCAAGGTACCACCTCCACACCAATGAATTTCAAAACAAAACCCACCAATTTTGTGGAACTCAACAAACATGAGATTTAAAATGCAACGAGTTATATATATATATATATATATATATATATAACAATTCTCAGATGTGAATGCCTAAATGCGGATTCGCTATTAAACCATACAGTGTTATAGCTAATTGCACAAAAATACTATTACACCTTATGATGTAATAGCGAATCTACACAAAATGTGCATGTTTGTGTCGACATGAGAAAAGGATATATATGTGTGTTAATCAATCTCAAGTGCGGATGCCCACATCTTTTAAAATGCAGATTCATTGTATACACCATATGGTGTATACAACAAATCCGCATTTTAAAAGATGCGGGAATCAACACAAGAGATATAAGTCCTTTTCTCATGCGGATGCAAAAATTCAGATTCATTATTACACCATATTGTTAATTGAACAAAAACTACAACATCATATTGCGTGACAGCACATACAAAATCTACATTTAGGCATCCGTGCCTGAGAATTGTTATATATATATATATAGACACGCACGCACACATACATCCACACTTTCTAGATTTTCACTTATAAATAAATAAATAAATTCAGCATATTCTTTTCTTTACCTACACTTCATGTGAACCGAAAAAATAAATACTTAGCATAATTAAGCTAAATTTTCAATGTTAGCAAGCACGTATAACATAAATTTCAATTTTTTTTTTTTTTTGGCTATCAAATTAAGTATAATTCGAGGAAAAAGAAAATGAGAAACCCTAACAAGAACTCAAAAACCAATCCTTTAAATCACACGGTTCTCCCTCAAAAAGCAAACAACCACACGCAGAGTTACAAGCAACAAACAAATTCAAACAAATGATTGATGTTCCGCAGAAACCCGAAATTTTGAATACAAATAACAAGTAGAAACAAAATGCAGTTAGTTCTACGAACCTGAGAGATCATAACAATAGACGCTGCTTCGTTTCAGATCTTACAAAGCCAGGAACCGTCGAGAATTGAGATAAAAAAAAATATCGAACAACTCTTAAATCGATATGAATTAAACTCAACAAGCTTTCAAAACGAAACGTTTCGAATTGTCAAATTAAACAACAATTGAAGCCTGAGATCTTGTAAGGAAAAGAAGAAAAAAAAAAAAGTTATGGCTGTTGTTGTTGGGAAATCAAATTGTAAGATTATGAAATGGACGTGCGTAACCGTGAGCTTTTTTTTTTGTTTTTTTTCCCTAATTTCTCTCCCAAAAGAAAATTCGTTTTTGGTTTTGTTTTTAGTTGCTTTCTTAAAAAAACAGAAAGTGTCCTTGTGTTGATGTTTTCTGTTTAAGTGCAGTTTATGGTCTATCGAAAGAAAAAAAGATGCAGCTGTGGGCCCACTCCTCTAAATTTGGAGTAGGGTTCCCGCCTTGTGCTTTGTTTTCTTTCCATCTTCAATTTTGCGTTCCCCGATTTTAAAAAGATTTGAATTAGTAACAAGTAACAAACAAAACACCAGCCTCCGCGAGTTATTAAAATCGTGTTCTTTTATTTTGGAAGGATTTCTATTTTATGACGGTGATATATACGTTAAAATTTACCTACAAAATAGTCGAAACTAATATTATTTATAGCATCTTCTTTTAAACCACAAAATAATTTATATTAATATTATTAATATAATTCAAAATTTAGATATTTAGTTTCGTATTTAGCTAATAATGTAAATAATAAATAATAAAATATATATTCAATTGATAAAGAATATTTTTTTATTTAATCAATTAATAAGAATTTACATAAATAAATTATTATATGAATATTTGATTCATGATACTCGTATATATAGTGTATAAGTCAAATTACTTTAAAATTTTATTTAAATAACTCAATTACTTCATAATATGACATGTCATCTATGTATATGTGAACTATGACATATCAGACAATTCTCACTTCAGAGTTAGTAAATAACATGTCATCTACTCTATGAATAAATTACTGACATATCATACACAATCCATGGTATGTATGACATATAAGCTATTTAATTAAGTTGTAAATGACATGTCATCCATAAGAGACCAAAGATTTATTCAATTTATCTTCAACTTGAATTTTTCCCCTTCTAACTTATGATGCGTTTACTAAACGGTAATCATAATGGACTGGGTTCAGAATATGAAATACGAATCAAAATAAATTATTTACTTTAGTTGTATAAATCATAATCGAAATAAACTGTATTGTCATTAATATGTTTATTTTATTTTGAAATTGCAACGACTTGTTACAAGTTACTAAAATAACCCATTCTAACAATAATTAAAAAATAAGAATAATAATAATAGCAATAACAATAACAATATAATATAATTTTATTTCAGGACAAAAGTGAAATTATGAAATTTGGGTGGGGTAAAATGGAAAGTTTTAAGTAATGCAAACTTGGTTCCCTACCTCTCTAATGGGAATCAAGTTCTCATTCTTTAATCCAAAAAATATGTGAGCCCCATAAGTTTTATTTCCCTTCTCATCTCTATTTTTATCAAGTAAATAACATTAATCATTCTTATTTCGATTCTCCAATGCAACAAGTAAACTCACCATTAATTCAAATTGAAAAAACTACTTATTAGTTGAGTGGTCAACTCCTTGTTGAAGTAAAAGAAAATGGCGGCTAAACAAGATAGGAGATTCATCCAACACCTTAAATCTTTAATGCTAAGATAAGCTAGATATTTAAAAAGTATTGATTTTTTTTAGGCAAAAATAGGAACAAAACCACCTTATGTTTGGAGAAGCATCTTATGGGAGAGATAGGTTATCCACAAAGGTTTGAGATGGAGGAATGAGGATTGGTGATTTGGTGATGGAAAGAGTACTTAGACTTATCAGAGTTGTTGGCTGCCAAGACTAATACATTTAAGCCTTTTTCTCCCCAAAAACTTTTCCTAGACTCCACCGTATCTGAGATGGTTAAAAATGACAACAAATGGAAGGAGGATCTGATTCAACGGAGCTTTATGGAAGAAGATATCAAGCAGATTTTAAATACTCCATTACCAAGAGTTCCTAGTCCTGATCAACCTTTATGGCTTTTTGATAAAAAGGGTGAGTGGTGGCCTTAAAGCTAAACTTTCCTGATCAACCTAGCACCTCAAACAATTGGCAATGTTCATGGAATGTCATTTAGTCTTTAGATTTTACCAGCAAAAGTTAAAATCTTTGTGTGGAGAGCAGCAAGAAGTTTACTGCCTACAACAGTAAATCCTTGAAAGAAGAGGAAACTGCAAAGCCCTTGGTTTCGAAATGTAGCTAGTAAAATATGGAGGCTTACACCTTATGAAGAAGATCTTAAATAGTCGGAAAGCATAGATATCTTTAGTTGTGTTGGAGATAGCAAGGAAGAGAAGCAAATCTAATATGGAGCTAATAGTTGCAACATGCTGGATTCCTTGGCATCCTCGAAATCTCTTCTTCTTCAAAGATAAGAATGGAGATTCTCAAATATCACTTGCCAGGGCAGAAGTAGAGGTGCAATCTTGCAGAAGAATTAGGCAACTTTGGGAAAGAAATCTGAAACAAGACAGCAGTGGAGTCCCCGCCTGCAGGATGGCCTAAACTCCATAGAGATGTAGCTTTTGCTAAATCTGAAGCCACAAGATTAGTTTAGGGCTTGCAAAAAGTGCACGTTGTTTTCCTCTGGTGGCTGAAACTTATGCTCAGGAGGTAGTTGACCTGGTGCTAAACAAGAAAGGAAGAAGCACTGAAATTTTTTGGATTGTTTCTGAAATCCAAGAATGTTTGAAGAGTTTGCAGCAAATTAAATTCATCATGCTCCGAGAATTTGTAATGAAGTAGGTCATTCATTAGCACAAATAGCTTTGGAACAAGCTAATGCCGTCTCATGATTGAATAACATCCGGCTCATTTTTGTATTTATTCACAATGTTAACTAAATAAAGATATCATCTCTTGTAATTTTTAAAAAAAAAAGGTAAAAGAAAATGATTTTCCTGAAATACTAGAAGTCATTACCATCGTCATCTCTACATTTAGGTGCTGTAATTACAAAAATTCTTGTATTATATAATTCTTCTAATCGAACCCTTCTATAGATACAGGATTTTTACCAAAAAATTTAACTTAGCTCGTAATATAATTTCACTCATTCTTTAGTTTCTTTCTCCACCACCAAGTACTGTAGTAGTTGATCATTTTCTAAAAAATCGCATTATTATCTCTATTTCTTTGCTCTTCGCATTTGTTTTGATATGCAATAAGGCTTAGGTGCGAACGCCTAAATGTAGATTTTACAGGAATTCGTTATTATGAAGTTATAGTGTTTTTATTCAATTAACTATAACACTATATGGTATAATAATGTATTTATCAAAAATCTGTGTTTAGGCACCAGTAACTAGAAGTATTATTATTATTGTTGTTGTTGTTATTGTTGTTTCTCTAATGAGGACATCTTTATTTTAATAATGTGAAGATAAAAAAAACATAGATTTTAATGCATTAACAGGCAAAAAAAATACAATCTCTAATGTATTAAAATTTATATTTTTTATTTATTTTGCTAACATGTGACATCTTCATTTTAACCTATGTTAATTGATATTTTCTGAAAATTTATCTCTATCAAGTGAATTTATTTACCATCTTAAGTTCTATTCAGATAATTCTTTAGAAGGTCAAATGTACGGTGGTTCCATCAAACTAAAGGAAACCAACCTTCATTTGCCTTTGAATTATTATAAACAAAAATTGATAATATTATGATGTCACTATAGTTTTTTGCAACAATATCAAATAAACAAATAACGAATTCACCTTTATTATGTTTAATAAAATTTCGGGTAAAAGCCATTTAGAGGAAGTAAAAACTCTCTAACCGGTATCTGGTAAAATGAGATTGAAGGTGTAGGATAAAACTTTTTATCAGGACGTCATGACAGAAACATATACATGTATATTAATCATTATCAAGTGCAAATGTTAAAATATGGATTTACTTTAAAGTAGTATCGTTTTATAGAGTATTTCATCCACATAAGAGAATAACTATGTAGATGAGTTCTTCTCTTATGCGACGCTCTCATTTTTTTATTACTCTTATTTTTCTGTACAAATATATTTCATATAACTTAATAGTCATGGTTAAATAATGATATAACTTATTAACATGTCTGCGTGAACAAAAAATTAAGGACATCTATACTTGAGAAAGCTATTAAGACATACGATTTAATAGAGTTAATTTCAATTTACTATTAAATTATATGGCAACAATTGTTCAATTACATATAAAGACATAAGGCTTAATAGCGTGTTCTCATAAAAAAAATAAAAATAAAAGTGTCCGCACTTGACAATTTCTATATATATAATATTGGAACAAATTAAGGGACACAACTTTCAAACATAAATTTTAAGCCCTTGGATTAGAAAATAATAAAGGGTAAAGATTGAATGATATGAGTCATGGTTTGAGTTTACTTTGAAACAAGTCTAGAAGAATATTTTCACCTGAATAAGGATAGATGATACTGCATGTTAGATTTTACATAAAAATCTAAAGCTTAGACCAGGTGCTTTATTTTCAAACACAAATTTAACACAATTTTTTAGTCATTGGATGATTGGATTTCACCCATTTCAATGATTTATATTGAGATATGAAATTTTCATTTTAAAATAAAATAGTGGGTTTCATTTGCATATTATAATTGTTTCTCTTCTCTCTCTCTCTCCCTTAAATCTCTTTCTCGTTATAAGTTATAACCAATAATAAATTGAGACTTGGAAAAGAGACTAAAAAATTTAAGAAATCAATTTATATATGGGCGAATTTCAACTTATCCTCTATTTATCAATTTACCTTCTAAAAATATGAAAACCTCAACTTACTACTATTTTTGTTCATAAGATTAAAAAAACTTCATCAACGAACTCCTAATTTGTCCTAATCTTTTGAATGAAAATAAAGAATAAAATGAGATTTTCACACTTTTAAAATATAAATTAAATTTTATTATTTTATCTAAAAGATGAAGGGTCTGGCAGCGCAGCTGCTCCTCATGCTTTAATTTAGGGGAATATCCCCTGGAACACCCTAAATTAAAGCACGGGGAGCAGCTGCGATGTGGCAGCGCAACTGCCCCAAACGCTCTCGAAGTAAAGTTTAAGCCAATAATTAAAAGTTTCCAACACCATTTAGAGAAGCTAAACTCACAATAAACAATGAAGAGAATGGTTCCCTTTTATCATCCATAAGCTTCCACCTTATATTTCATAAAAATAAATTGGTGGAATCCCATCAGTGACATGTATTTCATAAAAAATAAACTGGTAGGATCCCGTCAGCGACATGGAAAAAAGAGGAAAAATTAAAAAAAAAAATTACATCGTTACTCTTATGTACAATGGAAAATATAACTAAATCTCACCTATATATCAATCACATAAGTTTTACCCTCTTTCAAAATTGTCACTCTAAAATCAAGTTAAATCTCCTTGTCATTTTTTTTTTAAGACTGATTAATCATTAGATTACTGCATTACACAGATATTTACAATAACTGCTTATTGTAGCAGAGGGGTATTACACTGATATTTACAATCAGATATACATGATTGAGACTTACATTATTACAATGAATTCTATGAAGTACATGCCCAATACAAATAATCCCTCACAGGAGAGGATGTCCATACTCCACTTATATTTCGCAAGGGAGAAGAATATAAAGAATATTTAGCCCCCACAATACTTTTGTGGGGGCTAGAACCGCTGCCCTCACAAGCGGCCAAAAGGAACCATTGATAGAGGCGCGATTTTTTTTCCAAAAGCAAAAAGGAACCATTCTATGGCAAGGATTACTGCCATTAGTTTTTTTTTTTTTGGCCATTAGTTACTGTTGGCAGCCATTTTTTCGAAGCAAAAATTAACTTCCACAAACAATTAAAGCAATAAGCAAATAAAATAGCGTATTGTTTGCTGTTTGTTTTGAGTTTGGTTCTATGCAATTCTAGTTGAATTTCTTAGATGTTAGAACTTTGCGAGATATGGAATTTTTTAGCGGAGGCTACGAGGAGAGAAAAAAAAAAAGAAAAGGAAAATTAAATTAAATACAAAAATAAATGAGGGGAGAAAAAAAATTAAAAGCTGCTAATTAATATTAGGGTAAAAAAATGAAAATAAAAATAAAATATACAAAAACTTGTATTTAATTGATATTAATAAGAAAAAAAGGGTAAATTTATTACAAGACCCAACCATGGTTACAACTTCGGGATGAGGAATCCCAATTCCAATCAAGAACAAGAAGACACAGCCAACCTGTGGCGACACAAGGGACACGAATTGTTATTTTTCAACCACCGGACAATGCAATCGTCGTGATACATATGAGAGCAACCCACGCAACAAGCCTCTGATCCAACTGAGAACTCCTCCAAGCAAATGGCGCAGCAGCAGGACTGCGACTCCTCAATTTTCACCCTCTTCATATTTGTATTTGCTTGTTTGCTTTCATCACGACGACGACTCGGCAACTCTTGACGATGATCAATTAAACCGGGCATAAGGAGCTCCATTTGATCTGCAACAGTCAGCGAATCACTATCCCAAGGTCGCGCCACGAGATTCACCCATTCCGTTAGATTCCAAGTCGCCATCTCCACAACTGAGACAAAAGGTAAAGTTTTTTTTTTGTTTTTTTTTTCCCCTTTCTCTTTCTAACGACAGTATCGAGAGCGAGTTTGTGTGTGTTTGTAAGTGAGTTTGTAGTTGGTGGTGGTTCATTTTGACGGGCGTTTATTTAAGTGTCCCGGTCCACTTAAGAAAAGGAAACCCGGTCCAAACCCGGTCCATTAAAATTTAAGAGAAAAAGAAATTGAAGAATATTTTCTAATTTCTAATCATCGCGCAAGGCGAGATGGAGGAAGAAGAACAACAACAGTTTACTCAGCATCCAGAGTTCCCATGCTCGGACCCCGATAATGCTCCTCAGTCAACTTCTGCCGAACCCACGCGGGATCCCGATAGACTCGAGAGCACCGAACCGAAACCATCCTTCAATCAAAACGACATCGTGAAAGCTCTTGAGGTGGTGGAGAGAGACTCCGTCGCCATTGCCGACAGCTTTTCTTCCCTCTTTGCTTCCCTCCGCCTGGCTCTATCTGAGGTACCTCCACAGACCTCTGCTGAATTCATAAGTTTCAGTATTCTTGTGAATTTTAAAGTTACTTTTCTTTGAATTATTTATTATTATTATTGTTGTTGTTGTTGTTAATATGTAAATTCCTAGGAAAATTTTCTTATATTAGATTCTGGTTCCTCAAGCTTAAATTATATGTTATTTTAGTGATTTTTTTCAAACTTTATATGGCCTTTTTTTTTTCTTTTTTAATTGTTACTAGTTCACGTTCATAGACCTGATTCAGTGGTGCATAATTCTTTGTCCTTTTTCTTTGTGAAATTTAGGACTCGGGCATGTGAAATTTATCTTATAGAGCAATGTGATTATTGTAGGTTACTAGCAGCTCAGTTGATCACATGCAATGCTTTAGTGATGCTGCAGGCCGCCTTCAAGAATCAGGTAAATCGAAACATTTTTATTTAAGCCACAGCTGTTGTGAGAGGAGGGGGAAAAAACCTCTAGCAGTGAAATAAAAATTCATTATCCTTGGTAAATATGACTTTGAGTAATATTTTTGACAAAAATAATAAAGCTGTTATGAGTTTTTTTTTTTATCAAACAACAGTCAGATAAAATCACCTTGGCTTAAGAGTTTACTGAACCCTTCACAACTGTAGCATTTAAGCTACAGCTCCCCATCAACTGTACTGAATGGACCCTTAATGATTCATCAATCCCATAGCCCACAATTTGTTGTAACATAATTAACCAAGCTTAAAATCCCATGACATTTAGAAGCACTACTAATTGTTTAAATCTCTGTACTTATGCTGCAAAATGAGGTGGAAGGGCAGTAGGATTTCTGTATGGGCAGGTCGAAGCAACCTCTTTGGTTTCAGTACTTGTCATGTTTGGGTCGTTCTCTTGCTATTAATTGCATAAACCAGATGCTTGTAACATTTTTTTCATTTGATATGATGATTTTTTAACAAACCTTCCTTGTCCTCATACTTGGCAGTCCTTGATGCAGCAACAAAAGGAAATCATTATATAAATTCATGTCTCAGGTATCTTTCTATTGCAGCTTTTAGTCTTTTATGCAAAATACTCAAGAATTGAAAAATGTTGGAAATAAATGTAGATTTTGGTCCAAAAAGTGAAGTAAGAAATTGCTGAACTGAAGTGATGATGCATATGACAAAGAACTGTGTTTATTTATTTATTTTTAGTGGTTGTCTATAATGCATCCGAATGAGGTCTTGCCTATTACTTTGAGCTGCACTGATGGAGGAAGTTATGTGGTGGAATTGGAATGCTTCATTGATCTTTTCATTGCCATTTGTTTAGTTTCGAATGATCTGATTAACATGTTATTGATCTAATGACTACAAAACCTTAATACATTGTTAAATGATTGCTTTCATATTCCAAAAATAAGGAGCTTTGGGTAATTGCTGTAGCTGACACTTGGAGATTTTAGAGATTCAGAAGTCTTATGTGAAATATAGGTCTGGAGTATTGTCTTATTCTCATAGATATAAGTTGAAGCTACCTTCCAGGAACCATATTTTGGATTTATTTTATCTGATTTATTTCCGAATTTAGACAAATCTACTGGTATTAATTTTGGTGCCATATGCAGATTCTCTCTAAACCATACATCGCCAATTTTCCATTGCTCTTGCAAATATAAGTGTGTGTCTGACTCATGCCATCAGAGAAAATTTTGAGCCACCTAAGATGCTATCAGAGAAAGAAACTATTTTGTAAAGTCTTCTTTGCTATAACAGTGCCAAAGGTCAGACTTGTAAGGCAGAGAAAACCTGCCAGTGTGCAGACTGATAAAATGAATTTTGATTGTAACTTGGTTTATTGGTGACTTTTGCATGCATTTTTTTCCTCAACTTGAATGGGAACCACACACCAGTAGCATGCATACCAAAAGTTTAACTCTTTTTCATGGTTATTACAGCCTGATCTGATCCATCATTCTGATTTCAATTTCAGATTAAATGAGGAAATGAAAGGCATCGACAATCTAGCTGCACAACTGTATCCTTTTCCACTGTACTCGGTGTGTCATATGTGATTTGTTTTACATTGCTCTGGCTCTTTTTCTGCTTCTTTGAGCTGCTAAGGAAGGATCCATTGGTGTATCCTGCTTTATTCTTAAATGGATGTGGGTGGATGAGAAGGTGGCTTATTTGTTGCTATTTCATAAAGATGGCAGAGAAACTCATATTTCATTTTGTTTCTCTCCAGATTTTAAAAATGTTCATCATTGCACCATGTGATACTTTAATTGGCTTATCCCTAATCATTGTGGTATTTTGGTTCCTTAATTCTTGTGAAGAAAATTCCTGAGGAGGAATGTAGATGCTCTGGACACAGCTGTAAACAGACTTGTTCGACCTCTGTAATGTAAGTTACATCAGTAACATAAACTTTTTTTAGCTTAGTATTGATCATGAATTGGTTTTATGCTTTAAGTCTTAATTATTAAGTGCTGGGATGGCCTTTGAAACATTGAGATATTGTGATTTCTGAAGATTGTATATATTTTTGCCTTCAACAAGTAAACTTGCTTTCTGGAGTTAGTTTTTGGCAAACATTGCACGTGATCCAGCATTCTTGAATTGTATTTTAGGACTTGCAATTTCTGCGGTGAGAACTTGTAATATGGATTAAACGCACACATCCAGAAACAATCTGCAATACAAAAGCTGAAGAATTGAAGACCACACCATATATATACACACACACACCACCGAACATTATCAACCACGTTGGCTTTTCTGTAGCAAAGAGAGGGACTTTTGGGGATCCTTTGGCGTTCAAAAGAAAATTTAACCAAGCACCTTTGTCACAACTTCCACAAAGCTCATGTACGAGGGGGAGCTCAGAATCGTTAAATCTCAAAAATTATTAAGTAATAATTTCCCTGAAAGCAATTTAATACGTTTTCTATGTTAATTACAAAAACCAGCAAACTATGCATCGCCGCCAAATATAACAGCAACTGATACTCATTTTTCGAAATTCAATCTCTGTCAACAACTCTTTAAAAACTCTTTAATTGAGTTGGTCACGCATTTCATTATCCCATCGTTTGAGGGTTGAACGTCTTGGGTCTGAGCTTTTTTCTTTTCTTTTTTAATTTTTTAATATATTACTTTGGTTTTAGATTTTAGGGTTGGAGTTTTAATTTTGACACACCACAACAGATTCCGACAAGTATTGGGCTGGGTTTTAGATCCCAGCTTACATGGACACTATTTATCAATATTTATTTTGTGAGTGGTGCTATTGGCACACCACTACTTTCCTTAAAAAACCCCTTTCCTTGCCGCACCCCAAAGTAAATTGATGAATGCAGTGTGATTTGAAACTCTGGTTTATTTCCGAAATTAACCCCCTTCGTCATCTTTAACAAATGAACAACCCCTCCCCCCCCCCCCGGGGGCGGCAACTGCAACAATTTTTTTTTTTTAACTAGCAAATACTTCAAATTGAAATTGAAATGAAATCCACTAGAGTGTCATCAAGTCACTATGATAATAAAAATAAATACACTTTAAAAGCAAAAAAAATAAAATCTAAATATTTAAGTAATTAAAACTCCATAACAACATCTACTCTTCAGCAGCTGATTCACCTCTTTATTTGTTATGCTTCCCACATTCTTTTGATCTTGTGATAGATATAAGAAAATATATTTTTTTGTTGATTTTTTATACTAGCTAACTAGATCGAATTATTATTTTTTTTTTAAATGCGAAGAATAGAAGATTGGATTGAAAACCAGTAGTTGGGGATAAAATTTAAGACTAGAAAAGAAAAAGTTAATCGATTTATTGTAAATTAAATCAATAAGATTAGTTTTGAGAAATGAATGGATACAAATAAATAAGTTCTAAATATAAATATGAAGGATGAGAATTTAAAACCTAAAAAAGGAAAAAAGGGTAAAGTGATGAGGGTAATTTTGGAATTAAAATGTGATTTTTGAGAAGTGATGTATATATAAAAATATTTAAGCGGTGCACTCAGAAAAGGGGTTTTTTTAGGAACTTAGAGGGGTGCCAATAACTCCACTCTTATTTTGTACTCTCTAATATAATATTTAAAAGAAAAAATCGCAATCTCTACGACTCTATTATATTGAAAACAGGTCTAAGGACAACCCGCCATTTTATATACCGTGAGTGAGATTCATGCTTTTTTTTATGAAAAGAATCTCCCATTCCCGATAAGTTAACAATGGTTGAAATTTTATGATGGGAGAGGTTAATTACGAACTAGATTTTGGATGATTGTTGGAATTTTAATTTCATTGTGGAAACAATGTGCAGATTAATCACACCCCACGTACAAATACAATCTTCAATTCGAATTAGTGGAATTGATGATACATAAATTCATTAAGCAGAGAGCCAAATTTATGGGAAATTTACCTATTTTGCCACTTTTACAATATTATTATCAAAATTAGCCACTTAACAGAATGAATTTCTTATCATCATCTCCAAGGCAATAGGGGAAATTTACAAAAATAACCATAAAACTTTTGTTATTTTTATAATTAACCCTCTAAACTTTTTTCTATCAACATTAGCCAAAGACAAGCATTTCTCCCCAAATTACCCTTGTTTACAAACCAAAAGCAACTTTCTTTCTCCCTTTTTATCAAACCAAACGCAACTTTGCACTCTTGAATCATCACCGGTGACGGCAAAAGACAACGGTAAACGCCGACGGCAAACGATAAAAGTGAAATCCGATCATAATTCATCCGAATCCAACACCAATCGGCATCACTGAGTGGTATAAATTATTTTCTGAACTTGCGAGAGAGTTTCAGGGAACTGCAGTCGTGGGTGAATCTGGCGACAGGGTGCCTGTCGCACAAAGCTTCGTGCGACAGGCACCCTGTCGCACATAGCTAGCAGTTGAAGGTTCAGTGATAACTCGATCTCCTCCACACTCCCACCTCCTAATATTGCTCCACACGCCGCACCGCACGTGTGCAACCCACCTTCATTTTTCTTGTATGTTTCATAGGTCATTTCCACATCTGTAGTACCATTCAATTTCCGATCATCATCTCATCACATTGACTACATTGTAGCTCATTGTACTGCCCCTCCACAACACCTTGTGATCCCATGGCGCGTGTCATCTCAACCATCACACGTAAAATCCGACCCGAGTTGTTTCCGGCCGGGTTGTCGGAGCTGGCCAACAACTCCAGCCCAAACGGAAGCATTGCATCCGCCATGAGAAGCTTCGTATTTGGTTTGCATGAATGAACGAGGCTGCATGCATGACATGCAAAGCAGCAGCAGCAACAATGGCTTGTTCGCGGTGGCCCCCGACGAGCTCACAGGCGGCCACACACAGCACGGGTGCCATGTTGACTGGGGCGGCAAAGACAAAATGGCGCATGGGCTCGTAAACTTCTACCCGCTCCTTTACGACGACGGCCTGCCGGAGGTGGGCCCCAATATCCTCATGTATAGACGTCCAATATGCTACAGGAACAGGATGCTAAGATGTATTCTTTATCTGCATTTGCACCTGCATCTTGTTGCGTTACTTGGTTCTGGTTCGTAAAAGCCAAAGCACAAGAAGAGCCAATAGCAGTCGGCAGATATGGTGGCAGCATGGTGTTATATGCATCAAGGTGCAGTTGCAAGTGCAGATGAATGCCATTTTAGCTAGCTATTTGGATTTTGGATTTTGATATTATTATCAACATGATATAAGGAGCAGTTCTGTGACTTAATAAGTATGTTAAAATGGTCTACTTATATTATATATGTTATTTAATCAGCGTTTAGGATGGGAACGAGCTGATCAAGAGATCAAAGTAACCCTAGCTATAGCTAACAGTTGACTAGATCTCTTCATTCACTTGAAACCATTTTGACGAATTGGAAAATGATAGTGATCAATTGTGCGACGGGCGCCTATCTGCGACAGGCGCATGTCGCACATAGCTTCGTGCGACATGCACCTGTCGCACATAGCTTCGTGTTGATTGTCCAACGACTCGCAGCAAGCAACTGCACTGAAACTCTCTCGCAAGTTTAGAAAATAACTTAAACCACTCAGTGGTGCCGATTGGTGTTGGATCCGGATGAATTATGATCAGATTTCACTTTTACCGTTCACCATCGGCGTTTACTGTTGCCTTTTGCCGTCGCCGGTGATGATTCAAGAGTGCAAAGCTGCGTTTGGTTTGATAAAAGGGGAGAAAGAAAGTTACTTTTAGTTTGTAAACAAGGGTAATTTGGGGAGAAAAGCGTGTCTTTGGCTAATGTTGATAGAAAAAAATTTCGAGGATTAATTGTGAAAATAGTAAAAGTTTTATGATTATTTTTGTAAATTTCTCAGGCAATAGAGACCATCGTCCATGAGAGTTAGCCGAGAGCTTTTCAACTCTCACGGGCGATGGAGGACGAGTGTTGGTGAGAGTTATTCAACTCTCCGGGTGATGGCCATCATTGTGCAGGTAATTAGAAGCAAATATTATGGGAAATTTACGAAAATAACCATAAAATTTTTGCTATTTTCACAATTAACCCTCTCAACTTTTTTCTATCAACATTAGCCAAACATACGCTTTTCTCCCCAAATTACCCTTCTTTACAAACGAAAAGAAGCTTGGTGCGACAGGCCCAAGTCTTGGTGCGACAGGCACCTGTCGCACCATGCTTTGGTGCGACAGGCACCTGTCGCACCATGCTTGGTGCGACAGGTTGCCTTCTTCTACCTCAGTATTTATTTGTTTTCGCCAGTCCTTTCGTCTTTGTTCGTCTCTTCTTATTCGTATGTAATATTTTCTTCTACCTCAGATCGAATCTCATCCGACAACCCAAACAACAAAACAAAATCAGCTTTTTAATTCTCCAAAATCCAATTTCGGAATTCAAATTCCCCGGGATTTTCCATTAAAAGCCACGTTGCGAAATGCTAGGCGGGCTGTATGGAGACCTACCTCCACCCTCCGATGAGGACAAACCCACCAACACGACCACCACTATCTAGTCAATTTTCGCGCCACCACAAACCATTCTCAAGCCCCAATCCAAACCCAAAACCACCCAAAATTCTCTCCCGACTAGACCCCATTCCTCACCTGCAATCGCACCTTCCCCCGACGACGTGGTAGCGCTGCCGCAACCGGCATTGGTTGACGTCACTTCGACCGTAATCAAGGAGCACGACCCCGCTAGACCGAACGATTACGAGGATTATAGGAGAGAGAAGAAGAAAAAAGAGGTGGATGCTGAAATTAGTAGAGAACTGGAGAGAAGAAGGCAAGAGGAAGAGGAAAGGGAGATGAGAGAGAGGGGTAATTTGGTCTCAACGGTTCTTTTATGGCTAATGTTGATAGAAATTTGTTTGAGGGGTTAAGATGAAAAAAACAAAAAAATTTATGGTTATTGGTGTAAATTTCCCAAATATTATAATGAGAAATTTATTACATACACTCCATTGTCCATGAGTGTGTGTAACTATTAGCTATTATAATAAGAAATTTTGTTACGTGACTGAATTTGCTAACAATTTTATAAAAGTAATTAGAAATGTAAATTTCTCGAGATTTATCAGTGAAAATGAGAAAAAAAAAAAAAAGACAGAATGAGTTATTAATTAGCATTTACTGCATTTGGTCCAAAACTAGAAATAATTTTTGTTATCCTTATATCATATATTCTCGCAGATCTTTTAGATTCTTTTTTTTTGGGGGGGGGGGGGGGGGGGGGGGGCACTTGTATGGTGGTGGCCCTGGTGGGTACCTAACTTCCTATGTTCGATGCTTTTCTTGGCAAGAAATCAATGATTGACTAATTGTGTTTGTATTTTGAACTCACACCACGAATAATGAACTAAATTATTTTTTATTTAATTAATGGTAAAAAATTATTGTTTCTTTCTTCAACCGAAGGACCACAAGTTCCTAGCTATGGCTAGGGTTTCGTTGTTTATCACAAATATGATAAGAATAGGGTTTAATATATTTTTTTTCCGAAGTTATGGACTAATGGTATCTTAATACTCCCTTCAGCTACATAAATTGAATTGGAACGCTAGAGTCTACATCTCTTGATTCTATATGGTAGATTTTATCAATTGAACTAGTTTAATAGGATTTAATATTCAATTAACAATACGAATTGAGGAATTTTCATTTCTTAGCTTGTTGTCTCAACAAATCAATATATGTAATGTAGAGAAAGAAGGATGTGGATGACACATGCCTTTTTTTTTTTCTCTTGGGTGGTGGGGGGGGGGGGAGGCCGGGAGGGGTTAAGTTTACCATCATTCAATATGTCTACCGTTTTGGGACTTGAGGATGAGGAGTTGTTTGGTTTTATAAATCTTTTATAGAAGATTAATAGGTTTCTTTAGTCGATGCTAATTAGTATGAGTAAATATAATCACTAGAAATTTGTTTTTGATTTCAAACTTTGAATCTCGTGTGTATGACAAGATACAAGATGAATGCTTCTGATCATGCTATAGTCATATGACTAATTAATTTTATCGCAATATAATCATATGACCATATCGTGTTTCTAAAAGATATAAAAGCACCAAACAAAGATTGATCCCACCATCATATTAAATTCGACATAGCATTATTATTAGTGGATCATTATGGAGCAGCAAATTAATGCTAGAAGAGTGAAAAAAATCAGAATAACTTCGCCATTGAAACCGCAAACAAAGAAGTTCACGAGCAAACCAATTAACAACTTATATTGTTAAAAGGGAATGACTACTTTGGGAGTAGTTATGAGATAGAGGGTAAATTATAGCTACATAACTAAAATGATAAATAGTAAAAAATACATTATAATTTTAATTGTGTAGTTATGAAGACGTATTTTATTTTATAGGAATTTCAATATAACCGGACCTTTTAAAATTTATTACAGATCTGACACTCAATTTATTAGAGATTCTTAATTATAAAATTTTATCACGCACGGATTAAGATTCTCTTCTGATCTGATTTCTTCCTGAGTAAAAATATATATGAGTGATTGGTAGTTAATAAATAAATAAAGTAAAAAAATTAAATTATGCACATATATTATCACTCAAAGATAAATGATATAAGATCTTAAAAAATTCAAAGAGTTCAAATTAGGAAAGGTTATTTCTCCGCCACCCATACCGATAAAGTCAATAGAAGCCCCCATCAATAAACTGTTTGACAGGTAGCTAGGTCAGCAATTAATTAAAATTAACAACTCGCCGCAATCAGCCCCAAATTTATTTATTCTATATAATTTTTTTTTTTTGGAAAAAAAGAATTCTACTTGTTTATTAGTGAATGGGGTTTGTTTAAATGTGTGATCAAACAAGAACCACATCCACGTGCTACGTGGGCGTGGCTAGTAGCTACATGCATGGGTGAAGGTTCAGGTTGGAGAGAATGAAGCGCCCAATTGATTTCCATGGATGTAACCTCAGACCTTCAATTATACGTGTATCTTCTTCGGCGTCTTATAATTTTGTGTGTGTGTGTGTGTGTGTGAACTCATGACTTAATTCTATATTTTTATCAATATTGACTCTTTAGTCAGATGTTTAGTTATAAAATTTTGACAAAAAAACATAAAGAGGCTAAAATATCAGGTAGTCATTAATCAATTTATTTTTTATCAAGACATTTTAATCTTTCCTTTTTTTTTTTTTAATCACAATTTTGTAATACAATTTTTTTTCGGGTCAAAATAACATTTTCCTTATTCAATAACTCACACGTGTCGTAAGCTCCAATCACGCTGGGTAAGGTCCAATTGACAGGTGTCATCCACCATCGTCTTTAGAAATGGGTCCAGCTACTTTGCCTAGGTGGTAAAGTAACCCCACTGTTTGTCTTGTAGCGGATTAGCCGTTAGATTGCGAGCAAAAAGATCCAATGACCGATAATTCAAATTTTTTTATTAAAAAAAAAAAGCTCTAATTAATGGGTCACCAGACGAATCTGTTAGTAGGGTAACAAAAAATGAAAGATTTTTTCATCTTTTATAAATGATGTTAAAACTTTGAGGATCCGTAAGAGTAAGGTTATGTTTGGAATTGATGTGTTGTATCTTTAAGAGACGGCTGCTGTGAGGAAAAAAAAATCATAATTATAAAATAAAAATTAATAATATGTAGTAAATATAATTTTGATAAAATTATTAAAGATATATTAAATTTTTTATTATACAAGTAAAAAATTATATCAATATAATTTTTAAATTACAGTAACTAGTCTAAACACTTTAATACTATACATTTTAAACTATAATTACCAAATATCAATACCAAACAAATTTTAAGATACGAAATAAAATAAAGTTTAATTCAAAACATATCATAAATTTTCGAATTAAGTTTGTTGTTTGAGAACGTTTTATAACGTCCAGTCTGACTCTAAGCTCCAAGTCGATGGCCCACGTAGATAGAAGTTGGGTTCTGCCGAGGATTTTGCAATTTGGAATTTTTTTTTTTGTTTTTAATTTTGTTTCAAACTTCCAATTTATTTTTCTTAAAAAAACAAGAACAAGTCAAACGGCACTCGTAAGTTGCCGTTTCTGTCAGGTTGGTATCAGTATTGAGTTGAAATATCGTCAGTGTTTATGCCTTATTGGTATGATTAATGATTTATTTAATGGCTATAAATATCTATTTAATCATATAAGTTTTTTTTTTTATTTTTTTATTGTTGTTCAAATGTTTTTTCAGTAGAATTTTTTAAGGTTAAATAAGTCATTTTGTCTTTGTCAATAAGAGCTCACATTTTTTATTTTTGGGAATTGGGATCAGAGGTTAAAATTCTTTTAAATATTAAATATTTAAATACTTAATTTTTAATCTTATTTAATTCCTTTAAAAAATTATTTTGAAAAATTATTTTTTTTAGTAGAGCCTTTAAGCATTTTATAACTTCATTTTAAAAAACTTATCTATTAAAATAATTTTATAATTTTTAATAAAATTTTTGTTAAATAAAAACTTTACCAATAAAATTCTACTTAAATAAGTTTAATTTGAAAATTTGTATCAAATGAAGTCTTAATTAGGTTGTCTTACACTTTTAACTTGCGCAACTATTTGTAAATTCTACATGATTTAGTAATGTGTCATTAATTACATCGAACTGTAATGATTTGGACATATAAGTGTAATCCGACGGGTCAAGCCATGAAATTATCTCTACATCTCTACATAAAAACTTCGTAGTGAAAATGATGATATTTTGATAATATTTTCTTTCATCACCGATTGTGAATAAGTAATGTTGACTCGATCTCGTTAATTTAATTTAAATTTTATTTCATTTCCATTTCAATTGGATATTATTATATGGTATTATATCATCAATTTCTTTTTTATTTTCTTTGACTCTTCGTACATACACATAATTTCAATTTCTACTAAAGTAGAACGAGCCAAAGAGTTCGTTTTCATCCTGAATGCTATTGCTAGGAGATTATCTCTGCTTTTTTAGAAAGGTACGAAATACCAACCATCTTGTCCAATTTCTTCTAGTTCTAGGATTTACTAGACATACCAAAACATTACTCATGAAATTAGCAAAAAAAAAAAAAAAAAAAACATGAGCCGTGGCTGCATTACAACGACCAGAAGTAGTCATCACCGGAGCCATAGCCACCAACAAAGAACACTGCACCATCAAAACCACAGGAAATCTGAAATTTGACAGGTATGAGTGTCATAATTTATTAAATTTGGTTTTAAGTATTTTTACATATATTTAGGGGAGAATCTATAATTTTTGGTGCATAGAAATGGCACTGAAAGGTATATTAAAAGGCCATTTAATTTAAAAACACCAATGAAAGGGACCTTAATCCTAAAAAAAAGAAGTTTGGTAAAACATGAACTTAAAAATTTCAATAAGGTTAAAGGCTCGAGTTTAGAAATGTTAAGAGGTATGTATATATATTGAGAGATTAAGTAGTAAATTTTTTTTATGGTGAATTGATGATACTTAGCTTTTTTTTCTTTTTATTAGTCGTTAGCTATTAGTTAGCCTCTGAAGTAGTAGCATGCATGGGTCTTATAAGCTTTTAACTAAGAAAATTTAAATTGAAACTTAAGCAGTAAGGACATTAAAATTTATATATATTTTTATTTGTTAATAATATTTCTTATTTTATTAAAATGAGATGTCTTTTTTTTTTAGGAAATTATTGCTCATAATATTTACAATCATACAATTATTGAGATCAGTTTACATTAAATCTTATATGTGGCACTGCCTAAATTTTAACCCTCTCAAATATTCAAAGGACGTAAACTCTACTCTTAGGAAAAAGACTACCATCACTTAAGGTTTGAGGAATAAAATTTAAATTAAACCCTTACAATACATATGTGGGCGCTCAAACCATTTTTTTTACATTTACGAAAGAATAACTCTAGTCAGTTGCCCAAACCCTAATGGTTTATTAAAATGAGATGTCTTGGATGAAAAAAGGCACGCTTGATTTCTCTCAACAAAATATTGCCTTTGCTCTACTTCCACATGTGGATGCTTTTCGGCTTCGCAAAAGCTCCATTTAATTTCATAGTGAGTATAGCTATAGCTTCTGAAAAGGCTATGGCTTATGGCTATGGTTATGTCTATTTCTGTTTCCAAATTAATTCCAATAGAGTGGGGGTGCGGGAACACGATGGGCTTCTTGCCAGCACCATTCCCATTTATTTTTATTTCCATTTTCACACGCATAAAAACACACACACATATGTAAGCATTCTGCAAATTCTCCAATGAATTAATGTTTCATGTAATAGCAATTCTCTTAATTAGAAGAGCTAGCGACAGTAATTTACTGAATTCTATCATGAAAGTCTGGCTTTTTAAGTTATTTTTGGGTTGTGAAAGGAATTGCATTGTTTCAGGGTCCGTCCCTCTGCTTTGTTGGCTTGCTAATATTTTGACACTTTTTCTAAAATAAAGGCTTTTAATATTCTATTAAAAAGTGCTTTTAACATTCATCATCAATATCAACTGACACTTTTACCACCATATTAAGTATATAATATGGTAAAAATAAAAAAAATTATTCAATAAACTATCCATTTAACTCAAACTTTTAATCAGAATTTACAGGAATAATAAACTGGAGAATTCTATTTTCAGCGTAATTAGAGAATCCTCAAGCAGAAACAAGAGAGACTTGAAGAAGCAGTATTCATTGGAATAAATGACTTGGTTTTTTTATTCGTTATTATTTCTCACCAAATCCCTCCTTCGATTTGACACTGCGTAAATGTTCATGTGACCCACTGTTTATTGTAATTTTTGCACCAGTTCCACGTTTCTATCTTCTTTCTTTGTCCTATCTTTCATTTCCTATTAGGCTATTAGCCTTTCTCACGCAACTCTTCAATTCATATATATGCATGCTTTATGTATCTTGATATCTCCAAAAGCCATGAACACAAATCGAAGCAAAGCACTTGCAGAGCATATACATGAAATCATATTTCACTTGAAACGAACTTCATTGTTTTCAATTGTACTTGTCTTTCATTTTTCCTTTTTTTGTTGATTGAGCTACTGGTTTGATGGTTTGGTTCTGTGAGTGAAAAATTATTGCAACTACTTTAGTCTTTAGACTGGAGATAGTGGCTGTGTTTGTGTGATCAGCTTGTAGGACCAAGTGTTTCTGTTTGCTGGGTCAGTAAAGTTCAGATCTTTATTACCCTCTTCAACTAAAAAGAACCAATAAGTTATCTTCTTGTGTGCGTGCTTTGCTTCCTACTCTTTTATTGGGTTATTTAGTGCCATTTTTTGAGATTGATGCTAAGATACTATTACCATTATTATTATTATTTTTCGTTCATCAAAGTGAGTGACCTGAGAATGTATAAATTACAACAAGGAATTAATTGCTACTGGTCCATTCCATTACAGTAATGGACCTTTTAACTCACGTCCTGTACATCTGTCTGATAAAGATTAATGACACCAGCTTTACACGGCTACCCAAAAACTCCCGGCCATCTTTGAGTTACGAACCCTCGAGGTTCAGCTACTTCTGTAGAGTCTGAGTCTGAGTCCGGGCTGCTTTTGCTTTTTATTTTCGAAACAGAACAGTTTTGCCAAACGCCCATAAAGGTTAGATGTTTTAGTCTGTTGAAAATGAGGAATCAAGAATTGAGCAAGATTTGTTAGTGTGTGATTGGTTTTTCAGTACCTTGCTTTTTAGATTAAGCTTTCTTTTTGCATTTCATCAAATGGATACTACTAAGATTCAAAATCAGAAGAGAGTGCCAGAGAGCCTGAAGAAACAGCTCGCTCTTGCTGTGAGAAGCATTCAGTGGAGCTATGCAATTTTCTGGACCATTTCAGATACACAACCTGGGTACTCAAAGTTCCTTCTTCTTTCAGTTCTGGCTTATCCCTGTTCTGCTTCCCTTTTGTTTCTTCTCAAATATATACATTTTTCCTTCGAGCACGGATATAAAATGAACAAACACTCAAGTTAGTTTGTTTTAATATATGCGAAAATGATTTTCTGCTCTGGCTTTTGTTCTTTTTTATCAATTGGGTCTGCTTAAGATTCAAAATTGACGTAGACAAATGGGGACAATCTAGTTCCAGATTTAGGGACATGTTGGCCTGCTGGACTAGAGAGCTCAAAAGTTGATTTTTTGTTTTTGTTTTTGTTTTCATCTTACTTTTTTACTTCTTTTTTACTCTTCTTTCGATTGTGAATGATATTTTAGGGTCTTGGAGTGGGGTGATGGCTACTACAATGGAGATATTAAGACAAGGAAAACAATTCAATCAGTAGAGCTCAGTTCCAACCAATTGGGTTTGCAAAGGAGTGAGCAATTGAGAGAATTATACGAATCTCTTTCGGCTGGTGAGAGTCATCCACAAGCTGCCAGCAAAAGACCATCAGCGGCATTGTCCCCTGAAGATCTTACTGATACCGAGTGGTATTACTTGGTTTGCATGTCATTTAACTTCAACATCGGTGAAGGGTAATTTTGACCACACATCTTTGTACTCAACCCTTCGAAATTGCATACACAATAATCCCTGTTGTATTAAATTTTCGCTTACGTTGCTCTTAGGTTGCCAGGAAGGGCACTTGCAAATAATCAGCCTATATGGTTGTGCAATGCTCAGTATGCAGACAGCAAAGTGTTCAGTCGTTCTCTGCTGGCAAAGGTAGGATACTGAGAACTAAATTTTCAGCCTAAAATGATACCAATTGGCTAAGAAATTCAAATTGGAAGAAGAATCTAAATATTTTTTTTCTGTGTTTGGTCTTTGTTTCATAAACCGGCACTGCATCTCTCAGAGTGCATCTATTCAGGTGCAGTTTCTCTTTCCCTCTATATCTTTTTCAATGACGCATTTACTAGCATCTTATTGAGTTTCCATTTCTAGAGTCAAGAATCTTGCACAAATGAGAAATGGAAACAAAGTAAATCTAATATAAAATATATGATTTGGTACAAGTAAATCTAATATAAAATATATGTTTTGGTACAAATAAGAGCAGTCATAATTCCTCTCTATTATTTATCTATTTATTTATTTTTCAGACAGTAGTATGCTTCCCACATTTGCATGGTGTGGTTGAGTTGGGGGTAACTGAGCTGGTAACTTTTCTATCAGATCCCCGTTTGATTACAATCTCTCAGATTTTTGCTTTGCACATTACAGTGCCAGTTCAAGTTATTGATACTTCATGACTTGTTTTCTTAAGGTGTTGGAGGAACCTGATTTTATTCAGCACATTAAGACTTCATTCATGGAGATTCCATGTCCAATGATTTCCGGTAATTCCAGTAGCGGTGCTGGAAACATGAGAGATGACAAAGATCTCGCTTGTGCTGCACTTTGTTCACAGAATCTTGACACTACAATGGTTCCAGTTGTGGGTTATGAAGTGTTAGAAATGGCTTCTCCAGATAACAACGGTTCTAGTGGCATCAAGCACAATCAACCAGCAGATTATTCATTTATGGTTGGAGGCATAAATGGGGTGGCTTCTCAAGTACAAAGCTGGCAAGTCATGGATGATGAGTTCAGTAACTGTGTTCATTCCGTGAATTCTAGTGACAGCATTTCCCAAACACTTGTAGATGCTACGAAATGTGTCTCTGCTTCAAAAGATGATAAAAAAATTGGCCATTGTTTGCAAGAAGTTGAAGAATGTAATCCCACAGAGCTAACCTCACTGGATCCCCAAGGCCATGATTTGCTCTATCAAAGTGTCCTTTCTTCCCTTCTAAAAACCTCCCATCAGCTAGTTTCGCGGCCGCATTTTCAAAACCACAGCCAAGAATCCAGCTTTGCCAGTTGGAAGAAAGGTGGATTGGTGAGTTGCAAGAAACAAAGAGACGGAGTTTCACAAAAGTTATTGAAGAAGATCTTATTTGAAGTTCCTCGGATAATTAATTACAGATTGCTTGAGTCGTCGGAAGATAATCACATTAAAGATGATGTTTCGAGACTAGAGGCTGAGGAAACTGCTACTAACCATGTAAAATCGGAGAGGAGGCAAAGGGGAAAGCTAAATGAAAGATTTGTTATTCTCAAATCCATGGTACCTTCAGTCAGCAAGGTAGCTAATTAAAACTCAATTCCTTACAATTATTGATCACTAAACATTCATCACTTGGTTAAAATTTTTAACTCGTTTGCAGTTTGACAAAGTATCTATACTAGATGACACAATAGAATACGTACAAGAGCTTGAGAGAAAAGTCAAAGAATTGGAGTCTTGCAGAGCAAAGTTAGAGGCTAATTATGACAACAGCAAAACTAGTAGAGCAAAGAAGAGAAAATCTCGTGACATCTATGAGTCGGAGCCAGAGTTTGAACGTTTTGCGACAGCAGATAATATAAATGTGAGCATAAATGAAAAGGATGTTCAAATTGAGATCAAGTGTCCATGGAGGGAAGGAATGTTGCTCGAGATTATGGATGCAATAAGCAACCTTCATTTATATTCCCACTCGGTTCAGTCATCCACCAATCGAGGCATTCTATCTCTTACTATCAAAAGTGAGGTACGTACGTGAAATTGCAAGCAAATATTGAGAATATCTTTTCCTTTATAACTAACATAATTATTCTTAACCATGCATGTTTTATTTTATTCAGTACAGAGGATCAAATGTCGCATCAGCTGGGATAATCAAACAATCACTACAAAGAGTTGCTTGGAAGTGTTGAATCTTGGTTTATACTCAGAAATTGTTTGATCCCCTATATATATTGTCCCAAGAAAGAAGTGTAGTGCAGTTGAGAGCATTTTGCAAAATCAAATTCAAAAGAGTGCGAGAGAGTAATATAGTTCGGGGAAATAAGCTTTATTCTGACAAATGATAATGTAACTTTCTTCGAATGAAAAGCACGTATCTTACGCCAAACCCTTGATGGGATCGCAATCAACTTTGAGTAATCATGTGAAACACACCGAGGGACCCTTTGAATTAATCCTTCATAAACGAATCTGTATGAAGATTTGCAATTAATGGGTTTCTTAAGAATGAACCTACCAATCCATATCAAGAAAGTGATTTTTTCCTAGTGGCAATGGGCAATCAACATGTCTTCGTTGAAAAGTGACAGCAACAAGCAAAAGGTGTCCTCAAAAGTTAATAATCATTGGCCAGCAATTAATAGTGCAACCCAGGAAGAGTTTTGATCCTGGAAAACTTTGAATGCTTTTATTATGTCTTATCATGCAAACTTTTTATCCGATTCTTTTATGACAATGGGTTCTATCTGAGCTTGTCATTTGAAAGACGGCTCTAGAATTTGCAGCGGCCTTTCGTAATCTCGTCGTAAATAATGGCGGAAATAATATTTGTTGCGAACCAGTAGGAGAGAAAAATTTGTATTGCGGTGGAACAGTCCTATTGTTCTAAAACCCACTAGCTTCTTTAATATTAAAGTCAATAAGTCTTATTATGATTAATTATATTATACTCTTATTTTTTCTTTACTTTTACAATAATGTCCTTACAATAATACTCTTGGAATATTAATAAAAAGAAAAAAAATGTTAATTTATTAAATCTATCTTAAAAGTAAAATAAAATTAGTGTAATATTTTTTTTATTTTTTAAGAATTAACTTTGTAAACTAATTTATTTGTAAATAATTAATTAGTAAGATTGTTGTAAGGGTATTAAACATTGTTTAAAGTTCACCAATATTAATTTATTTATAAGTAATAATTAGCAAGATTGTTGTAAAGACGTGAAAAATACTAGTTCTTTATATTGATATTTATTGATTAATTCATAATGAATAATTAATTTTCTCAACGAGTAAATTAATTAGTGTAAAAAAATATAGTAGCAATTGTATTATTATAAAAGTGAATAAAAAGAAAGGACCAGAGAGTAATAACATATTTAAAACGAGGGAGTTTTGAGATTTTTCAAAATGTAAAGATTAAATAGTTAATTAAACCAAAATAAAAAAAATTAAACAATCATTTAGCATTAGATGCAAAAAACAGTAAAAGGATTCTTATTTATACGTCCGCTAAATTCAAATAACTATATTGACCACAGAAAAAGATGACCGAAGAGAAAACCACGAGCCCCTTTAGATCGTAATAAGCACTGATGAAGAATTTGCTTCAATCCTGATACTGCAGATGCTACTGAATTGGCCGCGGAAATGGAATAGGACATTATCTATTTGGGTCTTGTTAACTGTTAAGTTTACAGATCATGCTTTTGACCCAGTTGTTGTTACTCATTTGAGTTAAATTAAAATGTAACTATTGGAATTGCCTGTCGGGTCTTCAAAGCCCCATTTCTCAAAAGCAATTAAGTAAAGGCAAGAAAACAAAAATGTCGTTGGATTCAATAATAACAACAAACTCACACTTACACCAACAGAGTACGGACTTTAGAGAAGATTTGTCACCATCAGATAGCCGATCAGGCGATACAGAACATACACATTCACATTTGGATACAATTTAATTAACTGGATATTGTACATTTTTACCCAGCTAAAACTCCAGAACTGATGCCATACCTCCCTTCTGTTTTATCCCTGCAAAATCGTTGACAGTATGCGCAATTCTCTCGAATTTACCTTCGTCATTATTTTCTCTAAACTTCAAATAGTCCAAGCAAACGAAGGGCTTGTAAATCCTTGAGCATCCTTCTCCCACAACTTCATCCGGTGCTCGAATCACCTTCTCATCCTCAAAACCCCAAAAGAAAGCCAGTGAGAGACGGTTTATGAATCGTTTCAAAACAACCCGATGCTCAGATGACCTTAACCTCCCATTGCTCCAAGCTTGCATAAGATCTCCAACATTAACTACTAGTGAATTCTCACATGGGAATATGTCAATCCACTCCCCCTCCTTGGATCTCATCTGGAGTCCACCAATCTCATCCTGATAGACTAGCGTTAGACAACTCATATCAGTGTGCATTCCAAGCCCTTCAAGCTCTTTATCTTCTTTGACAGTCTCTGGTGGTGTATAATTTATGATCCTCAAATACCCTTGACACTTACCAAATTCAGATTCATAAAATTTCCTTTCATAATCACCTCCCAAACTCATTAATATAATCTTTGAGATTCTCTGAGATAACTCCACCATCTTGATCCCATACTCTTGCAATAACTCACTACGAAATTGAAAAGCAAGATAACATTAACCTAATGCAGATAAATGATTAACAAAACTGTAGTGCCAAGACAGTGGGATGTTAAAGAAAATGTTACCTGAAGTCAGAACTCTGTTGGCCAAAAAGCACACATGCAGAAGCCTTTGCGGCAGCAAAGTAATCTGGACCAGAAACCCGCAGGCTTTCAAAATAAGGGGAAGCTATAAAATGAGGGGTGTAGGTTTTGATGCATGATGATGGTCCAAGCTTGAGCTTGGTATCTGTGGGACTGCTAAACATACGTTTGGAGAATGAACAGACTTTCTTAAACATATCCTGGGAGATACCATGGTTAGTTACATAAAAAAAGCCCCATTCTTGACAGGCTTCAGAAAGGGAAGATAGAAAGGAGGGAGACACCGGTTGGGATAAATCCAACACAGGTAGCCGAACGGAAATCTGCAGTTCTGGCATTACTATACTGAAAAATACAATGGTTTGCTCAGCTGGATTCAAATGTTGACATAAAAAGCATGTTCCACATAGAAAGGGGTCAACTGTCAGAAGTTATAAGATAGACTTATATTCCAACTGTTGAAAAAAAATTCTGATACATTTTACCATAATCAGAAATGAAGAACACTAATTTAGGGTTTTATATAGACGATGATAATCTGAATCCCACCATTATAACTATGATTGGGCAGGTATAAAGAGGTGGTGAGACAGATCATTGTGGCCATCTCAATCAATGCTTTTTAAAGATAAGTGATAATTATTTTACACCATAATCACAATTATGGTGGAGACCACAGACTATGAGCAGCAAGTGCCACCATCAAACAAAAAAAATGGACTGACAATGGTAATAACATAATAACATTGAAGCTTAATTGTGAAAATGTATATACAAGCAAAGATAGGAAATAGGTTTCTAAAGCATGAATTCAGCATTT